>NC_136967.1:46985467-47585467 GCF_032717465.1 Coenobita brevimanus | reverse complement strand
ATTATTGGAACTTGACGGAATCATTTGAACCGTCTCTTAAAAAATCCCTTCGCAATTTTTTTGCATTACTTTGCAGTTTTGTGTCTTAAATATATTTACAATGCCAATGAGAGGTACTGTACAATTTTATTAATACGATTTACAACGTTATACTGATTTCTGAGTGCTATTTGTATCTCTTTAAAAGTGTTACTGATGTCGGCTGAGATGTTCAGCCTGACATAAAAAGAGCAGAGGACATACTCTCTCCGATATTCATCCAATTTTATATGATCTGACACTGACATATCTTATACGTTGTGGCCAGGGTCGCACGACGATTTTTTTCACGAAACATTTTGCCTGTTAATTTGCCCAGAAAAGGAAAATCTGCAATAAAGGTCACACGAGTGGTTCGACTCATGTCTTCTGGCTGAAAAAAAAAAAAAAAAAAAAAATAGTGAGTGACGCCATGCGAGTACATGAGGCGGACGTTAACAAGTGATTCCTACACTTAAGAAAAACATCAAAGACAATAGTATTCCTCAATTATAATTTATTATCAAAATATTGTGCTAAGAAGTGAACACCGCTGCAGTGTTGGCCAGAATGGTATCTATTGCTGAATACAAATCAACAGTGTGGTGGCCTTGGTGGTGGCGACCTCCCACATATCAAGTGTATTGTGCTGTCATTATCCAGCACAAGGTTTGTGTGCTTTGATGTATTAGTTTATAAATCTAGCACTCCGCCATACCAAATACCAGCAGGATAGGTCGTTTTAACTTAACAGGACGACCAGTCTGAACATTTTCCCTTCCCTTCCAAGGGAATCTGCTGGGATACTGACATAAATCAAAACTCCTTCGACGGGAAGGGAAAATATAAGGAAGATATAATTTTTAAGAATACAGCTGTAAGTATAAACTACAGTGTTTAGAAATTAAGAGTATGAAAAAATCGAATATATTAGCTGACAGATGGGGCGCAGTCAGTAGGTATATTCCTGACAGGTCTAATAAGGATTCCAGAGGATTTAGTGATGAGTGAATGAAAATGTAGCAAATTTAATTCGGGAGACTTTGATTTATTTCATCTTACATTGTATTTTAGGCAGGGAGGAGAGGACAGATGCTGTATATATCCTACCTCACCGTATCCTAGGGTAGGAAATGAGGTATGGATGATATGATGATGATGATGACAATGATGATACTACATACTTAAGCCCTTTTTTACTGCAGTAATGATTCCCTGCATAGTAAAGGATTCGATAGCCTTCATTAACCTTCTTAGTCTGATACGTGTTGTCGGTCTCTTTAGTCCTGGTTTTCAATACTATTGTACTCCCTCTATACCCCCAGGGGTGTCGAGAAGGGTTTTTGGGAGTGTCAAGAATGGCATTATGAAAAGGCTTGAACAGTTTTTTACATGTTAACTACGACTATTTCGAAAGTTTTTACAGGACCTGAGAGAGAAAAGAGCAATAATACTAGAGACAGAATATTAGGATGAACTGGAGTCGAACACTGAGCAGATGAGGGTAAATACACCGTACTCAGGAGGTTTCACCTTCATTTTCCTGTAATCATTATATATATATATATATATTATATATATATATATATATATATTGCCAGATGCATCAATCCCGTTCGGGGTTGCCACGAACAAATAGCCTCCACGTCACCCTGTCCCCCACCATTTCACTGCCCCGCTTCCAACTCACACACCCATCTCTCATATACCTTTCCACCGCATTCCTACATCTCATCCTCGGCCTCCCCCTCCCTCTCCCCCCCTCAGCCTCACTCACATACACTCTCTTCGTCAGTCTTTCACCCTCCACCCTCTCCACATGGCCAAACCACCTCAGTGTATCCCTCCTAACGCTTCCTATCACATCCACATTCACACCACAAAGCTCCTTTATATCCTCATTTGTCAGCCTGTCTCTCCATGTGACTCCACAGGCTCCTCTTAAATAACTCATTTCCACTACTCTCACTCTTGACTTGTGCCCTTCCAAGAACGTCCAAGCTTCATTTCCATACGTTAGAGTTGGTATCACAATACTGTCATGTAGTAACTTTTTCACTTCCATGCTCACTTCCCTGTCTTATCACTGCTTTCAAGGAACCAGCAACCTTTCTTCCCTGCTGTATCCTTTCAAGCACTTCACCCTCCAAACCTCCATCCTTACTCATCACACTACCCAAGTACTTAACCCGCCCCATCCCATCGACATATGGGTACGTTGCAACGATTTGCATTTGCCAGTCCCGGCGACGTACCAGTACGTCGTTCAATTGCAAGGTCCCTAATTTGCACAATTTTCAATTTTCGCGCGTGATTTTTCGTATGTATACACGGGACACCTTCCTCTGTTCCTCTACAAGATGCCAAGCAGGGACAATGCCTTGCACCGCATAACCTCCCCCCTCCCCCCCTCACGCCATTGTCTTGGCAAAGGACCTGTTACCAGTGACCTGGCTAGTAAAGATATTCAGGACCAGAGTGATTCCCCAATCGATGACAATGTGGAGGACAATGTTTACATAGCGTTAGAAGAAGAAACAGCCAGAAATAATGATCAGGTAATGTGGCAATAAAAGGTCAGGAATGGTGATTAGTTAGTGAGTGAAACAATGCATATAATGCCTTTATTACTGCTTGAAAACCAATATACTCTCATACTACATATACATTCGTACCAAGTAAATAAATAAATACCGTTTATGAGTGGATAAAATAGTTACCCTCCCATAGAACTCGTTTTCTTTGGTGCCAGCATGTTAGAAAACCCAGTCAGGTAAGGAGGAACTCCTACCTGGATTGGGTATTTTGAACCTCAGGTGAGCGATTTCTCTATGAATTTTCGATGTTTCTCACCAAAAGCGAAGATTTTAGCCCAAAAAATTTTTTTCGAAAATACCTCGGGACTGGGGGATGTCGGAGGTGCGGAAAACCTCGGAACATAACGGGTTAAACGTACTCACATTTTCCAATTCCTCACCATCCAAACTCGCTGTACATTCACTGACTTCACCTCTCTCAAAGACCATCATTTTGCTCTTCCCTACATTCACCTTTAGATTCCGTTTCTTACACACTCTCCCAAACTCATCCACCAAGACTTGCAGCTCCCCTTCGTCTTCACTCAACAACACAGTATCATCTACAAACAACAGTACAGGGAGTTTCCAAACACTGCCCTCTCTCACCAGGGCCACTCCAGCATCCACTACCTTACCTTGTACCTCTTTTATTACCCCATCCATGTACAGATTGAACAACCATGGAGACATGACACATCCCTGTTTCAACCCAACCTTTAAAGAGAAAAATTAACTCAGTTCACCATCCACACGCACTGCAGCCTTAGCACCATCATACATACTCTTCACAGCATTTAGCAACTTCCCATCTACTCCGTATATTCTTAATACTTTCCACAATCCTTGTCTATCCACCCTGCCATATGCTTTCTCCAAATCCATGAAAGCCGCATACAACTTCTTTCCCTTCTTTAGAAACTTTTCTACTAAAGATCCAAGAATGAATATCTGATCTACACAACCTCTTCCCTTCCTAAAGCCTCCCTGTTCTTCTCCAACTAATACCTCTGTTATTTCTCTAACTCTGTCAATAAGTATCCTACCATACACTTTTCCTATTATACTAAGAAGACAAATGCCCGTATGATTACCACGCACTTCTTTTTCCTCTTTTCCTATGTACAAGGGAATAATTATACATGACTTCCAATCATTCGGATCTCTACCTTCCCCCCATGCCAATCTGCACATCTTCTACATCCATTCTACTACTATCTCTCCCCCATGCTTCAACATTTCACAACACACTCCATCAATGCCTGGGGCTTTCCCCAATTTAACTTTCTTCATTGCTTCCACAACTTCTATCCTATTGATTTCTTCCTGTCTTCTCACCTCCCTCCTTCTCCCAGCCATTCCCCAGCCACTTATACTCGCATCACTTCCATCCTCTATGTTCAACAGTTCCTTAAAGTGTTATCTCCATCTGCTCGCTTTTTCTCCCTTCTCCACTAGTAATCTACCATTTTTGTCTTTCACTCCCGTGCTAGCTTCACTTCCTCCCTGTCTTACTCTCTTCACCTCTTTCCAGAACATATTCTTACAGTCCCTCCACTTTACACTCAAATTCCTTCCGAATTCCTCATCCACTCTCTTATAACTCTCTCTTACTAATCTTTTCACCTCTCTCTTTCTTTCTACATATAACTCTCTCTTCTGCCTCTCAACTTCTTCCAAGCCCCTATTTCTCATCCATTCATTGTATGCTTTCTTCTTTTGTGCCACAGCCTGTCTCACCACTTCATTCCACCATGCTGTTCCTTGCACCCCCCTCCGTCTTCTCTTCATCCCACACACCACATCACATGCTGCACATATTTCTTCTGTGAACATCCTGCACACACCTTCCACGTCCCCCATCTGCTCCAATACATATATGCCCAATTGTTCCTCCACTTCTTTCTTATATTCTGCCTTTTTCTCATCCTCTTGTAACCTTTCCACTCTCCTTGCAAATACTCCTTCTTCCCGTCCTTCCCTTCTTCTATTTCTCCATCTTATTTGGATCTTGATTCTGGCCACCACCAAGTAGCGGTCAGAAAATCCACTCCCCGAACCTTTATAAGCTCTTGCATCCATTACACATCTTCGCATCCTGTCATCCACACACACATAATCAATCATTGTCTTCCTTTCATTCACTTCACCACCCACCCTTCTCATCACTCACCATGTATACCTGTGGATCGTTTTATGCCTGAAGTGGGTATTGGCTATCACCAACCCCCTCCCAGCACAAATGTCCACTAACACACTGCCATTCTCATCTATCTCAGCAGGCACACCCCACTCAGGAACTATTCCATCCACCTTCACATTCCCTACTTTACCATTAATATCACCGATCAAAAACACTCATTCCTTCCAAACTTTTCCATGCACACTTCCACATTTGTCCAGAACTCCTCTCTCACTCTGCTTGCACGATCTTTTTTTTTTTTTTTTTTTTTTTTAAATAACAGAACGGAGGAAGGAAAAACAAATGGGGAAAAAAAAAATAATCCATACACCAGATTACTGGTGTCCTCTATTCATAAAATATCTGTAACAGTTAGACTTGAACAGTCGTGGGTTGAAATTTGGAGGCACATGCACGCTCACAATCGCCCACATTTGTATTCCAACTTTCAATCTTACCCACACAATCCTTGACCCAGCTGATCCATACTCTCTTATGTTCATCTTCCATCTTTTGCTCATAACTATACACACTCCTTCTTTTGCCCTCTCATTCTCACCTACTCCTGCACATATACCCCATGCATACTCCCATTGTCTCACCCTCTCACCTCTCCATTTAGTTTCAGTTACTTCACATACATCAACTTTCGCACCCTCAAGCACCTAGACAATCTCTCTCTCTTTCACCTCATCATTCACACCTCTTACATTCCTTGTTCCGATTACCTTGTCCTTTGTCCAGTCCTTGGTCGTCATCTTTTGGTCAGTCCTTGTCCAAGGCTTCTTGCTCGTCTTTTTAGCTAGTTGTTTTCTGGGGAGGGGCACTAACCCTCTGCCAACCCTTCTATTCCCCTTGTACGACAAGCAGGGATACTGGGGGAGTTTTCTTGAAAAAAAAACCTACCCCCAGGGGGTATATATATATATATATATATATATATATATATATATATATATATATATATATATATATATATATATACATACAGTATATAGCCTCTGTGGAACAGTGGTAAAGTGTGCGTTTTCGTACACTGAAGAACGAGGGTTCGCGCCCCGCCAGGGTTATAAACTTTGGGAGCATTCTTCTGACCACATACTGCTTGGCGGACATAAGGGGTGCTGTGGCTGAACCAGTGTCGCATACTATATAGTATGCTTGCACCCAGTCGGCTTACACGGGCCGATTACACTCGGTTCACAGACTACACACACATCCAAAGCCGTTCCAACACAACAATTATACTTACAAGCACTTCTCACCCTACTTACAATCTCTACCAGACAGCCTAAGCCACTTGGTAGAGATACATAGGCTGTATCGTCCCCACTTCGGTCGGGATAGGCCGGTCTTGCAGTGGACACTCAAACACCTGATGATGATGATGAATATATATATATATATATATATATATATATATATATATATATATATATATATATATATATATATATATATATATATGTTTATCCTTTCCATCTTCATCATCATCGTCACATCAGCCAATGCACCTCCACTGTTAAATAGAGGCCCCTTCCAACCTTCACCACGAAATCCATGACTGAGCATATGCCTGCTAGGATTTGCCTGACAACTTCTCCATCGCATCTCCCCACCTCCTGTCAGACCTTTTCCTGCTGTGCTTGCAGTCTCTTGGAACCCAGTCAGTAAGCCTCTTGCTCCATCGGTTATTCTTTATTCTTGCTACATGACTTGCCCACTTCCAGTTTTGTTTTTATATAACTGCTATGATGTGTTTGACTTAAGTCTGCTCTCTCATTCAAGATTATTTCTTCTTGACTCTCAAAGATATTCCAAACATACAGTAGATCTTTCCATTGATCTTTGAGGACGAACGAGTTTGTTTTCCACCGATAATTTAAGTTTCCAAGTTCAACATCTGTAATTCATTGCTAGGATTATACATTCGTCATAATTATACTTTTCGTTTCATCCATACTGGCAAGCGACTTTTTATGGTGTCTCTGTGTTAATCAAATGCTTTACATTCATTTGTTATACGTAAAGTGACCAGATTTACCGGAGCTAAAAGTAGGACATCGTCAAGTGTGTGCATATATATATATATATATATATATATATATGAGTGCTGCACCTCACCCCTCCACTTGAAACTTCTCGTGTATGAGCATTTGCAGTGTGAGCAGTGTGACGTTTAGTATCCTCATGACTACATCACTCGGCTTAAGCACCCACACCAGCTCCACTCCACTGGTGAAGGTGTTGCCAGTACTCTGAACACTACCATATTAGGGCAATATAGAATTCTCTGGACCTGCCCCCTTGCTGATCTTCAGGGCGACTTAACTCTCAATGATGATGGTCTCCCATCTGAGGTAGCTTGGAACCCACTAGGTCTTCATGGACACCAAAGTGCTTCAACCTACTGCCCTCCACCATGTCACCCAGGGCCCCATCTCCACCAAACGCCCTGTGGAACTTGCTTTAGATGTCAATAGAGAATCATTGTCTCCTGCTGCAAAAACATTCAAGTGCACTGAGACTCCTCACCACAAAGTTTCTGATCAATTCCTCCCTTGCCTCATTCCTCAAAAGACACCTTCCCAGCCTGCATCAGATCCTCCAGCATTTGCTCCCTGGACTGAATACATCAAATTCCTCTTCAAAGAGAACCCAACTGTCGATATGAAGCTTTGTTGGCTGAGGTCACCAAGACATTCAGTCTTGATTGGGAGCTAGCTGAGGTCAAGATGTTTGTTGTCAACTCCAGCTTCATCTGTATCTCAAGACGACATATGGACATCATAGACAGTCACAAATGGTGAATTCCTGCCCTTGTTCCTGAATGTTCAATACTCAGTCGACAGACCCTGTAAGTTCCCTACCTACCTCATCACCCGCTACCCTGTTGGTGTTAACCCTTCATTGGCCAAAGAACTCCCTAGCATCTACACTGCTCATCATTTTCATCAAAACAAGACACCCATTAACTGGCTTGTTGTCACCTAGAGTCTCCCAGACCCTCTTCTGCTATTTGTCAACTTCAGATTACATCCCTGTCTCCCATCCTGTGAGTCACGTAAAATGATGAACGAACAGCTGTGGTAGTTCAGATGCTGGGGACTCAGCTATATATCATGCTTCTGCTCTGCCTCAGACAGGTGTGTTTGGTGTGCTGCCAACCACGCATCCCAGACTTGCCCATATCACACCACTTTTTTTTTTATGCGAGGAAGAAGGAACCAAAGGCCATGAGCCCGCAATAACAGTTCCCTCCAAGAGAAAAACAAAATACAAGAGAGAGCTAAATTCAAGATCCATTCATTCCGAGATGCCTGGACACACTGCGTTTGAAAGACTGGAGATCATAGGCAGCAGGAAATACAGACAGAGCGAGACAGTTCCAGAGTTGACCTGTCGCATGAATGAAGGACTGGGAGTAATGGTTAACTCTTGCATTAGAGAGTTGGACAGAAAAGGGATGAAAGTTTGCTGCTAGACGGGTGCTACGCGCCCGTCGTAGAGGTCGAGTAATGCATGCAGTTCAGAGGAGCAGCGACCAATAAAGTAGAGATAAATAAGAGATAAAGATGCAATAGTGCGGCGAAGAGACAGAGGTTGAAGGGAGTCAGTAAGAGGAGGAGAGTTAATGAGACGAAAAGCCTTTGACTCCACCCTATTGAGAAGAGCTGTATGTGGGGAGCCTCCCCACACATGAGAGTTGTACTCCACACAGGGGTGGATAAAACCACTGTATAGAGTCAACAATTGTGAAGGGGTAAAGAAAGAACAGAGTCGGCTTAGCACGCCCAATCTCTTGGAAGCAGATTTTACAAGAGATGTAATATGATCTTTCCTAGATAAGTCCCAAGTGAATGAAACCCCAAGCATGTTCAAGGATGATGCAGGATTAAGCTGAATATCATTAAACATTAGTGAGTATACCTGTGGAAGATTTTGACGGGTTGATAGGTGTAAGAACTGAGTCTTAGATGCATTAAAAACAACAAGATTATTTTTACCCCAGTCAGAGATACGAGCCAAGTCAGACATTAGGTGTGCCATAGCCTCATCCCTTGTTTGTTGAAGTAACTGTTGAGATGGGTGTTGCGGGAACCGAATGGAAAGGTGAAGGGTGGAGTCACCAGCGTATGAGTGGATTGGGTTAGATGTACAGCTTAGAAGGTCACTGATGAATAAAAGGAAGAGAGTTGGTGACAGGACAGAGCCCTGAGGAACATCACTGTTGATAGATCTAGGAGAAGGACGATGGCCGTCTACAACAGCGGCTATAGAACGACCAGAAAGGAAGTTAGCGATGAAGGCACAGATAGAAGGATAGAAACCATAAGAGGGCAGTTTGGAAATTAAAGATTTATGCCAGACTCGATCGAAAACCTTTGAGATGTTAAGTGCAATGGCAAGGCTTTTGCCATCGCTGCCGCTACGACTTCTGCAGTGGAACTGCATCCCTTACCAGCACCAGACACCTCGCAGTGGAGATATCTTCATTGTTATATGCAAGGAGTAAATGTGTGGCACAGCTGTACCAAATGCTCAGGCTCTGCTGTGACTCCTACAGCAGTGCCACCGGACTCTCCATCACTATCACCACCGCCATTGCCACTGTACACTGCCATTTCACCTGCCTCTTCTTCCACTCCCCATTCTGCTCAAGAACTTGCCCTCCGTGAACCCATTGTTCTATGATGTCTCAGTGTACAGCATTTACTGCATGCTTTGATGACACTGAAGCATGCATCGATGACATGGTCAGTCAGCTCACTTGCATTGAAAGCATGCTCCCTTTTCTTGCTGAGTCTCATTAGGCTATCATGACTACTCTCACCACCCTTACAGAAAAGCTGGATGTTATCGCCTCTTGCCTTGAGAGGATCAGTGATCTATCAACAAAGGACCCCTTACATACCACACCACATAGCAATGCTCATGCTACCTCCTCATCCCCATCTGACTCCCGGAAACCTAAAGATATAATCTGCTAATCGAATGCCACTTCATGTTATTTCTTAGAATGTCTGTGGAGTCAGAGGTCATTCTAAACTTGCAGCACCATCACCCACGTGTTATATTCATTCAAGAACCGTTTGTTGGTTGTCCTCTACCAGGGGAAGAGGCTCTCTCACTTACTGGGTACATTTGGTATGTTCATCTTGCCAGGAATGGTCTCAAAAGTTGCATTCATTCCTCCAAACCACATCAACTTCTCTGCGGTTCTGTAGATGAAGATATGACCTTGCAGTTTTTGTAGGTCACACTGGGCGATGGTAGGATTGCTTATGTGCTGTTTATTCTGCTCCAGGAAGGATTAATCTCCCTGCCCTCCCTACTACTTCAGTTCATGGCATGATGTACATGGGTGACATTAGTGCCTGGCATCCTATTCAGGGTGACCTCTTTCCTACTCCAAATCACAGTGACCCTCCTTTCCTTGAATACATCTGCTGCTACCAACTCACTCGCTGGGACACTGGTGGTGCCATGCATACACGTGGAGGTACTCTTGATCACACCTTAACATCCAAGCTAGTGCCATCCCACGTCAGATGCTATTCTATCCCTACCCTCTTGGATCGCGTTACCCTCAGCCTGAACTATTCCCTCCTTGCTGGACCTTCTCCTCATTATATTTGCACCTACATTTACAGTATCATTTCTCCTAAGTACTGCCTTACATACAAATCATACCTTTCCAACCCTCTCCCCACATTTGGTTTACAGTCACTTGATAACTTATATTCCTCCCTGGTAACTCCATCCATGAGTTTCACAGCTGCTGTGTTACAAAGCAACACATTAAAAGTCGCCCTGAAGCTCGTAATTGGAAACTTGATCAGCACATCCTCCAAGCAGAAAGGAAGGTGGTGGAAGATGGTCTCTCTTTCCAGAGGGAACCAACACCTGACCATCTCCACCTGTACCAGGCATCAAGAGACGTTCTACTTGCTCTCCAGCAATGCATCCATACTGAATCCTGGCGGAAGTGCATAGACAGCATCAGCCATCAGATGAGTGTTGGATCCATGTGGCATCTAATAAACATGGTTGTCAGGAAAAAGCCCTCCAGTGGTCTCCACCGTCGTACAACTGCAGATGCACAAGAACTAGTTAATACATGGTCTGAACAATCACAGGCATGTAACATTCCCGCGCATATTCAAGATACACTCTCCTCCCAGCAAACTGTTTGCACTCTCAGCCTTATGGCTGTGTTACTGAAGGCAGATGAAGATGATGACGTGCTGATAACTAAGGACGAATTGCAGGGATGATGGCATGATTTACCCTGTCCTTCGCCTACTCCTGAATGTACCTGGTAGCTGCCTGCTACAACTTTACAGTCTTTACATCCATAAGGGATATGTGCCTAATGCCTGGACCTCCAGCACAATTATGCCCATTCTGAAACCTGGTACTGACAAATTCAGACCTATTTTCCTCGCTTCTTGCTTCAGCTAGCTGCTCAAACACATCTTCCTTACCCGTCTCATGTTTCGACTGCAGCACAAACTCTCACCCAGGCTGTATATTTTTCCGACACAAAGAAGTTCACACCACCGTTTAATGGAACTCTGTATCCCCCCCTTCCGAACCAGTGTTGTAGTATTCATTGATTTTAAAATTGCCTGTGATGTTGCAAACAGACATCATCCTCGATCAGCTGGTGGAATTTGGTGTCCAAGGAAACCTCTTGAAATGGATATGGAGTTACCACCGAAACAGAACCTTGCGTGTCCTTTTCAATGGCCCATGTAGCTCCTCTAAGGCCTTCGAACTCAGCACTCTGCAAGGTGGTGTTCTTGGCCAGTTTCGTTTTTATGTCCTTATGCACCGATTACTCTCTATTCTTTCCAACATTCCCGGAAGCACCATTACCTGTTATGCTGATGAAATCTGCATTGACTCCAGCCCTCCAGAAGACCTTCAACGCTTACTTCAGTCATTCTGTCAGCTGTCTTCCACTTGTGGCCTCATTCCTTCCCATGAAAACAGTAGAATCTTCTCTCCCCACGACCCAGGAACGCTTCCAGAATTCACTGTAGCAAATAATGTCATCCCCCTGTGTAAGCATTACCTCTACCTGGGTGCACCTATACTGATTATCTCAACCATACTTGTAAGACAACGTGTTCATCCCAACGTCTAAGACCTCCTAGATCGGCTGCAGCAGTGCTTAATTCCTCTGAAGTGGCTCACCAACAATTGTTGCTGGAATCTCTGTTCCTGTGGCCAGAACTATCTACATTGCAATCGTATGGTCAGGTGTTGATTACCAATCTCCTGCTGTATCTCAACTCCTGAAGACATCCTTAGAACTCATTGAATATTTTCAGAACAAAGAAATGATAAGTATACATCCTGGGCTGTCCTATTTCCACTAGAGTAGTCAACATGTAAAGTGAAATCAATCTTTCCCCCCTTGTTGAGAGAATATACCCCTTTGTGTCATACTTCAGCGACAAATGCCTTCTTGTTCCTCATTATTCTCGTGTCATCAGAACTTCACTTGACCCTGTTTCACCTTGACCTCCACTTCGACGTGGCGTCTGCACCCTTGTTAATACAGCCTGTTCCATCCTACAAAGACTTGATATTAATGTTCCTGTGGCAGAAGTGGATCATGGTCCACCTTCCTGGAGGATTCTTCATCTTGATGTCTGCTTTTCTCCTACCTCCAAGACAGACCTACCACTCCTTCAGAAACAACTAGCTCTGGACACCATCGCAAGAGTGTCTTACTCAGTTCCTGCCGTGCACCATCTCTACATCGATGGTTCCCTGCAAGCAGATGGGAGTGCTGGATGTGCCGTCTACTCAGCTGGGTTGAGTGCAGACCACCTAACTGGTCTAACTCTATCTACCGTGAGCTACATGGACTCTTGCATGCAGTTAGACTTCTCTCTTAGTTAACATTGATTACTGTAGTTATCTTTGGCTCTCAGTCTGCACTTCAAGCCATCTGGTCCCCCAAAACCACATGACACCGCTTAGTTCAACAAATCTTGCGCCAGTTAGTTTCAGTTCATGAAAATTTTCTTACCATACAGTTCTTGGGTTCCTTCACATGTCGGAACTGCAGCCAGTGTCACTGTCGACCTTTCGAAAATGCCTGTGAACTGTCCCAACCTGATAATGCTACATCCTCCCTCCCTGCTATAAAAAGGAGATACGTTCATCTACTCTTCTCCCTACACTCCATTGCAAGAATGATGAGCTGACTCAGAGTGTGTCCATCCAACACTACGACCACTTTCATCCATCTCCTCCCAAGTATCGTGGACATGAACTTACGGTTTGCAGGCACAATGTTGTGTCTGCTCGACTTCGGCTAGGATATAGCCCTGTCTGGCAAGTCTTTCCGGCAGGGGACGTGCTGCACTTCTTTTCCTGGAAACTATGTGACCTAGCGCCAAAAATCTTCAACATTACTCTCTAGAGTGTCCCTCAGTCAGGGACCTACTGCCTCAGGGACAATCCCTGACTAATACATGTAATTATCTACTCACAGACATTCACTTAGATGTTATTCTCATGAGACATCCACACTTTGGTGGATGCCAGCTCCTGTATTGCAAACTCCAATACCGGTATATCTATGTAAAAAAAGCAGCATGCCCTGCGAGACACGAGGTCCTCTGTACATAATATTTGGCCGCATCGTCCTGTTACTAGCTTTGTCGCCCTTTGGTTGTAATATGTTTATTTAAAAAAAAAAAAAAAAAAAGCACACTATAGTAAGTGATTCGCCCTTTTTTTTTTTTTTTTTTTTTTGAAGTGGAATATAGGCTCTCTGGGACTTGTTTGCTCCAGTTTATCATGTGTTCAACACTGGAACGTTTTCTGCTTAGGCAATTTAACATTTTTTGCTATGTCTCTGGTGTTTCTGAAATTAGGACAATGATAATTGCAAACCTTAATGGTTAAAGTTTTCTCCATGTATGTTTTCTCCTTTGTTCTGGTACTCTAGCATTCTGAAAATGCATTTAAGGCTGGTGAAAATGTATCTCCCTGACTCACCCTTTCTCAGTCTTACTTATCCCTTAGTCTTAATGGAATTTTACTGAAGCAGTTCCTTCTTTGTATATGCTTTCCGGCGACTTTACAATGTTCTAGTTTACTTCCTGTTTAGCAGAGGATTACAATTGGTGTGCTCCAATGAGTCGAAAGCCTTTCTGTAAACACTAAACCTAGGCACAGCGATTTATATTATGTAGTATTCTCACTTAACTGGGTCATCGTGTGTAGATGATCAGAAGTCAGATACCCACTTCAAAATCCTGCCAACTCACAAGGTTGGTTTTCTTTCAAATTTGTGGTTATTCTGGTCGTGAGGACTTTATTGAAGACTTTATAAGTAACTGATAATAAGCTTATAGATCGATAGCTACTAAAATCTTTTGAGTAGCTGTTCTTGCAAAACAAAATAACTGTTGCATTATACATTGTTTTTGGATTTTTTTCCTTCATAATACATTAGGTTAATAAGTGGGCGAGGCGGATTTGAGCTTATACTCTGCATCCGATCATAAATCAGTTACTATTCCTGGAGCTTTCTCTTTTCATAATTTCAAGAGAAACATTTACTTCATCTCTAGTTACCTCCGTTATTTCGCTTGTTTCAGTATAAAAGGTAGCTATTGGTACTAATGTGTTTGATGTACAAAGCTCTTAGAAAGATTCTTCAACTCTCGTCACCATCATCTCTCTGCCTTTAATGACTACCATTTTCGTCTGCTTTTGATATAATTTGTTGCATTCCAAGCGCCATTTTGTTTTGGACCTGTTTCAAACTTTCCTTTTTCTCTTTCATTTTGCTTGCCTTTGTCTCTTGTTAATAAGCTAATTTAATTCTGCTGTCTTACATCTTACTTTGTTGTTAATTTCTTATTCTTTCATAAGTTCGAGGATCGTTCTTGAATATTTGGTGGCTTTAGTTGTATTATATTTCTCTACTACTTCCACCGATTCCATAAACACTTTTGTTTCTCTGTGAGTCAGCTCATCACAGTCACATGCAGCCTAACTTAGAACCTAAAATCTATTCTTATTTTCTAACTGAAAGGCTGTTTTGTTTTCACTTATTTTTATTGGGCATACCTTTTTACTTATCAGATTCCTTCTTTCACGACTGAAACTTAATCTGGCTGAGCAGTACACCATTCTATGGTCATTTCCTATATTTTCTTTGCTGAAAACTGACATAGTGATCGTGTTGTTCTTATCTGCTATGATGAAGTTGATTACATTCTTTGATTCTCCATATGGACCTATCCAGGTTCATTTTATCCATGTTCTTTTGGGGAAGAATGTGTTCGTTATTTTCATATAATTCGCTTCGACAAAATTTACCTTTATCTGGCCTCTGCCGTACATCCCTCCCATTCCGATTTTTCCCACACAAGCTTCATTTGCCGATTGGTCTACTTTTTGGCATTGATGTCTCCCAAGAGTATAGTATGACTGATCTTTTCTTCTTTCATAATCTGGGAAATATCATTACAGAATGTTTCCATTTTTCGTTTGTGATTTGAGGTGGGGGTGCATATGCTTGTATTTCTTTCAGAATATATCTTTTGCATAGTTTTAATGCAATCCATGCTATTCTGTCAGATACACTGCCGAATTTACAATGTTCTCTGCTAGATCTCTCTTAATTATAAATCCTATGACACTAATTTCCATTTTTCCTTCCACAATAGTAAATTAGGTGATTGCTGCGTTGGAGCAGAATTAAATTTTCTTTTCTGTGGATCTCCCTCCGACCTATATATAATATTCTAACTAAACTTTACTAATTCAGTCATTAGGTAACAAGTTTTTATTCTTTTGCAAGGCTTCTTAAATTGTACGTGAAGATTTTCATGGATTTCGGTTTGTTTAATGTCCCGGTCTCTGATTTGCCATGACAACCACGAAAGGACCAGCAGGTCTATTGATGTTTACTTTCCTTTGCACACACCTACAGTGGCAAGATGCCCATAAGCAAAGAAAGCTGTGCAGTTGGATCTTTAGTCGACGATGATCCATTTGGAATGCCTGAATATTCATTATTAGTAGAAATCATATTTAGTCGGGGCGATTCTGGCAAATAATCTCGTCTCCCTGCCACATACTTTCTGGCGAGATGTAATTTATGTACCTATTTACTCAGTACATTAATTTGAGCCCTATATATCTTAATGGAATCCCATGATCCGCGCTGTCAAAGGCGGTACCTCATATACTCGTATCTATGAGGCGCACACACACACACACACACACACACACACACACACGCACACACACACACACACACACACACGCACACACACACACACACACACACACACACACACACACACACACACACACACACACACACACACACACACACACACACACACACACTCATTTACAGAGTGGTCCAAAAAAAAACTGATATTTTTTAATAACTTGTATTTCCCAGAAAAACTAACAGTTTCTTTTCTTTTCGATGTGGAGCATAGAGTGATACTGCAAGTATAATCTGACAGCAAGATGGACGCTGGGAAACAATTTTCAGTTCAGCAGCTGACCAAAACCGTTGAACTGTACTTAAACAAAATCAGTTGTTCTCACCCAGAGGGAATTTTGTCCTGAATTTCCAGGGAGGAAAATCTCGCATTGAAACACTATCAAAAGCTCGATACAGAAGTTCGGACACATGTAGTGTGGCTAACAACGAGACCCACATTTGACTGCCAGAACACCAGCCCATGTTCAGGACGTTAGGACTCGTCTGGAACGGTCACCACGAAAGTCCACAAGACTGCTGTTACAGGAAGTGGGGATTTCCAGGAGTTCTTTGATGAGAATAATTTATAGTGACCTGAAACTGTTTCAATACAAAGGGCAGATTCTTCAGGTTCAAAGCCAGGCCAACAAGAATGAACGCAATGAATTTTGCCAGAGTATCAGCGAACTGACTGAGAATAATCCCGGTCTCTTGGACATGCGTCTCATCAGTAACGATTTTGGTCCTCTGCGAACTGAAAATTGTTTCTCAGTGTCCATCTGGCTCTCAAATTAAAATTGTAGCATCACTCTATGCTCCATCTGAAAAGGAAGAGAAACTGTTGTTTTTTTTTTTCTGGGAAATAAAATTTTTTAAATCGTGTCAGTTTTTTTTCTGGACCACCCTGTATCTCTCTCTCTCTCTCTCTCTCTCTCTCTCTCTCTCTCTCTCTCTCTCTCTCAATGTATGTATATAGGCACGTGATCTAACTCTCTCTCTCTCTCTCTCTCTCTCTCTCTATATATATATATATGTGTTTGTGTGTGTGTGTGTATTTATTTACTTATATATATATATATATATATATATATATATATATATATATATATATATATATATATATATATTCATATTTATATATATATATATTATTTATATATAAAGGCCTAGCATGGGCCAACCGGCCTACTGCAGTTATCCTCTCTTCTTATGTTCTTATGTTCTTATTCTACTACTACCGGCCTATCTTATTTTGATAGGGTTGACCTTTATGTCTGTTATTCATATTTTACTTATTTCTCATTACCTCCTGCCATTTTTAAGTATCTTAGGCTACAGTGTTATACAACGGTCCCTGTTCTACAAAACTGTCGGTACCACCAGATAATTTTATATTATTTAATCACTTGAACCCGGTAAACTTAATTTTTCTTTTACTCTTCCGAGTACCAAACACCAATATCCAGTTTTGGAGTGACTTTTTTTTTTTTCCTCCAAACCAGAGAGGTTAAATACAGTTTTATTAATATTTTTAAATGCTGAACACCATCCCGAATTTGTATGAAACATATTTTGAATTAAGTAGGAAATTACGTCATCAGATTGAGGGGATTAAGGAATAGTTGCAGCGCAGCAGGGATCAATTCACCTTTTTCATTCATCACTTATTTTCCTTTTTTTTTTCTTTCTTACCAAGCGTGAAGATCTTGGGTCACCGCTCAGCAACAAAGGTGTTCTCTTCTGTAACCGCGTCTCATTCTTTTCAGTTCAGCACTCTAGTTCCACACATCCTTCGTCCTCTCTCTTCCTTCCTGATGACTTAGTTAACTTCTTCCAGGCGGTTCCCCGACTCACTATTGATAACTCTAACATTTTTACGCCATTTTTTCTTTGTTACAATCTTACATATATTTAATTGTATATTACTTTTTTGTGTTGTTTTGTTGTTTTCATTTTTTACATTATTTTGAATTATTGTAAAATTAATGAAATTTTTAAAGCTTCAGTTGTCTATTAATAGACCTAATTAGGTCGCCACAGTTTTTTGTTGAAATCTACAATACTCCACCAGTTTCTTCCTTTTACTCTTTCTTTCTTCAAATCACTTTTCACTTTGAGGTCACTCCAGTATTTCTTCACCACTTCACGTCAAGCCTGGAACAAGTTCCTTGAGCGAACCACTCCAGAGAACTTTTTTTTTTTTTTTTTTTTTTTTTTTTTGTACTTCTTCAGAGTGTTCCACCCTTTTCACTGTTTGTAACTTTACATTTCTTTCATCGTATGTTTGCACCCGCGTTTACAGAGCAAGAGTTTGAGATAGGTTTTGTGTGTGTGTGTGTGTGTGTGTGTGTGTGTGTGTGTGTGTGTGTGTGTGGTAACAAACAGTATTAATCTCTTTTTAATCAAACACGGTGTATGAACTGAAGTTAGCCCATGAGGAAATGTAATATTTTTGGAACACTATGTCAACAGTCGGGGTGAGAGGGTTCAGTCAGACGCTGACCTAGCATAATCAACTTGAACAAAGTTCATTCAGTTTGGACGAATCTTGGGAGAATGGTTGAGGGTAAGTCAAGAATGAAGCGAGTTGGTTTTGCAAACAATCAGTCTAAGATCAAGGTAACGAAGCATGGCCAAAATTTCATTTAAGGATATGTTTATTAGAAAAATAAATCAGTTATCATTTGATTTTAACCAATCATGGTGGAAATGTTGAGGGTTAGGAAAGCAGTAAAAATCTCACCTTTTTAACACTATAGGCCTAATGTCAATGTCACAGGACAAAATCAACCTTTTTATCCATCATGGACCAAACTTTATAGAAGTGTGCAAGATAATGCAAAAATAAAGGGATTCTATTTTTTTTAACAAACAGTTATCAACATAAAAGGTCAAGGTCACAGGTCAAGGTCATCTCTAACAGTTATGATCAGACTTGAATCAAACTTTGTGAAGCATTAAGGACCTGAGAAGAAAGGACTGTTTCAGGTTTTAGGGCAACCAGCCAAAAGGAAAGTTCACAGGACAAGAACCAAATTTGACTTGAGTGTCTGTCTGCAAAAAAAAATAAAAAAAAAATAAAAAATAAAACACATTGGTAAAATTAGCTGAGGATAATCCAAGAGGTCAGCCTATAGCTATTTATAGCAACAGGTCAAAAGTCAAGGTGACATGGCAGGGTCAAATTAAATATTTTTTTATCTTGTTTTAGAGTAACCTTAATGGAAGGGCACATTATTATATAAGCAAAGATATTTGGATTCAAGTTTGAGAACAGTCATTCAAAGGTCAAGATCAGAACAAGGTTTGGAAATCAAGTTTGCTAGCAAAATCAACCCACAGAATTTTGATCTAATTTGAAGCAAAGTAGTTGGGAATGTTAAGTAATAATAAAAAATGAAGTAAAGTCGATTAACCCGCGCCGTCCCGGCGACGTGAATTAACGTCTGCACATGATGTGCACTCATGTCCCGGCGACGTGAATTAACGCGGCAACATTGCAAGTTGCATAATTTTCACATTGTTCAAAAATCACGCCTGATTTCTGTTTTGCCCGCCTACGCGAGCCTCACCTACTCCCCGCCAGGCAGATAATCCCCTAGACCCAGATTAACCTCACCAGACCCCTTGATCCTCCACTTACCTCTCAGCAGTCACCCAGGTCAGATATGGTGCATCGTGGGCTGTCCGAGGAGGAGATACAAGTCGCCCTGGATACCTTTACAGGGGATAGTGATTCCCCAATGGACGATGACACCCTCGATGTCGATTATGTGCAGCCTGAGGAGGTAACCAGCAGCAGTGATGAGGAGGTCCCTTCCCCAAGGAAAGTCAAATATATTACATATAGGAGGGCAGGGGACGGCCAGCCTGCACCACGTGCTGCATCTAGGCAGCAACACCTACCATCAGATGAGGACAAGGACGAGGAAGCAGTACATGATGGCGTATTTTCCTGGCTGGGGAAGGAAAAGATATCACCACGTGGGACTGGGACAGATATGTTATTTTTATGTGTTCTGTGGCAGGAAGTAGTGGTGTGGGGATGGTTAGGACAGTAGAAAGTGAAAGTGTTGGGGTGGGAGAGCTCAGACAGATTCGTGAAAGCGAGAGTGGTGTGGGAGAGGCAACACGTCAATGTGGTGTTCATGTTAGGCGTAGTGTGAGTTAGCAGAAGGTGAAAGCACTTGTCTAACATGTAAATGGGTAATATGTTATATTCGAAGTATTATAAAAGGTGAATAATTAGATTTTGAGTTGAAAAAAAAATGACGGTACCTGAAGTCACGTTGTAGCGCTATTGCTATGCTCATTCTTTTCGTAAAGCATGTACATCTATAAAAGCAATTGTATAGTTACTGTAAAGTTAGTATGTAAGTTGAAAAATAGTCTAAGTTGAAAGTCATACGACATACATTCAGTAAGTAAATAAGCGCTAGGAAGAATTCTGTTCACGGTGTAAGATGAGTGGAAAATTCCCCAGTGGCTCCTAATTTAGCCACCAATTATGGGATAAGCTGTCTCCCAGTGGACCACCATCCCACCTCACTCTCTCTCTCTCTCTCTCTCTCTATATATATATATATATATATATATATATATACTGTATATATATACTGTATATATATATATATATATATATATATATATATATATATATATATGGGAGTGCGTTAGTGGACATTTGTGCTGGGAGGGGGTTGGTGATAGCCAATACCCCCTGGGGGTAGGGGGGTTTGCCAAGAATACTCCCCCAGTATCCCTGCTTGTCGTAAAAGGCGACTAAAAGGGTTGGCGGAGGGTTAGTGCCCCTCCCCGGAAAACAACTAACTAAAAAAACAAACAATAAGCCTCGGACAAGGACTGACAAAACGTTGACGACCAAGGACCGGACAAAACATTGCAATTGGAACGTGGAATGTAAGGGGAGCAAATGATGAGGTGAAAGAGAGAGAGATTGTCCAGGTGCTTGAGGATGCGAAAGTGGATGTATGTGAAATAACTGAAACAAAATGGAGAGGAGAAAGTGTGAGAGAATGGGAGTTTGGATGGGGTATATGTGCAGGAGTAGGTGAGAATGAGAGGGCAAAGGAAGGAGTATGTATAGTTGTGAGTAAAAGATGGAAGAGGAGCATAAGACAGTATGGATCAGTTGGATCAAGGATTGTGTGGGTAAAGTTGAAAGTTGGAATACAAATGTGGGCGATTGTGTGTGTGTATGCGCCAATGCAAGATCGTGCTAGAAGAGTGAGAGAAGAGTTCTGGACAAATGTAGAAGTGTGCATGGAAAAGTTTGGAAGGAATGATAGAGTGTTTTTGATTGGTGATATGAATGGTAAAGTTGGGAATGTGAAGGTGGATGGAATAGTTGGTGAGTGGGGTGTGCCTGCTGAGATAGATGAGAATGGGAGTGCGTTAGTGGACATTTGTGCTGGGAGGGGGTTGGTGATAGCCAATACCCTCTTCAGGCATAAAATGATCCACAGGTATACATGGCGAGTGATGAGAAGGGTGGGTGGTGAATTGAGTGAAAGGAAGGCAATGATTGATTATGTGTGTGTCGATGAAAGGATGCGAAGATGTATATTGGATACAAGAGTTTATAGAGGTTGGGGGAGTGGACTTTCTGACCACTACTTGGTGGTGGCCAGAGTTAAAGTTCAAGTAAGATGGAGGAATAGAAGAAGGGAAAGACGAGAGGAAGGAGTAGTTGCAAGGAGAGTGGAAAGGTTACAAGAGGATGAGAAAAAGGCAGAGTATAAGAGAGAAGTGGAGGAACGATTGGGCAAATGTGAGTTGGAGCAGATGGGGGACGTGGAAGGTGTGTGTAGAATATTTACAGAAGAAATATGTGCAGCATGTGATGCGGTGTGTGGAAGGAAGAGAAGACGGAGGGGGGTGCAAGGAACAGCGTGGTGGACTGAAGAGGTGAAACGGGCTGTGGCACAAAAGAAGAAAGCATACAATGAATGGATGAGAAATAGGGACTTGGAAGAAGTTGAGAGGCGGAAGAGAGAGTTATATGTAGAAAGGAAGAGAGAGGTGAAAAGATTAGTAAGAGAGAGTAAGAAGAGAGTGGATGAGGAATTTGGAAGGAATTTGAGTGTAAAGTGGAGGGACTGTAAGAAAATGTTCTGGAAAGAGGTGAAAAGAGTAAGACAGGGTGGAAGTGAAGTTAGCAGGGGAGTGAAAGATAAAAATGGTAGATTACTAGTGGAGAAGGGAGAAAAAGTGAGCAGATGGAGAGAACACTTTAAGGAATTGTTGAACGTGGAGGATGAAAGTAACGCAAGTATAAGTGGCTGGGGAATGGCTGGGAGAAGGAGGGAGGTGAGAAGACAAGAAGAAATCAGTAGGATAGAAGTTGTGGAAGCAATGAAGAAAGTTAAATCAGGGAAAGCCCCAGGAATTGATGGAGTGTGTGGTGAAATGCTGAAGCATGGGGGAGAGATAGTAGTAGAATGGATGTGGAAGATGTGCAGATTGGCCTGGGAGGAAGGTAGAGTCCCGGAGGATTGGAAGTCAGGTATAATTATTCCCTTGTACAAAGGAAAAGGGGAAAAAGAAGTGTGTGGTAATCATAGGGGCATTTGTCTTCTTAGTATAATAGGAAAAGTGTATGGTAGGATACTTATTGACAGAGTTAGAGAAAGAACAGAGAAATTAGTTGGAGAAGAACAGGGAGGCTTTAGGAAGGGAAGAGGTTGTGTAGATCAGATATTCATTCTCAGATCTTTAGTGGAAAAGTTTCTAGAGAAGGGAAAGAAGTTGTATGCGCCTTTCATGGATTTGGAGAAAGCATATGACAGGGTGGATAGACTAGGATTGTGGAAAGTGTTAAGAATATATGGAATAGATGGGAAGTTGTTGAATGCTGTGAAGAGTATGTACGATGGTGCGAAGGCTGCAGTGCGTGTGGATGGTGAACTAAGTGAATTTTTCTCTTTGAAAGTTGGGTTGAAACAGGGATGTGTCATGTCTCCATGGTTGTTCAATCTGTACATGGATGGGGTAATAAAAGAGGTACAATGTAGGGTAGTGGATGTTGGAGTGGCCCTGGTGAGAGAGGATAGTGTTTGGAAACTCCCTGTACTGTTGTTTGCAGATGATACCGTGTTGTTGAGTGAAGACGAAGGAGAGCTGCAAGGCTTGGTGGATGAGTTTGAGAGAGTGTGTAGGAAACGGAATCTAAAGGTGAATGTAGGGAAGAGTAAAGTGATGGTCTTTGAGAGAGGTGAAGTCAGTGAATGTACAGCGAGGTTGGATGGTGAGGAATTGGAAAATGTGAGTACGTTTAAGTACTTGGGTAGTGTGATGAGTAAGGATGGAGGTTTGGAGGGTGAAGTGCTTGAAAGGGTACAGCAGGGAAGAAAGGTTGCTGGTTCTTTGAAAGCAGTGATAAGAAACAGGGAAGTGAGCATGGAAGTGAAAAAGTTACTACATGACAGTATTGTGATACCAACTCTAACGTACGGAAGTGAAGCTTGGACGTTGTTGGAAGGACACAAGTCAAGAGTGAGAGCCGTGGAAATGAGTTATTTAAGAGGAGCCTGTGGAGTCACATGGAGAGACAGGCTGACGAATGAGGATATAAAGGAGCGTTGTGGTGTTGATGTGGATGTGATAGGAAGCGTTATGAGGAACACACTGAGGTGGTTTGGCCATGTGGAGAGGATGTAGGGTGAAAGACTGACAAGAGAGTGTATGTGAGTGAGGTGGAGGGGGAAAGAGGGAGGGGGAGGCCGAGGATGAGATGGAGAGATGGGGTGGAGAGGTATATGAGAGAGCCGTGTGTGAGTTGGGCGCAGGGGCGTGAACGGGCGGGGGACAGGGCGACTTGGAGGCGATTTGTTTGTGGCCACCCCAAACGGGATTGAGGCGTCTGGCAATAGATAGATAGATATATATATATATATATATATATATATATATAACATGTAGAGGGGTAATATGTTATATTGGAAGTATTATAAAAGGTGAATAATTAGATTTCGAGTGACCTGAATTCACGTGGTTACGCTATTGCTATGCTCATTCTTTTCGTAAAGCATGTACATCTATAAAAGCAATTGTATAGTTACTGTAAAGTTAGTATGTAAGTTGAAAAATAGTCTAAGTTGAAAGTCACAGAACATAGTCAGTAGGTAAATAAGCGCTAGGAAGAATTTTGTTCATGGTGTAAGAGGAGTGGGAAATTCCCCAAGGGCTCTAAATTTAGTCACCAATTATGGGATAAGCTGTCTCCCAGTGTACCACCATCCCACCTCACTCACTCTCTCTCTCTCTCTCTCTCTCTCTCTCTCTCTATATATATATATATATATATATATATATATTAGGATAAGGCTTACTGTAAATCGTGTACTACTGTGAAAGCAAATGTCTGACATGGAAAATGCCAGAATGTAATGTGAGAAATACTATAAAGGGGGAGAAAATAAATTCAGAGGTGAAAAGATAATGACATGATTTACCTAAGTAAATTAGCGCTACTTCTATGCTAATTCTTTTCATAAAGCATGTATTTCTGTAAAAGCAATTGTCTAACATGTAAATGGGTAATATGTTATGTTATAAGTAATCAAAAAGGTGAAAGAATAGAATCTGAGTTGAAAAAAGCATGAAAGACCAAGTTGTCACTTGGTAAATAAGCGCTATTCTTATGCTAATTCTTTTCGTACAGCAAGTACATCTATAAAACTAATTGTATAACATGTAAGTGGGTTATATATATAAGTAATCTAAAAGGTGAAAAAATAGAATCTGAGTTGAAAAAACATGACATAAAATGATCTGACTTGGTAAATAAGCGCTACTTTTATGCTAATTCTTGTCATAATGCCTCAAAATATGTACAAACAATTATGTAAAGTTGAAAAAGGTATGATGTAATTGTGGAAGTAATATGGAACATGAAAAAATACAATAGATGATGAAATAACGATGTTTGCTACCATCGGTGACATAATCGACCGATTTCGCTAGGGTTGCACAATGGTACATACCTTATTTGTCAGTTTTTTCTGTATAAAACCCAATATACTTGTGGTATACATATTTCCAACATATGAATACATGATAATAAACGTATACTGCATCAGTTCAGAGTACCCGTGCCACCATAGAAAACGTACGGCGAAAAGACTACTCAGAGAGCATGGGAGTACCTGTCAAACTTATGTGCTCCAGGTAAACCATTTCTGGACCCAAGGGACACCTTTCTTTGTGATTTTCCTTAGTTTCTGACCAAAAGCGAATGTTTGAGCAAAAAAAAAAAAAAAAAAGGTCCAAAAAAGCCGGGACTGGGGCGGACCAAAGCTCAGAAAACGTCGGAATTGGGCGGGTTAAGAGAGAAATCAGTTGAAAGTCAAGGTCACAGGGCAAAGCGATATGTAGGGCCCCGTAGAGCAGATGGTGTGCCCGGGTGTTGCACTGCATGGTGGCTCTTTGTCACATGTTTTTCTTCTGGCTTATTGCCAACTACTTATTTTTATGTTCATTTTCATTCCCTGCTCATATGTAAAAGTTTTTCATCCATTTTTTTTTTTTTTTTTTTTTACTTGTTCAGTTCACATCCCAACTGTTGCTTTTTATTAACCATGTCTCAGCTATCGTTTTACCTATTAACACGCCCCATCCCGACTGATTTTCCACCACTGACTCCCCCCAATCCCGACCAATTTTGGAAAAAAAAATTTTGGGCTCAAACCTCCGCTTTTGGTGAGAAACATCGAGAAATTCATAGAGAAATCGCTCACCTGAGGTTTAAAATACTGGATACAGGTAGCAGTACCCCTTACCTTACTGGGTTTTCTATCAGGCTGGCTCCAAAGAACATGAGTTCTGTGGGAAGGTATCTATTCCACACCACTCATAAATGGTATTTATTTATTTATTTGGTATGAAATTATATGTAGTACGAGAGTATATTGGTTTTCAGACAGTAATATAGGCAATATAAGCATTGTTTCACTCACCAAACACAGCAACATCAATCATTTCCTGTGGCACCCTACGGGATGCATAGGGCCTCAATGAACTCTCTCCACCAATATTTGTCTCTTGCCATCTCCTTCAGGTCCCACCAACACTCCTCTCTTGCTTCTCTTTTCATTATCCTCAACCAGGTTTCCCTTGGCCTAGCTCTACCTCTTCTTCCTCTAGCAATCCACTCTGGCACATCCTGTATTAAACTGCCTTCTTTTCTGTATATGTGCCCCAGCCACTTCCAGCGAGACAGTCTCTCACATTCATTAACTAGTTCCACTCTCGAAATATCCCGTACTCTTTCATTTGTAACTCTGTCTTGCCACTTTACCTCAAGAATCCTTCTCAGTATTTTATTCTCAAATCCTAATACTTTCTGATCTGTTGCAATTGTACTGTACCATGACTCATCCCCATAAATTAGAATTGGTCTAACCATGGACATATAAATTTTCACTTTAGTATGTACCGAAAGCATATTATTATTCCAAACAGATTTCAACATTCCAACAGCTCGCTAAGCATGTCTAATCCTCTCCTCAATTTCACTCTTTAATGATCCATTAGATGATACAATCGTTCCCAGATTTTTAAAGTTTTCTACATTCTTCATCACATTATTCCCAATTACACAATCGATTTGGTTCTCCACGTTCATATTAATAATTTCAGTCTTTCCACAATTTATTACCAATCCCACTTTTTCTCCTTCCTTCACCAGACAATCAAGCACCCTCTGCATCTCGTAAATACTTCCGCAAATCAGTTCAGTATCATCAGCATATTCCAAATCCATCAGCTTCTTATTTTCTTTCCAGTTAATTCCTGCACCTGTTCTCTTTATAACCTTTCTCATAACACAATCCAAAACCAAAACAAACAGCAATGGCAAAAGAACTCCTTGAATCACTCCTGACCTAACTTCAAATGGATCACTCAAAGAACCAACCACCATTACCTTACAAAATATATATTCATGTAGGCTTCTAATAATATTTACATACTTTTCTGGTATACCATAGAATCTCATAATTTTCAACATAGCTCCACGTGAAACACTATCAATCGCCTTTTCAAAGTCCACAAAACACACACTAAGTGGCATTTTCATCTCATTAGCTTGTTGCATTAGATGCCTTACAAAAAAAAATCTGATCATTACAACCTCGACCCTTTCTAAATCCCGCTTGTTCTTCTCTTAAAATTTTATGAATTACTGGTTCTATTCTATTCAATAAGATTTTGGAAAAGACTTTTGCAACTACAGGTGTCAAAGTTATCCCCCTCCAATTGCCACACCCCCTTAAATCTGACCTTTTTTGGCATCATTTCTGATTGTTTCTTCCTCTAATGCTATGTAAACTTTATCCTGCACATTGTCATCGATTGGGGAATAACTCTGGCCTTGAAATTCAACGGAGTCACAATGACAAAATGTGTGGACTTTATATACATCAACGGGAGTTCGCGGGTTAAACCTCCATTGTTTATTCATATCGTATATTTATCTTAGTTATTGTTGTTTCTTTTTTCCTCCCATAACTTACTTAATTTTAAGTGAATTTCTTTTCCTAAAATGATTGCCACCTTTAGACTTTTTCATCTTACTGTTTCAAATTTTCCCCTTTTTAATACCATCTTCCTCATCCTTTGATTTTAAGGTCAGTCTCCCATATTTGTTTTTACTACCACTGTGCGATACTGCATACTTTACAAAGGGCTTCTAGGAGTGTAAGGGTCAAGTACACAACTAATTGGCTTAGGAACTAGCCTTATTCTTTTCTCTCTTTTTATTTACTTTTATTCTGTACTGTCTGTGACTTCAAACCTTTAACTCCTACACCGCGGGGATGTTTTTGCCGCTCCTTGCGCCTCCCATGAGGATATTCGCGCTCCGACTGACTTTATAAAAATATTTGCCAAAAATCAGTGATTAGTCCTAGAATATTATAATTATATATGCATATGGCACATATCTTCAGCTTTCTCCTGGGATGTTTGTTGAGCCTTCATCGACAACTGTAGGACTTGTAGAGACTTCTTAAGTTGGGTAACGAAGTCTCCACTTTACACTTCCCAACATCCTGTAATATGATTACCACAGCCTGATAGTATCACTAGAAACCCTATTCTATGGTTTTCAAGTAGTTTGGTATCCATACTCCAAAAAAAAAAACACTGTGAAAGCAATGTAAATTATGAGCACGTATGAGCTTCCCACCCGTGATCATTCCCCGCTGGTATTCTGTCATTTAGTATTCATAAACACACTCACACTTTATATTCCTATTACTTTATTACACATATAAATATCTACAGTATTTATCCATAAGTTTCCTTCAGTAATAGTAGTTTATTTTCACTCCAGGCATTCATTTTCACGTTCAGTAAACAACATAATGTATTTTCAGTATTTACATTTCTGTTTTATTTACACTGTTATGCACTGTCACTTGCAGTAACTTATAAAACTATTATCCGATGTTCAATCATATTTACATCCATTGCTTTCACTTGCTATTTACACATTATTTACATTTCCACTTGCACTGTTTTAGAGTCACCAGAAAGATCGTAGTCACTGTCCATCATTATCATTGATATTAGCCAGTTCACGTTCAACAGCAGAGTCACTTAGCCCTTTACCCCTTCTCACACGAGGTTTAGTAGGGGCAGAGATCACAGAGCCCTTAGCATGGGACTAAAAAGCGGCGGAATTGGACAGGCGCGAATCCGACGTGGTTTCGCCTTGAAAGATGACAGTAAACTGAATGCTGTGGCCTAGGGGTGGTGAAGGGTTGACAGTGACGGCGTGGTGACAGCTGCTATTATATTCGCTATGAAATGATTGGCAGGAAATCTAGACAATACATAATAAATTAGATAGTTCCAGGTGACTGTGAATATCACGTAGGCTTCTCCCTTCCTTTCTTATATATATTTTTATTATGAGAACAGGTCATACGGCATATTTCAAGGGGAAATAACCAGAAAATTAGTGAACGAGTGCACTGAGGTGTTGCCAGATGATAATTAGCCCATTCCAGATGTATAGCAGTATCAATTACCTTTTCTCTTTCTTGTATATATTATTTTTATATAAGAATAGGGCAAAGGGCACATTTCAATGGATAAAATGAATGGAAAAATCCGTCTAGGATTTGTGTAGTGCAGAACAGCTAGATAGGCAGGAGGAGAGAGTAATGGAGGAGAGATAAGGAGGGAGGGAGTCTATCTATCTATCTATTGCCAGACGCCTCAGTCCCGTTTGGGGTGGCCACAAACAAATCGCCTCCAAGTCGCCCTGTCCCCCGCCATTTCACTCCCCTGCTCCCAACTCACACCCCCCTCTCTCATATACCTCTCCACCCCATCCCTCCATCTCATCCTCGGCCTCCCCCTCCCTCTTTCCCCCTCCACCTCACTCACATACACTCTCTTCGTCAGTCTTTCACCCTCCATCCTCTCCACATGGCCAAACCACCTCAGTATGTTCCTCATAACGCTTCCTATCACATCCACATCAACACCACAATGCTTCTTTATATCCTCATTCGTCAGCCTGTCTCTCCATGTGACTCCACAGGCTCCTCTTAAATAACTCATTTCCACTGCTCTCACTCTTGACTTGTGTCCTTCCAACAACGTCCAAGCTTCACTTCCGTACGTTAGAGTTGGTATCACAATACTGTCATGTAGTAACTTTTTCACTTCCATGCTCACTTCCCTGTTTCTTATCACTGCTTTCAAAGAACCAGCAACCTTTCTTCCCCGCTGTACCCTTTCAAGCACTTCACCCTCCAAACCTCCATCCTTACTCATCACACTACCCAAGTACTTAAACGTACTCACATTTTCCAATTCCTCACCATCCAACCTCGCTGTACATTCACTGACTTCACCTCTTTCAAAGACCACACTTTACTCTTCCCTACATTCACCTTTAGATTCCGTTTCTTACACACTCTCCCAAACTCATCCACCAAGCCTTGCAGCTCCCCTTCCTGTCAAGGACAGGAAAAAAATGGCTAAATTGAAAGGATAAAGAAGAAGTAGGCAGCACTACATCCACTCACTTGATGTAGTGCTGCCTACTTCTTCCTTATCCTTTATCATTCATTTTCTGTGCCTGCCCTCCTCTCTTCCTATATCTCCCATCTTTCCTTTAACTTCTTATTGGTCTTCTTTCCTTTACAGGTGGCTTTACATTGAGTGACAAGCTAAATGGTTTCCTGTAACCCAAGAAACCATTTACAACGCTGGGTGGTAACGATATAACCAACCCATACATGCTCCCTACGTGTCAACAAGTGGGTTGGTGGAGGGTTAGTGCCCCCCCCCCATAAAACTAATAACTCAAAGTCAAATGGCCACCCCTTAAGGGATTATGGCATCTGGCAATAGATAGATAGTCAACAGTGGATGGGAGTACAGGTGACATTAGCAGAACTGAGTATAGCTGGACACTGATAGTACTGATAGATGATACAAGCCACCACATGAAAGCCTGGGCGAATTCAAAATAACACAGAATCACAAAAGTGACGCCCCGTGGTATGATCCCTTGCTCCCGAGCGTCACGAAAGTGACGCCCCGCGGTTAAGGGGTTAAACGTAATGTATCCAGACAGCCCTAAATACCCTGGTCTTAATCATGACTTGTTTCTTTTTAAGTTTGTTCAGAAAGGACTACTTAATTTATTTATTTGTATTTATACTTATATATTTATTGGCTTTCAGCCATGGGGTTATTCCATTTTACGTTAACGTTTTCAATCCTGTGACATATTCTTTAGTTTTCTCATTTTATCGCCTGCCTTTGGCAACGTGAGGAAGTTTAGTTTTTGTTGGTCTGTGTGTCTGTGTTTGTGTATGTGTGTATGTATCTGCTACCAAAGTATCACGAAAAGTTGTGGATGAGTTTTTGCCAAATCTTCAGGAAATAGCCATTACGTGAATCTGCAGAAGTCTAATATTTTTGGTGAAGATTTGATCAAAGATGACCGAATGCTAGCAACCATATATATATAGATAGATAGATAGATAGATAGATAAATATCTATATCTATATCTATTTATCTATCTATCTATCTATATATATATAGATAGATAGATAAATAGATATAGATATAGATATTTTAATACTGAATCGCTTTTTGTGAAACGTGGTTATTGAATTCCGTAGAGTTTTACGAATATTTTAGTGCCCACCTTTAGCTAGGCAAGGTGATATAGTTTTGTCAGTGTGTGCCTGTTTCTGTGTATGTATCTGTTGCCAAAATATCTCGTCCTCAAACTTATTTAGTGGGATGCATGTACCTTAACCAGCAACATATTGAGCAGGCGATTAGCTTCGGCCCACGAATGCTTTTGTTTCATCTCGACATGACTTTATTCTGCTTAGGTTTTTGTTCAAACTGGAGGATTTAGATATACAGGAAACCTTTATATTATAAAAATAGAGGGGTGCCTTCCAAACTGCATAAATTGCTAGGAGGAGGCAAGAACAATAAGAAAATACACCATCGGGCTGCAGGGGAAAATAAAATGGTAAGAGAGCACATGATTAAAACTTAAACTGTGAAGAAATCGCAAATTTCCCATTTTAGACGGACATTGATGGAACACCTGTGGATAATACATGTGATCAGCTTGCATTCAACATTACAGAGTTCAGTTAGGAATGGCACAGAATGGTCAGACTATATAAATTAATAATTTCCATGTGCTTCTGAAATTATTGTAAAACTTGGAGCTTGCCTCCCTCTTCGGGAATTAAGCTTTAAGTAAATACCTAAATGTCCCTGTCGACTGGCAGTTTTAGTAGGCTGGTTAATGGATGCTTGGTGATCTGCTAGATTCAGGACCCCAAACGGAAGTGACCCATACAGGTTTCTTATTCATGGAGTAGTTGATGTTTATTGATAATAAATAATGCCAGTCAGTGGCAAGCTACTGAACACTATCCCCTTAATGTCCAGGGTGAGCTTCATTGTTCAGGGTCCCTACACCTCTGATAAGCCAATAATAGATTCGATGATAGACTACAAATCCATAACGATTATGTCAAATTGTTATAAAGGACACTAACTAAATGATATTTTTGCACACATAAGTTGTCTGACACTCCATCCCCTACCACGTGGCCAGGGCCATCCCCTGCAGAGATGAGGTCTCCTTTATGTTATTGTTGTGGATATTGGTGGCTGACGTGAGCTGTGCAAGGCAATCAAGGCTGGGTCAGGAATGAGGACACATGTAGGTAGAACTGTGGTGAAATAGCTGGTAGTGGAATGGTGAAGTACACTCTATCTCTTTATATATATATATACAGGTAAGCCCTTAATTCGCGCGAGGTTTAGGTTCCCAGACCCTTCGCGTATGTGGTAAATTCGCGTATATGTTCTGCCCTTGTGTGCACATAATTACGCATGTCTGTTAAGTATATTACATCTGAATAATACTGTTTATGCACTACATACACCTTATAAACTAGCATAAAGTATGAAAAACAACAAAAATGTAAGAAATTTTACACTGAAACCTGACAAGCACAGGCATAGGTGGAGACACTTCAGCAGCCTGGTGCACAAGCCCTCACTGCCTCCCATATGGTACATTCTGCCTTCTTTATTGTATGAACAGTTGATTTATTCACCCCAAACATACGGTTCCAAGACAATTCACAGGCGTAGGTGGAGACACTTTAGCACAGTCTGGAGCACTAGCCCTCACTGTCTCCCGTATGCTACGTTCTCCTTCTATATTGTATGAACAGTTCACTCACCCCAAACATATGGTTCTGAGACATTTCACCATCAAGTCAATTCAACGTCAAAACATAGACGATTCCCCATCATTCTATTATTATACTTATTATTGATTAATTAATACTTTAATAACTAATTTTCAGGGGGATTTTATAACTCAATAAGTAAAAAACTAGTGTACTGTACTTGCTGAATAAACTGGTATGTAAATGACGGGGAATCGTCCTGACGGAGAATTGTCGCCGACATTCCTCCCTGAAGTTTGTCCAACACTTTAACTTTTTCTGTCAGCAACATCACTTTACTAGTCCGTTTTGGTGTGTTACCACATGCATCACTAGCATTATGCTTAGGCCCCAATTTGGCAGACAAGGCAAGCAATCATTGGAAGGCAGAAAAATAAGCCACAAATAATGATTAGCCATTCACGCATGGTTCGACCGTCGGATTCAAACTGACTGTGGTGCGTGGTAGACCGACCTCCCACACACACATACACACACACACACATATGTATGCACACGGGCAGCAGGTAGGGATTTTTATATTTTATTTATTTCTCTTGTATATTAAAATTATTTATTTGAATACTATAATTTTGTTTTAATTATTGTACGAAAAATTCGTGGATAACCGAAAAAAGTTAGCGTGAATTAAGGGCTTACCTGTATAGATATATATATATATATATATATATATATATATATATATATATATATATTGTTGAAGGTGGGGACACTCACCATCCACTCACTCAATGTAGTGCTGCTCTCGGGTGTCTGCCCTTTCCTCTCCTGCATGCTTCTCTGCTTCCATCCTCTTCTGTCTTTCTTTCCTTCATTCTTTCCTCATCCTTCTGCCTCCGGGTGACTTTACACTCCCTCTCCTGTCTTTCTTTTCTTCATTCTTTCCTCTTCCTTCTGCCTGTGGGTAACTCTACACTGAGTGACAAGCCAAATGGTTTCCTGATCACCAGAAAACCGTTTACTATGCTGAGTGGTAACCATATAACCAAATTTTGGCATCTGGTGGTTTAGTAGCTAATTACGGTGCTCCAGTCGGATTGAGCCGGTGAAGGTTTACATCCAAGGGGGAGTTGGGGTTTATTGCTCACATAATGCCACTCAGGGATGAGTGAGACTGGTCACTCATCTTTAATGTCAGGACCAAATTGCCTAGCCTCGGGCTTCTACGCTCCTCATGGGGCAACATAGGACTGGATGATGGAAGGATGGATGGATATTGATAAATAGATAGATAGATAAATATAGATAAATAGATAGATAGATAGATATAGATAGATAGATAGGTAGATAGATAGATCAAAAAATAAATGAATGAATAATTAAGAATCTTCCTAAACTCTAAGCTGCCCGAACTGAGTAAAACTGCTTGGCGGTAGCAAGAGTATAAAGCAATACTTACTCTCCTTTGAAAACCCATTCTTTATAACGTATGATGCCAATCCATAACTTTAAAAAAAAGTGAAAAATAATACATTGCACAAATAATGGTGAAATCGTGTGATTCATCTGACTACCCTGCCACTAAAGAAATTATGTAAGTTGGTTAGCAAAGCAGCACTCAACACCAAAATAGCCATTTGAACCTTCATGGCTGAAAGTTAAGAACTATTGTTTCTGGTTCATACATAAATTTGAATCCCCTGTTTAGCGTTTTTGGAGAGAGCTGTCAGTATTGAGGATTGTTAGCAGATGCCATATGGTAGCAGATTTTGAAGCTACTCGAACACACTTAGTAGCGGAAGTAGAGGTTTTCACAGAGAAATGCAGTGGATTTTTTGTGTAATACAACCTTGGCTTCAGATCTAGACTATCAGTTTAGAGTGTCTGGTGGCAAATGTTAACTATATGGAGAAGTGTAGGATTTGTATTCACCATCCCTTCTCAGCTTAAGTTGTGTATAAAATTAACCCCTCCACGCACGATGACGTATTTGTCGTCATATGGGTATGGCTGCGACTATACTCGTTGATGCTTTTGGCATCATTAACCCGTACCATCCCAGGCATTTTTGCAATTTTATACCCACCCAATCCTGGACCAAAAACGGGAAAAAATTTTATTGCATAAAACAATCCAAAAGGACATAAAAATCAAGGAAAAGCAAAAAAAGGTACTCTTTATAGGAGAAATAAGTGCAGGATGGCCGTCCATCATGTTTCTAGTCCAGTTTCCCAAGTCATGAGCTATGTTTTCCCACCCAGCTGGGTGGGATGAGAGAGAATGGGGGATGGGAATGGGGGAATCCTCATTCTCAATATCCTTCTCCACTGGCTCATATTCCTCCCCAGAGGAGTCGTCCAGGTCTTCCTCTTCTATAGAATCACTAAATGAAGGGACAGAGGGTCCATGTGACAGTTTCAACCGCCTCCTCCAGACCTTTGAGGCAGAAAAATGCTGTGACAGACAGTGGCACACTGTTACCCAGCTATGCAGAACCAAACTCAGTGCTACAAGTGCTTGTGCACAATGTTGCCAATACATTAAGCTTCTCTTTAGCAAAAAATTAGCTAGATGGAAGCAGTTAGAGATGCACTACAGCACTCGAAATTTGCCGTCAGCACCATTACGTTTGGCTGGGATTACTTGAGATGGTTTGCACCGTCGGCATCATGCCGACGGCGGAATTGTATGAGTTAAAGCATAAAAACTTTCGTCAGATGAAAAGTTTTCGGCCGATCGGCATCCTTTTTGGAGGTGTCATAGCTTCCTTGCTCCTCGCCAAACGTAATGAGTTGGCAACTGTGGGTCCCGATGCCAGCAAGAGAGTGGACAGGATATTCAGTACCAAATGAGCTGTGAGTGTGGAAGGTACTGCGCGGTTTTGTCCCTTTACATATCCATTCTTAACCCCATCCCGGCCGTGCAACATATTTAACTATATCAGTAGTGCTTGTGTATAGTGTTTGGGCACTGTTGTGATTACATTTGGTGTTTACAATAGGAATTTTGGTGTTCGTGAAGCAATCCTGGTTGTTATCAGCCGTTAGGCCAACAGAGATTGTGCCACTGTTTCTAGCCAACTACACTGCCTCTACCCTGCACCAAATGTGAGTATTCAGCTTTAAAAATACTGACAGTGAATCATGTAAATACAGTATGCATGCATATCTTGTGTACAAAGAATTGTTCAGGAAACCGCCCTACAGTCACGACATGGCGTGGGTACACCGTAGTTTTTTTGCATTTTTTCTCGAAAACTATGAGGCCTAGGATCACCATTCTTTACTGAAATGAAAGGGAATGGAATTCTGCATAGGATGATGAAATAAAAACATAACAGTGGTGAGAAAAGTTTATCGCTAAAGCTCCCCGAATAAAAAAATCTGTTGTCTGTTGGAAATGGGTTTTACTTTTTCGATTATTACTCAAACACCATACCTCGTATCAAACTGGGACCTCCGGCATTCGAAAGCTAATAAAACTCTTTTTCCAATGATGTATAACAGGTAGAGATTTATTAGTAAACATTCGACTTATAATGTTGGGAAGTGAGATGTATGCACCTGAATATTTATTCACACTGCCCTAATGTAAGTATAGCGTGTGTGCTTTTTGTTTTTTGTTTTTGCTTATCATGTAGAACAAACATTGACGAATAGGAATATGTGGATACTGTGGCAAAATAAATAGCCTTGGCGGTGAAAATATGCCGAGAATACACATTTCTGGAGCATGTGGCAGGACAGGGGAAAGGGAGAAAAGCCAGAGCATCATGTCCCACAAAACTTATTAACTTATCCACGAGCAAAAGGGTTAATTGATTTTACATTTACATTCACTCAAACAGCTACCTAAAACCTTACTTAAGAAATGATTATCACCATTTGTGGGGAGGTGGTGGCTGAATTGGTAGAGAGCTGGCCTGCAGTCCTGATGGACCCAGGTTCGAATCCCGGCTGAGGCAGGGAACAGTTTAAGGATTTGAATGTCATAAAAAGCGGACTTTCCTGATCTACCAGATGACCCGCCAACATGTCGTAAAAATATCCCCGCTAATACCAATACACCAGTCCTGTATGAGACAGCCCTAGCATGTATTCAATATTGATGGTGGGTGTTAGTGCTGAAGTGGTGACATGTGGAGGTGTAGGAGGACTACTGAGCCTTGGGATAGCCTACTTCTCCCGAGATATAGGCCCTGAAGCCTTTGCCCGGAGTCGGACACACATAAAAAAAAAAAAAACGAATAATTCCTCCCTTGCATTACACAATGCAGGTCGAGCACTTTTGATTGCCTAAAAGTTGCAAGTCTTTAGGTTTTGGAGCCAGATCTAGTTATATTTACAGTGAAGTAGAACACCCTTCAGAACTGCAGAATTTTCACTTTTCGTTGCAAGGATATTGTTTACTTAGTGACAAATTTTCTGCTTTTGAATATGCACCACTGCTGACGGTGGTCGTAAACGGTAGACCATACTTGCAGCCTCCTGACATTGCACTTCCCATGTGATGTAACTTAACTATGGGGCTTAATTCGTTAACTGGGAAGGATGTCGTCCCCAGATCTCCCAGTTTATGTATTTCATCTCACATATCCCATGTTTGTGCATTTTCGTCATGTCTGGCGACGATTGAGCTTGCAATTCAAGAATTTTGTGAGCGAAATTTGTTGGCGTATCCGGCCATGGGATTTCGTCTTAATCAGTCTTCCCTCTAAATGTACTTTCTCTGTTTTTTTATATACTAATTTCAATTGTCGTTTGAATGTAATTTATTTTCAATAAACCAGTGATATTCTGGAAACTTCATCATAATTCAAGAACCATCATAAACACCTATCACCATTTTTTAAATTTTATTCATATCATTTTGCAATTTAATTGATACTTTACGTTATATTAACATTTCTCCAGTGATTTTAACGAACCTTTGTCAATACTATAGAGATTTTTTTTTTTTTGCATTACCTAACGATTTTTTTTTTTTTTTTTTTTTTTTTAAGAAGCTTACTAAAATCTAGTACTTTTTAATGACATCACTGGCGCCTTTGGTCTGTATCCCGTCCTGACTCTTCAGATAATATAATTGCATTCCTAGTTCTGTTGCTATCTGCAAGCAGTTTCATTCATCTTAAGAAACGCCCCTGGTAGTGTAGAAATTAATAAAACCTACAGTATACCCTCACCGTCCCAGCTGGAAGAGTCTCTGTTACGCATAATAAACTCGTCTGGCAGTAGCAAGACAAATTTTCAAGGCGCCATTATTAAAAGGGTGACGATAATCTTCCTATCACGTTTTAAAATTAATTTCCCGTCTCTCTCTCTCTCTCTCTCTCTCTCTCTCTCTCTCTCTCTCCATTATCAAATTTTTCCTTTTAGTTTCCCCCCTCGCTTCTCTGTTTCTCCAGAAAACCTCTTTTCGTCCATTTCTTTGACTTTTTTTCATGTATTGGTCTCCTTGTCTGTCTGAAGTCTACAGTTTCATTCCACAATTATCCTCCCTTCCCTTGTTCAGATTTTTACTCTCTTCATATTATACCCGTTTATACTCATCATACATCTTTGCCCATAATTCTACTGGGACACCATATGTATTTTATTATAGCAAAGGCCATACGATTTGAGTCATTAAGTCATCATTGTGAACCTCCTAAGCCCTGAAACTTAACTCTTTACTGTGATCCCTACTACCGCCAGACGATTTTATTCCGCTTGAAAGTGATTTTGATTTGTCTGAAACTTAGCTTGAGGCAGGGTGGGACTACTACTAACTTGGATAAAATCGTCTGCCAGGAATAAGAAATTATGAAAAATCTTTATTGCCAGAGAGTTAATGAATTTAAGTAGTGGAAATACAGATGCGTTTTATTACCCATTTTAGAGTCTTTCCTGTCTACCATTCACTGTCTAATAATCTGTTAGGTCCGGAAGTACCTCGTCCTTTTTATAGCTCCGACAATACCTCTTGCCTTTTTTCTTTTTTTTTTAAGGGTCCTGGAATACCTCTTGCTACTCTCCATCTGACAAATTTAGAGGAGGGTGTTGTTGTCACTAGGATCAATAAGTGTCCGTCCGTAGAGTAGTGCAGCAGGACGGCTGGCCGGGCATAGAGATTTCGTTTCCGGGCCAGAACTCAGAGAGTATTAACTATAAAGTCATGAAATTCACATAGTTACGTGTCTTACAGCGAACTGGTGCCTTTTGATAGGTAGAATGGTGTGTCTTAAGTAGTTTTTATGAAAATAATGAAAAAATGAAAAAAAAAAATCCAGAGAATTCAATGCAACCTCCTCAAGGAATCTGAAGGACCCAGGTTATGTGTCTTCAAGGGGTTCTTCCTGCGGCCACCTTTTAAAGAAATGATTGTGGGGGGGTATAAGGGCCGATATGCTATTGGTTAGGTGTGCAGGGAGGTGAGGGTATGTGCTTGGTCAGATGGAGAGTTGAGACGAACCCTGGCTGTTTTATGCAAACCAGGATAATTCCTTAATAGTGAAGGGACTTGGTTATGTCGGTAACTATTCTAATTCTGTCTCCAGTGGTGTAGCGTATGGCGCTAGGAAAAGCAAAATATTGTTATGAAGGGGGATTTGCCAGTTAGGTAGTCTCGTACTTTCGAGAAGTTTCTGGTACCGTAAGTTCGGTACGAGTCAGTGTTGCCATTCAGCCTGCTGTTTGTGAGCATAGTTATTTCGTAAGTTATGCATTAATTTAATGTGCTTTTTCTCAGTAATGTTTTATTTAAGTAATTGCTTGTTAAATTATGTAATTTAAGTTCGTATGGTTAATGATTTAGAGTGTTATGTAATGTGAAAACTCTAGCATGTTTTGATGTCTCGTGGTTGGTTACTGTTGTTGCTAGGGGCTGATGTAAGACAGTATGTCCTAGAATGTTGGAGAAGTAGAAGTTTCGAGAGTAATGCAAGCTTATATAAGGATGGGGAAGAGACTAGTCAGTCAGTCAGTCAGTTTGGAGTTTAGGCTGACCATAAGAAGGACAGCTCACTGGGCAACGTCCTTCCTGTATTGTACTACTGCTGTTGGAGCCTGTGGCAGTGTGGGCACTGGGACGTAACACTGGTGTCAGGAGTGGGATTATAATTTCAGGGCTGCAGTGAGTCTAATCTTCGACATGGACACGAAAGGTGTGAAAACAAGGTCTCGAGCTGGGCAGGAGGAGGAAATTTCCCTGGCGACAATCGTGATATTAATGCAGGCACAGAGGAAAGAAATCGAAGAACAATTTCAGGCACAGGAGAAAGAAATTAAAGAACAATTGCAGGCACAGAACGAAGGACAGAAAAAGCTCGAAGAACAATTACACGCACAGAAGGAAGAAATCAAAGAACAACTGCAGGCACAGAACGAAGAACAGAAAGATCGATATGAACAGCTTCAGGAGGCAATACAGGAGCAACAGAGGGAATTACAGCTGAGAATACAAGGACAATTAGATGCTTTCATGGGGGAAATAAAGGAAGAACAGAAACAATTGAAGGAGGAGGTACATGCTGAGCTACGGCAGTAGAAGTATGAGGTAAGAAATAATGTGATAGAGTGTAAACAGCAAGTAGATGAACAATTGAAGACAGTTAATGAGGAAATAGTGACGGAGTGCAAACAGCATGTGGAAAACCAGCTGAAGATTAGTGAGGGAATAGTGACACAGTGCAGACAGCATGTGGACAAGCAGCTGAAGATTAGTGAGGGAATAGTGGCGGAGTGCAGACAGCATGTAGACGACCAGTTGAAGTCAATTTGTGAGGAAGTAATGACGGTGTGCAGACGGCATGTAGATAACCAGTTGAAGCATGTAGTTGACCATGTAAAGATAATCAGTGAGAAAATTGAGGCTGTAGAGAAATATTGCACTGCTGAGCCTCAGGTCAGTGTACAGGTAGCGTTTGAAGGGAATGGACAGTGTATGGTGAATCTTGATGGATCCCAGGCATCTGAAGATGGTATTACAGGGCTGAATAATCAGAATACAGAAGTTGTAAGTCCTGGACGTAATTATGATGCCCCAGTTTTTAGGCCCCAGACCAGTGAAGTGCATGGCTATAATGGGGGTTCAATTAAGAAGAAACCTCAAGAATTTGATGGTAGAGTGTCTTGGGAAGCTTACTGTGCACAGTTTGAGTTACTTGCGGATCAGAATGGTTTGAATGATAAGAAGAGGGCTGCAGAAGAACCACCACCGAAGAAATGCATGAGAACCTTGATAAATAGTGTGCGAGAAGACAGGGCAGATGACATGCAGCATAGTAGGAATGGGAATCATAGGAAGAAATGCAGCTGTACTGTAGTGACGGGGCCGGCGTCGGACGAAGAAGACCTGGGGAGGATGCAGATGGAGGGTGCAGATTTGCAACTGGTGCTGGAGTGGCTGCAGCTGAGTGCAGTGCGACCATCATGGGGAGAAGTTTCCAGGTTGGGCCCTGCAACCAAAAGCTGCTGGAGTCAGTGGGACCTTCTTCGTTGCAACGGACTACTGGAGCGTCAGTGGGAGACGCCCAATGGCCTCAGCGAGTGTTGGCAACTGGTGGTTCCAAAGAAGATGAGGTCCAAGATCTTGGATGAGTCCCATAACCAGATCACTAGTGGGCACCTGGGAGTGAAGACAATTCTAAGCCAGCTGCAACACAAGTTCTACTGGATTGGCATGCGTCAGGATGTTGAACAGTGGTGTCGGACCTATGATGTGTGCTGTGTCAAGAAGACGACCAAGACCTTCTTGGAGGAGTGGACTATGTGGAGGAACAAGGACATCGTTGGAAGCGGCATAGAAGAAGACCTGATAAGTTGAAAGATTATTTTGTGTATAGTTAGATGTTTCATTAGAATTAGGGTTTATGTTTATGTTTGTGTATACTGTGTAGTTTAGTCGGAACGACAAAGAACTAGGGAGGGGGTAGTGTTATGAAGGGGGATTTGCCAGTTAGGTAGTCTCGTACTTTCGAGACGTTTCTGGTACCGTAAGTTCGGTACGAGTCAGTGTTGCCATTTAGCCTGCTGTTTGTGAGCATAGTTATTTCGTGAGTTATGCATTAATTTAATGTGCTTTTTCTCAGTAATGTTTTATTTAAGTAAATTGCTTGTTAAATTATGTAATTTAAGTTCGTATGGTTAATGATTTAGAGTGTTATGTAATGTGAAAACTCTAGCATGTTTTGATGTCTCGTAGTTGGTTACTGTTGTTGCTAGGGGCTGATGTAAGACAGTATGTCCTAGAATGTTGGAGAAGTAAAAGTTTCGAGAGTAATGCAAGCTTATATAAGGATGGGGTAGAGACTAGTCAGTCAGTCAGTCAGTTTGGAGTTTAGTCTGGTTTCAGGTCAGTTTGTGTGAAGTGCAGTCGGTGTCAGTGAAGACTGTATATTTTTGGTACTTGTGAAAACAGTGGCAAACAGTGACGGGTTATTGAAGTTTGTATATCAGTGGAACTTGAGAAGACAGTGAAGTGTATTAAGTGTAATTACTGTCAGTGAAGATTATTTTCAGTACTTGTGTAATAAGTGAAGTGTTAGTAATCATTAAGTGTACTAACTGTGAAGTGTTGTTAAGCATTAAGTGTAACAGCAGTTAGTAAAGTGTGTATGCTGTAGATCCGGTGCTTGTGAGAACAGTGAAGTTGAAAGCATTAAGTGGAATTATTTGGAAAATAAAGACAGTGAACTTTAAGGAGGCAGTGTTTATTTTCGCCTCAGCTGATCTTGTGTACTGCACACCTAAAGGCTGACCATAAGAAGAACAGCTCACTGGGCAACGTCCTTCCTGTACTGTACTACTGCTGTTGGAGCCTGTGGCAGTGTGGGGACTGGGACGTAACAATATGTTGCTTAAGAACCTAACCACTCCACTATGTTTCGTTTTTTTTTTCTTGCTACCACAAGAATATATTAACTTATGAAGGACCTCTAGTAAAGATGAGGTTAATGAGGACAACATTTGACCCATCTAGTAGGAGAAATATCTTCAAAGTTAAATATGATTGCCTGAACCCAGCATAGACAAAAAGGAGTCAACGCCCCTGTTTGCCTTTCATTTTTTACGTGTTTATTTGATGGTCCATTTCGCCTCTCTTTAAACCCTGACGACTGCTTTCTCTCTCTCTCTCTCTCTCTCTCTCTCTCACACACACACACACACACACACACACACACACACACACACACACACACACACACACACACACACACACATACCATCACCATTTCTTGCCCTTCCTCGTCCTCATCTTCAAAGCCTCGACTTTAATTTTCCACCCGGTGTAACATTCTTTGCGTCCTAATATTCCTCTTCTCCGTTAGTCTCCCCACCGAATTTTACCAGAGTCAGAAGACGCCATGTATATTTGAGGAAAACTGGCGTATTATGCAATTTTTTGCAGAAAACATTGAGTTAAACCATTATTGCGTTCGTACGTTTGCTTTTACAGGACGAGTTTTTACAGGTTATTTTTTCATACCCTCTTCCCTTTCCCCACTAAATATCCAGTTCATCCCACATATTTCTTTGTCCTTCACGCCTATTTCTTCTCTCCCACCCCCTCTATAATTTCACTCTTGCTGGATACATTAAAATTAATGGCTGAATCGGTAGAGAGGAGGCCCGCAATCCTAACGGACCCAGATTCGAATCAAGGCTAGGACAGGGAACAGTTAAGGATTTGAATTTCATAAAGGAGACTTTGCTAATCTACCAGAAGACCCGCCGGCATGATGTAAAAATAGCCCCGCTGATACCAATACACTACTCCGTATGAAACAGCCCTAGCATGTATTCAATATGGTCTGTGGATGTTAGCGCTGAAGTGTTGACATGAGAAGGTATGTGTAGGTAGGAGGATTACTGGGCCTTGAGAACAGGCTGTGGAATCTGTGCCCAGAGTCGGACGCATAGAAAAATCCTGTGACATCCAGACATGAATGGCAGATAAAAGGAACTGCAGGCCGACTTTGGTGAGCTGGTGCTCATCGCCGCTGGTGACAGAGATGTGCGGTTCTTCGCCAAGAAGTTCAATCCGTGGCCTGGTAGATGCAAAGGTCAAGGTTTCTCTCAACGATGTTAATAATAAATAATAATAATAATAATAATAATAGATTATTATTATTATTATTATTATTATTATTATTATTATTATAAAAATAGATGTGCAGTTTCTCCCTGTGCCTTAAGGGAAGACATGCATACTGAATAACCAGTCCAGCGATAATTATTGCCGATTTCGTTTAAATCATGTGCTCACATTACCCTAATTTCTGATCGTTGTTATTGCTACCTCTCCAGGACGGAGTCCGGGCGAGGTATTGTTTTTGGTCGAGTTTGTCTATTTGTTTGTTGGTTTGTTTTTCAACAGTACGGGAAAACGGCTGGATGAAATTACATGAAACCTCCAGGATATTTGGGAACTGGTCCCGTAAGAAAGTGACTAAATTTTTGCGGTAATGGAGTGACACTCTAAGGCCAAAATCAGTGTTACTGATTTTCAGAGGGTAAAAACATGAAACTGGTTGAAGGTAGAGATATTTACAATATCAGCATACAGGGACTCCCATATGGGCTTTCATTTGACACCAAGACCTTCGACCTTGAGTGATTTTGAAAGGTCAAACTCAAGGTCACGGATATTCAGGGGGCTATAACTCGAAACTCGATGCAAATATATATTTACTATTATCAACAAATACAAAGTCTTAATTGGTCTTTTAATTGGTACCATGACTTTTGACTTTAAGTGACCTTGAAAGATCAAACTCAAGGTCATGGCTATTCAGAGGCTATAGCACGAAACTGGTTGAAAATAGATGTTTACAACAAGAAACCCCACAAACTGAAAAAAGATGCCACCGCTCGCCAGATAATGTAAAATGCGAAAGTGGAGTCAACTTGAATTACCCTCTATTATAAAATTTTTGTGTTGCTTTAGTGAAAAAAAAAAAAAAAAAAAAAAAAAAATATATATATATCTATATATATCTATTTATATATATATATATATATATATATATATATATTGATTTATCTGCATATAATACGGGAGAAAAGAAAATGGCTTATCAAAATAAAATAGAAATGGAAAGTTGTCAGTTGCGTCTATCTCAGTCCATGTACAGTCTACATGCTATTATTAATATGAAGCCTGAATATTAATCACGGTCATGTTTTTAGGTGTTGGATGTACATCTGTATGGAAAAATGGTAAGTGGGCATAATGAAATTATTTTTTGCTTAAAAAATGAAGGAAATATGGTACTCACATAGTGAAGATCGTATGAACTACATAAACAAAGTTAAGAATCTAGTGACCTCTGTTTACCGAGAGTGGCTCTCATGAATATAACTTTGGAGGGAATCATGGCTGATTCTGCCTTGGCAGATGTGGAAATATGGACTGCGGCAGAACTGAAATGTTTCCTTAAAGGAAGAGGAATACCATGCTCTGGATATTCCAAGTCTTGCTTACTGGACATGGTGAAAAAAGCTCAAAGTCGACCAGATATCTTGGAGGAAATTAAGCCAATTGATAGTGAAGAGATTTCCAGGGAACGAAGGACAGTAGAGATATCTGGGGAAAAGGGAGTGTTCCCAGACCCTATAACTCTATCAGACTGGGAAGAAGATCTAAGCAAACTGTCCTACATAACGACTGTCCATTGCCTTTTATACCTCATAAGTAAGAGAAACTGGGCACCAAGTCGAATCCAGAAAGATGAGAGAGCGTGGGTATCAGCTGAATCTGGGTAAGCACATACAAAATTTTAAATTAAAACTGGTAAGGGATCAAGTGCCATGTATTAAAGGAACCTGCATCAAGCAAACAGCACAATATATATATATATATATATATATATATATATATATATATATATATATATATATATATATATATATATATATATATATATATATATATATATATATATATATATATATATATATATCTATATATATATATAACGTCTGGATCCTTGTGTCTTCAGATGGCAATATTTACCCGTTAGGCTGCCAATGTACAGAGTATGTATATGAGTAGTTTTTCTAAAATGGTGGTTATTTTTCCGGCATACTCCAACTATTTATTCTGAAATGTTAGTTAGCTGGCATGCTAGATATGTTCTGATTGGATAATCTAGATGATATTATCTTCTGGAAACTCCAGTACTCAAATGATAACCTCAGGTTGCATGTTAGGTTGACCTAAAAATAATGTGTACATCTCTGATTGTGCTGGTCACAATGTCAAAATGTATGTCATGCCAGTTACATAATGTATTGGAGTAGAAAGCTGGAATATGCTGGAAAAATAAAGTCTGCTTTTCAAAAATTTACGGTACAACTTAGATTGATAATTCTACAGTATGAATTTTCTTAACTACCAATGTTCTTAAGTTAGGTAGCTGTTTGGGTATTCATGATTACCAATCATCAGAGTTAGATTAAAGATGTTAAATTAGTTTCCCAGTTAAGATGTATTTCTCAAAGAATAACCTAACCTATAATTCAGTGTTGGTGAATAGCCATAGTAGTTACTAATATTTTTCACCAAACTTTTTTAGAGATAATGGTGGATGCAAGCATGTCGTCGCATTGCTGTTTGCTTTGACTGATTTTGTTAATAGGAGAGGAATACTGCCAGTAGGTGTCAACCAGCCATCATGTACAGATCTGCCATGCAAATGGGACAAGCTACGTATGCTTGGTCATTCCAGTTCTAGATTAGACAGCATAGATTACAGGTAAGCAATTTTTGGTGTATTCTCAGAACTCACTCACTGCTTTTAAGTGCAGTGTTCTGACAAAGTGGTCCTGTCCGATTCCAGTTGGAGTATAGCAAGACACTTCATATCCTGACTGACTGTACAAATTACCAAATTTAATCCTCCTTTTCCTGTGTGGGTATGGATCCCAGCCGTGTCACCTGCGTGGTGTAGGCATGCAAGGGCCAGCATATTCATGACGGGCCCCTCTGTAGTCCAGCCGGAATACAATTGGACACAAATCAAATTTTTCTGACACTACAATTCAACAGTAGTGAATTATTTATATATATATATATATATATATATATATATATATATATATATATATATATATATATATATTGCCGAAAAAACAGCTTGCAAAAGTCCTACTGGGCACTTTTATCTCTGGAGGTCAGTGATGTTTAGAAAATTAAGAAAAACGAAGCTTCATGATATCCACAAGTGGAGAGATCTTTATTTCCCTTATTTTTTGTTCTTTTCTTTTCATTTTCACTTTTTACAGCATTCACATTAAAAGGGTGCAGATGAGTGGAATAAGCTTCCGAGTTACCTTACCGTACATGGTTAATGTGCCCACCACTGAAGTTTCCAAAAGTAGGTTAGACAAGCACATGTAAACAAAGGTTTGGGTGTGATATTACCATGGGAGAGCTAATCATTAATTATTTTATCCTCTTTTTTTCGAAAAGGTTTACATCTTTTCCTTCCCTATAAGATATCCACATCAGTTTTTTTCCGTATGGCGTGGTTTTCCTAACTTTTTCCTGCCAGTTTCAGATGGAGGGTTTGATGAGGGGGGGACAGCCTTCTCCATCTGCCCTTGTCTTATTCTCTTAGCATTTAACTCTGGAGGAGCTGCCTTACATGGACCAGCTGGCCTACTGCACATGTCCTCTTTTATGTTGGTGTGTGTGTGTATATATATATATATATATATATATATATATATATATATATATATATATATATATATATACATACACTTTTTAATAGATCGGGTATTCACACTTGCCCATTTTACAGAACGGACAGCAGCACATCCCAGCCAGCCAAGCCTTATCATTAAACTGTACTTATAATCCTGTAGCTGAATTTAACTCTGGATACACAAATAATGACATGGAAGAGGATATGGTGAAGATGGTGCAGTACAATGAGGATGCTGTGATGTGTGATTTCATGTCGAGACTTAGTCGAGCTTCTTCACCACTCATCATTCCTGAGATGGCTAAAATTTTCAAGGCAGAATGCACTAATGTTGCTTTTCCAGAATTCATAAAATTAAAACTTACTCATACAGTCATGAAGAAGATTTTCAAATATATATATATATATATATATATATATATATATATATATATATATATATATATATATATATATATATATATGCCCATTATGGACACAGCAAAGAATTGGTTCTCTGACAGCAAACACAATGTACACGGCAGCTAGATAAACAAAATAATTCTGAAAATTATGTAATCAAATGCATTATGGGAGAATCTTCATTTGCTGGCAACAGTTACACAAAATATGGGCATAAAATTAAGCCAGTGGCTAGGAAATTGTATGAAAAGATGATGAAGAGTAAGCATAAAGGTTTTAAAGTAGTGAATTCTGGCTTATTCATTAGCATGGAAAATCCTCTGGTTAGAGCTACTCCAGATGGCATAGTTTCCTGCAAGTGTTGTGGTAGAGGTGTTTTAGAAATTAAATGTCCAGCTAGGAAACATCAGAAAATGACAGGGGAAGAGATTGCTCGTCAAGGAACATACCACCTCAAAATTGGTGAGGATGGAAAACTGCAACTGAAGAAAATTTCACCATGGTATACACAAATCAAACTCAGCTTGCTGTCACCAACTTCTGATGTGATTTTATTCTTTTCACACCACAGCCACCATATACAACCAGAGAGAGAATATGTTTTGATAAGGAAGGGTTTGAGATGGTGCTGCTCAGAGCACTTGCATTTTATGAAAAGTTTGTTATGCCTAAGCTGATGAATTAGCACTATTATACACCATATCCGACAACTGCAACACTCCCCAACAACCATACGCAAGACACCGTGCAACAAATACAAGCACTCAACACTCAAATAAACAAATACTTGATCACAAACACCACCAAACTCGACAAACACTAAACAGCATCACACTCTTCAACAGCAACACTACATATATTACACACTGCCATCACAACAACATACACCATACCCTCAAACAAACATCAAGCAAACACTTATCAATCACTTTTTATTCGTCAGTCACCTAAACCCCCATCGCGACGACCGACGTGTCATCCAACGCAAGAGACAATTCCATACAGACCCAGACTTAGCACCCTTCACTTACAACCAGACGAAGCACATCATTAGCAACCTTAAGCATTCATTTGCCTGTAGCCCAGACAACATAAGCAAGATACACCTTAAATTCCTTGGACCACAAGGCATACAAACACACACCAACACATCAGACTACAGCTAATCGCACAACATAATACCCACATCTGGAAGCATGGCACTATCATCATTATCCCCAAACCTAACAAAGACTCCACGCTGCCTTGCTCACACCGCCCCATCACAGTCCTCTGCACCCCCTCCAAAGTCACTGAACGACTGGTATTACAATTAGTAACAACTCACATCCCCTAAGCCCCATCACACCATGGTTTTAGGCTGCTACACTCCACCACAAACACTTCTTACAGACCTTACACAAAGAGTTTTTGATGGCATCTATTCAGCTAGGTCATGGCCTTTCTTAGGGACTCGGGGCTGTTCGGCTAGACTGCCTAGGGATCAACTACTACTACTACTACTACCATATCTGACAGGTCTTTAGGCTCCGAGGTTCTCTATTACAGTGCAAATCCCAAAGTCCAAATTCCAAACGATTTTTCACGTACATTAATTTTCGGTTGCGAGAAAAAATATTTGGCGAAATTCTCTTACCAAACCATAACTAACTAAAACCAATAGTATGACCTCATAAATTGCAGTCTAGTTACAGTGACTGCTGATAGGTGTATGTCAAGGGACAAGTGGATATTAATACACAAACGATTACGTTTGTTCGTACTGACACCCAATGCTATACGGTCAAGCATCCTGATGTAGTAAATTAGTTTCCTGACCTACAGAAAAAACAGTTTGTCACTAAGAACCACTTTGAGTGAGTGGATGATGATTTCTTTTAATACCCATTGGAAACTATTAGGCTTACCACTCAGTGTACTGGCACCTGAAGACATCTCTGCATATAGTGATTGGATGATGGGTTGCCTCTAAACACTGAAGTAAGTTTCATAAAGTATTTATTACTACAGTGTTCATGTCTACATACTTATATACATGACATTACTGCATTAGAGCAGCAGTTACACAATGAGTTTTTGTTTAAGATCTTCAAAATAAAAAAAGGGAAGAGAGTGATTACAAAGTAGTGATTGTGTGTGATTATTTAAGGAGAGGGGGCTCCAGACTGGAGAATACAGAGACTATCACCAATAACTGATAAAGGACAGGCCACAAATTGTAGTTGATCTGAGAGAGAGTTTTGAAGTTTTTGGTTCTTTCAGTGGCGCATTCTACGTGTATTCTTAGAGATGCTATTTCCCTTGTCTTGAGTATCTCGCTTTGATTTGGGACCTTTCCTTTACCATTACAATTTTTTCTCGTGAATGGTGGCATGTGCAATTTTGCATTACGCTGTAGCAAAAACAATAATGTTCAATCGTTTTTTTCTGACCCATTTTAAATTTTTTCAAACTTTTTCAAGCATCCTTTTAATCAAAGTTTAATCGTATTTTCAAACTATTTTTTGTACCCTTTTAAACTTTTTTTTAAAACTTAATCAAACTTTTGAGCTGTATGGAATAGAAGATTATTAATATACCATATTTTAGTCTATGAATATTGAAATACCCACCCGAGGAGGAGACCCTGGGGAGGGCGAGACACCCACCCCAAGAGGAGGCCATGGGGAGGTGCACAGGGGCCCTGAGCCACACTGGCCCACGTCCCCTGCTACCATATGCCCCTCTTCCACCCAGCCAGACAAGCGGGAAATGCATCGCCCAGGTGCATTACCCTCCAACCAGAACAGTACTCACCAGACTCGGGGTGGGACTTGTTTTTATACAGTCCCACATAGGCTCTCGGTAACGTGCACCAGACTTGCCACTAGAGGAGGAATGACCACCGGTCTTCCCAATCCTACACGCCCCAAGGGGAGCAGCTGCACAGTAACGTCCACCGGACTTGCTGTAGAGGAAGCATCCACTGGATCTCCCTCTTCTGCCACCCACTTATGGGAGAGGGGCACGGTAACGTCCACCGGACTTCCCCCACCTGTCATCCCAGGGAAGGGAGCAGAGTCTTGGTAGAATCCACCAGACCTGCCATAGAGGGGACTTCCACCAGATTCTCCTCGGCTGCGACTTTCTCCCAACAGCAGTACCTCGGTAACATCCACTGGACTTACCGCAGGCGCACGAACATCCACCAGACTTCCTCTCCCTGCTGTCCCCAGGACAAGTGGTGCCCTAGTAACATCCGCCGGACTTGCCGGGTGGAAAAAACATCCACCAGATTTCCTTTCTCCACTACCCCGGAAGAAAGCCTTCGTAACATCCACCAGACTTGCCAGGCAGAGGGAGCATCCACCAGATCTCCTTCCATTGCCCCGGAGTGGAGTTCCAGCTATGTCCACCAGACTTGCCAAGTTGAGGGAATGACCAACGGTCTTCCCTCCTCCACTATCCCGGAGGCTTCCACCGAGGGCAGTATCCCTGGCTCGGCTCACCCCTCCAGAGGCCGAGAGAGATGCCCCTAATACTTCCCCCGTACCACTAGGGGTTGAGATTGTTCCACTACAGAGTTCTGGTTGGAGGACGTCTGGAGTGGACCCGTCGTGAGCCTGGGCGTCCTGTCCCTGCAGCCGGACCCCAAGACGTCCCCATCGGCTGTCAGACTCCCCAGGAGCAGGCAGCTCCTGATGGCCTCCCCTTCCTGACAAGACTGCAGCCTCCAACCCTCGAGGGGCGCCCCAATGTCCCTGGGCCGCGACCAGCCCAGACTCTCCACCAGGACTCCCACCACAGCCAAGGGCAGGTGCCAAGCAGTGTGCCTACTGGCCTTATTTGGCTCCAGTCCTGAGGGATACTACAGTCCTAAGGGCCCCACCAGGAGAGGGCCACCCACAATGCCGCCTTTCAGCCCACACCGGATGCCCAACTATGCAGCCCGAGACGAGCACCTCTCCCGAGAGCGCAACCCAGACGGAGCCCCCTCCCACACCTGGCCGACACCTGCACCCACCTGTGATTTAATCTCTCATTTCCACTTGTGTACCAATTAGCGTTGTATTGTGTTACATGTATTGTGCAGTAGGGTGGAGTGAATTTTTTTTTTTTTCGATTTTCAAAATGCCTGGGCGGGGAACAGTTGTGGAGTCGTTGTACAAACGTTGTGTTAATTTTTTTTTTCCTCTAACTTGATATTTAGACAATGCACACCTACCTTAAAGTTCTTCCCTAGACGCAAGTTACGACGTGTGTCTTTTGAGTGTACTAGGTATCCATTAATGGTAATATTCCTTTAAAACAAGATAATTTTAACCAGGAATATGACTGTGTGTGGTGATAATCATGAATAAGTTTTTATATTCTATACATAACAATGCCTTTTGTCACCTGGCAGCAAATGTTGGCATGAGGTATCAGATTAGGTGGGGATAACATTGAAACCAATTACTACAGTAGCTGTAGCAGAGATTTAACAATCATATGCTCAACAGAACAACTAGTGAGAATAGGCTTTTGTTATCTGCCGTCAAAACACAGTGATTTCTTCTGGGCAGAAATCGAGATGATTGGGTCATATTCTACAAGTGTTTGGGACCCTCAGTGCATGATGACTTAAGCTTTATACTAAACCATATTGGTGAATATACTCTCATGATGAATTCAGTCAAAACCATCAGGTTATTTGAAGGTTCATGTGTAGCAACATTGTGCCTCAGAAACCGATTTGCTGCTGTTACCCACCGAGAATGAATGAGCATTCAAGGCTGACGCAATGCTAGATTCTGGGAACATACATCACTCTTTACTGCTTCTCACATACAAGTATCGTTGATCAGTACTTAACACCTCTGCATCAATAACTGGTATATTAGCTCCAATCGGCTGAAATTTCACTTCAGGCAGTTTCTCACAATGCTTTTGGTCCACTTGTTATACCAGCTATATAATGAAGATGTCGCAGTGGCAGTTCATTGGAATGAAGCAGACATATCAACCAATGCAAAGGTCTTCCTAGTGATTCTTCCAAAAGCCGAACTGTTCCTCCGTTTACGCCAGTGTTCACATTGGTTTCATCACAACAAACAGTTATGAGATTTTTAGCACAAATATCATTTTGATTTAGGAAATCCATGACTGCCTTTCAATGACATTAGCAGATTCGTCTTTTGGTGATACATGTCCAAGATACTCTGAGTCAGGTTGTATTTCTCATTTCTATCTTTCTCAGCTTGCATTCTCTTCAGTTTTTGTTCCAGCTGTTTGGTTGTCTTCTTGTTAACTTTAGTGATCGTCATTTTTCTCTCATTTCTTTGATCAGTTAGGAAATCTCTTTCAGCAAGGGGCACTCTGCGATGCTTCCCGCACGCACACTCGAAGAAGGTACGGCATTTGCATGCAGCTTTTTCAAAAAGATCGACACTGGTTTTCAAAAAAACTTCCACTCGTGCTTTGTAGGAAGGACTGTTCTTTGTATTCTTTGGTTGTTTTAATAATTTCTTATATTTTCCATCACACTGTTTGATTAATTCAACAACTTTCTGATGTGACAAATGTGGGATCGAAGCCTTATTCCAAATATTTTCAACTCTAAATGCAACTGAATCAGCAGTATCACTAAACAGAGGATTTTTATCGCCATTAGATCTCATTTCATTATTCACATGAAGGCAGTATTTCAGTACATCTATGGTTGTTGGTAACTGGGTTTCTTTAAGTATAGCTGGAGCTCCTAGGATAGAGCACCGATATTCAGTTCGTGTTTTAGATGTCATACTGGGACAAGGTACCTGTTCCAGTTCTGTCTGAAAAAGAAAATGTGCATAAAGTTTGATGTTAGTTTTAATTAACACAGTATACTGCTTTATATCAATTACAATAAAAGTATTGAACCTTGAATGATGATTTCAGTTTAAGTACCAGTAGTACATTTTCTGCATCTTTTTCACAATTATTCTAAAAGCAATTAGAATAAGGTAGAACTTGACATCAGCCATATTTCATAATTTTAATTATTTACAGCTCCTAGTCCTACATTACAAGGATTACTGATGGTCGTTAACATAAACCACTATATTCCTAATGAAAATGAGCTTATTTTTAACAAATAAAACATTTATTCGACATCTCGCACACTGGAGACACACGTCGTAACTCATCATAAATCGCGTCGTAACTTACGTCATAGAGAAGAACTTTAAGTTAGGTGTGCATAGTCTAAATATTATCATAGAGGAAAATGATTTTAACACAATGTTTGTATAACAAATCCACAACTTTTCCCCACCCAGGCATTTTGAAAATCGAAAAAAAGTTTTTTCACTCCACCCTATTGCACAGTCCACTGTATTTTTGTAAGGCAATATACGTATAAGACTGGTTAGCCTGTGTTTGAGCCCTATTCCTTTGTTGCATGCTCTTCCCCAGTCCTGAACAAAAGAACCCAAGTCCGTGCACGTGTTATGTGCTCAAGAAGTTGAACCCTGAACACGCTGCATAACAAATATATTCTTAATTTATATCAACTCAACTGATATTCCTATGTACATTTATATTTATTTATTATATTTATTTATCACATATTTATTTAATTTTCGATAACTGAAAGTGATTTAGGAAGCGATGGAAGGACACTGGAAACAGCCCAAAAACCGAGAACCCACGACTGCCCAAATTTACCCACGGCAGGCTATTGAAACTAGCCCAATTCTGCAGGAAAACCGCGGAATTTGCAACCCTGTGCTCATTGTTCACGTGACATGAGGCAGTATCGAAGCAGGGTTGTCAGGTGCTTCAGAACATATTTAGCATCTTTTCATATTATTTTTGGTGTTATGCAGCGAATTCTTTGTCAAACTCCTTGGACCCAGATACAGGCACGGACTTGGGTTCTTTTGTTCTGGACCGGGCTACAGCATGTAAGAAAGGGACAGGGTTCAAACACAGGCTAACCAGTCTTACACATATTACCTTATAAACAAATACAATGGACTTTACACAATTAGTACATAAACAACACTATATATGGTACAAGTATGGTATATGGCACAACAATATATATGACACAAGTATGGTATATTGCACAACACTATATATGACACAAGTATGGTCTATTGCACAACACTTCATATATCAACGGGGAGACAGGTATCCCATAGGACTATGACGCTGTAGGTTACCACAAAATATAATACAGGGGTCGTGACATTACAATTCAAGCTGCCGCTGATGCCTTCACAGGCGAAAGTGATTCCCCAATCAATGGCGATGTGGCGCCGGCGGAGGAAGAAACAAGCCGAAGTGAGGGGGAGGTAACGTCGCCAAGGAAGGTGCGGTATGTTGATGTGTTCAGTGAGTGAAACAACACTTATATCACCTATATTACTGTGTGAAAACCAATATATTCTTGTACTACATATAAATTCGTACCATATGAACAAATATCTATGTATTTTGAGTTTACCACTACCACAGAAAATGTGACAGTAGCAGCACACGCCCAGAGATGACAGTACCAGGTGTTCAGAGGGACACCTGTAAAATGCGATTAAACGCTCACGTGAGCACTTTTATGGGTATTTTCCAATGTTTCTCCTAAAAAGCAGAGGTTTGAGCTAAAAAAAAAAAAAAAAAATGAAAACCTGCCGGGATTGGGAGGGGTCATTGGTGAAAAATCGGCCGGGATGCCGCAGGTTAAAAAATCAAGGAATAAAAAAAATTATGATTTTTGTTATTTATTCAATTTATAGAATGATTTTTCTTACTATTATATAGCTAATATTTCAAAAGCTGTATACTGAATGCTGTTAACTTCATGTCCTGTCTATCCACTGATGGTTCAGGCTGAAAGCCACTGCCCAGAATCCAGATGCATACCTGTTCAAGTTCTATCTGTACACAACTGGTTAAGGCTTAGTTGCCAGTGGTAATCAAGACAGCATATTTCAAAGCTGATTATAATACCACACAGAAAAATCTTAAGCTGATAATATTATGACATGGCCTTAAGTGACCAGGCATAGCCCACCTAGTCTTATGGCTTTGGTTTTTGATTTATGGCTCATTATTTCAGACGTACAAATAATTTCAAGACTTAGTTTCAAAAATGTAACTATAATTTTTTCTGTCATACAATGTAGCAATTTCTAATGGTACCATTCTCCAAAACCTCCTAATTTAATGCTTAAGTATCTGAATAAATGAATGCCAACACAAAGTTATACACAACTTTTATAAACCTTCAGATTTTATTTTTGTTAACTTTTAGAGAAAAAAAAATCAAGAAACACAAAAAAATAAAAATGATTTTTTTTAGAAAAAAAAAAAAAAAAAAAAAAAAATATATATATATATATATATATATATATGATTTAATCACATGATGTGTATGCACCAACGCAAGATCGTGCTAGAAGAGTGAGAGAAGAGTTCTGGACAAATGTAGAAGTGTGCATGGAAAAGTTTGGAAGGAATGAGAGAGTGTTTTTGATTGGTGATATGAATGGTAAAGTTGGGAATGCGAAGGTGGATGGAATAGTTGGTGAGTGTGCCTGCTGAGATAGATGAGAATGGGAGTGCGTTAGTGGACATTTGTGCTGGGAGGGGGTTGGTGGTAGCCAATACCCTCTTCAGGCATAAAATGATCCACAGGTATACATGGCGAGTGATGAGAAGGGTGGGTGGTGAACTGAATGAAAGGAAGGCAATGATTGATTATGTGTGTGTGGATGAAAGGATGCGAAGATGTGTAATGGATGCAAGAGTTTATAGAGGTTGGGGGAGTGGACTTTCTGACCACTACTTGGTGGTGGCCAGAATCAAGGTCCAATTAGAATGGAGAAATAGAAGAAGGGAAAGACGAGAGGAAGGAGTAGTTGCAAGGAGAGTGGAAAGGTTACAAGAGGATGAGAAAAAAGCAGAGTATAAGAGAGAAGTGGAGGAACGATTGGGCAAATATGAATTGGAGCAAATGGGAGACGTGGAAGGTGTGTGTAGCTTATTTACAGAAGAAATATGTGCAGCATGTGATGTGGTGTGTGGAAGGAAGAGAAGACGGAGGGGGGTGCAAGGAACAGCGTGGTGGACTGAAGAGGTGAAACAGGCTGTGGCACAAAAGAAGAAAGCATACAAAGAATGGATGAGAAATAGGGGCGTGGAAGAAGTTGAGAGGCGGAAGAGAGAGTTATATGTAGAAAGAAACAGAGAGGTGAAAAGATTAGTAAGAGAGAGTAAGAAGAGAGTGGATGACGAATTTGGTAGGAATTTGAGTGTAAAGTGGAGGGACTGTAAGAAAATTTTCTGGAAAGAGGTGAAAAGAGTAAGACAGGGTGGAAGTGAAGTTAGCAGGGGAGTGAAAGATAAAAATGGTAGATTACTAGTGGAGAAGGGAGAAAAAGTGAGCAGATGGAGAGAACACTTTAAGGAATTGTTGAACGTAGAGGATGGAAGTAATGCGAGTATAAGTGGCTGGGGAATGGCTGGGAGAAGGAGGGAGGTGAGAAGACAGGAAGAAATCAGTAGGATAGAAGTTGTGGAAGCAATGAAGAAAGTTAAATCTGGGAAAGCCCCAGGAATTGATGAAGTGTGTGGTGAAATGCTGAAGCATGGGGGAGAGATAGTAGTAGAATGGATGTGGAAGATGTGCAGATTAGCCTTGGAGGAAGGTAGAGTCCCGGAGGATTGGAAGTCAGGTATAATTATTCCCTTGTACTTAGGAAAAGGGGAAAAAGAAGTGTGTGGTAATCATAGGGGCATTTGTCTTCTTAGTATAATAGGAAAAGTGTATGGTAGGATACTTATTGACAGAGTTAGAGAAAGAACAGAGAAATTAGTTGGAGAAGAACAGGGAGGCTTTAGGAAGGGAAGAGGTTGTGTAGATCAGATATTCATTCTTAGATCTTTAGTGGAAAAGTTTCTAGAGAAGGGAAAGAAGTTGTATGCGGCTTTCATGGATTTGGAGAAAGCATATAACAGGGTGGATTGACAAGGATTGTGGAAAGTGTTAAGAATATATGGAGTAGATGGGAAGTTGTTGGATGCTGTGAAGAGTATGTACGATGGTGCGAAGGCTGCAGTGCGTGTGGATGGTGAACTAAGTGAATTTTTCTCTTTGAAAGTTGGGTTGAAACAGGGATGTGTCATGTCTCCATGGTTGTTCAATCTGTACATGGATGGGGTAATAAAAGAGGTACAAGGTAGGGTAGTGGATGTTGGAGTGGCCCTGGTGAGAGAGGATAGTGTTTGGAAACTCCCTGTACTGTTGTTTGCAGATGATACTGTGTTGTTGAGTGAAGACGAAGGGGAGCTGCAAGGCTTGGTGGATGAGTTTGAGAGAGAGTGTAAGAAACGGAATCTGAAGGTGAATGTAGGGAAGAGTAAAGTGATGGTCTTTGAGAGAGGTGAAGTCAGTGAATGTACAGCGAGGTTGGATGGTGAGGAATTGGAAAATGTGAGTACGTTTAAGTACTTGGGTAGTGTGATGAGTAAGGATGGAGGTTTGGAGGGTGAAGTGCTAGAAAGGGTACAGCAGGGAAGAAAGGTTGCCGGTTCTTTGAAAGCAGTGATAAGAAACAGGGAAGTGAGCATGGAAGTGAAAAAGTTACTACATGGCAGTATTGTGATACCAACTCTAACGTACGGAAGTGAAGCTTGGACGTTGTTGGAAGGACCCAAGTCAAGAGTGAGAGCAGTGGAAATGAGTTATTTAAGAGGAGCCTGTGGAGTCACATGGAGAGATAGGCTGACGAATGAGGATATAAAGGAACGTTGTGGTGTTGATGTGGATGTGATAGGGAGCGTTATGAGGAACACACTGAGGTGGTTTGGCCATGTGGAGAGGATGGAGGGTGAAAGACTGACGAAGAGAGTGTATGTGAGTGAGGTGGAGGGGGGAAGAGGGAGGGGGAGGCCGAGGATGAGATGGAGGGATGGGGTGGAGAGGTATATGAGAGAGGGGGGTGTGAGATGGGAGCAGGGTAGTGAAATGGCGGGGGACAGGGCGACTTGGAGGCGATTTGTTTGTGGCCACCCCAAACGGGATTGAGGCGTCTGGCAATAGACAGAGATAGATAGATAATCACATGATTAAATCAATTTGATTTAATCAATGCCAACCCTGTCAAAATCCCAGAAAGACCTGTGAGTCAAAGTCACCACAGACCTTAAACTCCATCAACATACGATACACAACATATACAGCAGGTTGAGTTGTAAACACACTACTCAAGAGGACTGTTTGCTGCTCCCGAGACTTTTGCTCGGAGAGACAACTATGGCAAAAAAACAAGGCTTTATGTTGATTTGTTTCAGATATGCCCTTTACACAGAAAAACCGGTATACTTAAAATATTAATGAGTCTAAGGGCTATGTTGTTACCACTGTGAAGCACTGGCTAACATAAAGCAGAATAATAACATAGAACATGCAAAATAGAATACTAGTAACTAGTAGGACGCCTTTAGATAAATAACGCAATATGGTATTACCCACCATATCAGTCTGTGCTGCAGCATCCACTGGTTCACCCAATGGAGTACCAACACTTGATGCTAAATAGTTATGGTCTTCAAGTGGTACTGGTAATGGATAAACTCCATCTCTTCCTACAATTAAAAGAATAAACATACAAGTTAACACTGCCATCTCAGTTGCAGGGGTGGATCCAGGAATTTTCGGTGGGGGGGTCTGATTCGCTGATTCAACCAAAGACCTGACGCGACATACTGATATTTCAATGTTGAAATTGCCTCTTTATTCAATGATGCATGGCCGGTGGGGGGGGGATGGATCCCCCCCATCCTTCCCCCCCCCGGATCCATCCCTGCTCAGTTGGGTTATGTTAGATCAGGTCAGTGAGGTCAACCAGTCAGAACACATCTCGCATGCCGGCAAAATGAAATTTGAATAAAAGCCCAGGATATGGCAGCAATTAACATCTGTCACATAACTTACAAGTTCATGATTACTTAAGTTATATTAGGCACTGTATATCATACCGATATGAGGCCAACAGAACACCACTATGTATTCAGATCACGAACCTTTAACAGCTGATGAAACTTGATTCCTGCCATCAGTCTCGACTACTATGTATTCCTGTAAATTGTGGTCTACTGAGATGAAGTCATCTAGCATGGGGGCAGTAGGAGGAACATCACATTGAGATGGGACAGTAGAGGGAACATCATTTTGAGACTGGGCAGTGGAAGGAACATCTTGAGATGGGGCAGTAGAGGGAGCATCATCATCTTCAGCGATGGTAGTTGCGGGAACATCTTGCTCTTGACTTGGGACAGGAAAGGGAACACAATCCTCTTTGATGATTGTAGTATTATCAAACTTACATTCTCTTATGCTCCTGGAAACATTTCTGTTTCTTCCCCAGTTGTTGCAGCCAAACAATTCGGGATTAGGATGGAGTGACGATGGTCCATGGCACCAGCTGATGAAATGCTTGGAGCAAACTCCGTGATACCTGGTTGCTTTCCATTTTGGGCCCCTTTTGCACTTCCTCTCCCAAAGTTTCCTTCTTGCTGGATCGGTTTTCTTACTAGGAAACTTACACCACCCTTGGACACTTTCATCTTCCTCCCTTGACGAAGAATTACAATCAGCAACTGCATATGTATACACTGGCATATTCCCAAACACGGTGATAATACGAGAGCAGATTGGAAAACACTATTATGATAATATGCTGGGGAAGTTTGGCCTGTGATGCGATGTGGTAACGCCAATGTTGTGGGTGAGTCTTTTCAATGGGGCTACCGGTACTTCAGTTCAGTTCAGTAGTGTTGTCGGGATTTGCCTTTGATTCGGCTCCCAAGGTGCGATGTTCCGTTCCTTCTTTACGCTTATGTTTTTCTTTACTATCGCATTCCTTCTTCTCCACGGCAGTGAAATAAGTCTTTTTTTGCTTTCACAATTTTCTTCTGTTTTCAGTAAAAGTGTCTGTGGTTATTTCTTGTATGTTTTCGTGTTCTTTCCTCATGAAGTCATACTTGTTCCTAATGTCTCTGTATTTATTGCATTCAATTAGGAAGTGTTCCAGTGTCTCTTCTTTTTCCTGACATGCTGGACATGTTGTGTCTTTGTTTTGATACCTTTTTCTCCAATTTAAATTCAATGTGTTAATTCTTGCTCTCACCATAAGACTAGCTCCATCAGTATTATCAAACCAGCTTATCCTTCTAGTACATGTCTTATATTGTTTATAAATTGTTAATGTTGTTTTGCCTGCAATTTCTTTTTTCCATTGTTCTGTGTCCCATCTCTTAATTTTAGTTTTCAGTTTTTCTTCTTTTAGGTTAGTTATGTCTTTCAATGTTATGTCAGTTGTACTTAAATATGTTCTAAATTGTTTCATCCATTTAGTTCCTTCATCTTCATACTGATGTATATTTCTTTAACTAATTGGTTTCCCTCTTCTGCTTAGATATATTTTGTAAAAAGAACTTTTGAGTTTATGTCTCTTTAGAGGCAGGTGGAAGCTCCTGTTTCTGCTCTTACTGCATTGTTTGGTGTGTATCCTGGTGCTTTTAGTATGTCCCTATAAACACTATTTTCAATCTTTTGTAGTGTACCGTACTTATCTCTTTTGTAAAATTTATAATTTCTGTTGCATGTAGTATTGTTGCAAGGGCTAAGCCTTTCCAAAAAGCTTTACCTATCATCAATCTATTACAGCTTCGGGCAGTTATTGAGTATGTTAGATTTGCAAGTTTTCTGGCTTTTTCTATCGTTTCATTTTTATGTGACCCAAAGCAGTTCCGGGAGTAAGTGATTGTGACTCCCAAATACTTTATTTTGTTTATTACCTGAGTTCCTTCTATTTCTTGGTGTGATATGAGTGTATTGTATATCATTATATTACTTTTTTGTCTGTTTATTTGTAATCCACAGTTCCCTGCTATTTTCTGCAGTGTTTGAATTGCTTTGGTGGTCTCTTGAGTTGACTGTGCAAAAAGATGTCCATCATCTGCATAAAATAGTCCAGTTATGCTAATTTTTTATTTCTGAAGCCTACTCCTTCTTTTTCAAGTTTTTCTATGATAATGTAGGTTATGATGAGGAAAAACAAAGTTGAAACATTAAATCCTTGCCTTATGCCACTTTTTATTTCCATTTCCTTTTGCTGTACAGTATGTCATTTAGGTGAATAATTGTTTTGTCGTCTGTGTAATTGTTTGCAATAATGTTAATTATCTTGGAGTGAATATTACTGTATATGTCATTAATGCTTCAATTAATTTTTTTTCTGTCGATGGAGTCAAAGGCTTTTGAAAAATCAAAGGCTATTACAAATAGCAGTAAATTTCTGTGGTAGGCTTCTGTGATGCAGTAGTCCAGTATAAAAAGATTGTCGGCAATTCTTCTTTTTGTGGTAAAGCCTGCCTGTAATTCATTTAGGTTCCAAGTTTGTTTAAAGAATTTCTCAGTTTTTTCTCTTCCTATACCCATGAAGTTCTTGTATGACACATTTAGCAATGCCACAGGCCTTAAATCTTTTACTGTAGGCTTCTTTTTGGTGTAGGTGGTGGCGACCATCATCCACTCACTTGATATAATGCTGCCTATTTCTTCCTTAGCCTTTATCATTCTTTTTCTGTGCCTGCCTTCCTCTCTTCCTATTTCTCCCATCTTTCCTGTCACTTCTTATTGCTTTTCTTTCCTTTACAGGTAGCTCTACATTGAGTGACAAGCCAAATGGTTTCTTGTAAGCCAAGAAACGATTTACAGCGCTGGGTGGTAACCATATAACCAAACCATAATTATGTGCTTCCTACGTACCAGCAAGTGGGTTGGTGGCGGGTTAGTGCCCCTCCCTGTAAAACAAATAATTCACAGTCAAATGGCCACCCCTTGCGGGATTATGGCGTCTGGCAATAGATAGATAGATTCTTTTTGGGGGGTAATAGCTTCGTATTTGACACTTTCCATGAGTTGGGGGGTGTACCTTACGCTAAGATGTTGTTATAAAAATCTACTAATTTCTCTACACACATGTCACTGTCTTTTATTATTTTGAAATGTTCGGGTTTTATTCCATCTGGCCCTGGGACTTTTTTATCTTTTAATCTATTTAGCTGCTTGTGTACATCTTCTTTATTAATTTTTGGCTCTTCCATCACTTTTGTTGTGTGTACTTTTATAGCAGTAACCATGTCTAAGTGTTCAATCAGATCCTTTGTTACAGTGTGTTCTTGTCCGTTAATAATTAATGTAGTGCATAATTGGTCTGGCCATGTGGAGAGGATGGAGGGTGAAAGACTGACGAAAAGAGTGTATGTGAGTGAGGTGGATGGGGGGAGAGGGAGGGGGAGACCGAGGATGAGATGGAGGGATGGGGTGGAGAGATATATGAGAGAGGGGTGTGTGAGTTGGGAGCAGGGCAGTGAAATGGCGAGGAACAGGGCGACTTGGAGGCGATTTGTTTGTGGCCACCCCGAACGGGATTGAGGTGTCTGGCAATAGATAGATAGATAGATATTTGGTTCCTCTTTCCTTCTAGTAAATTAATATATTCCTTGTCTTTATCTGCATTCCATATTTCGCTAATTTTATTTTCATGTGCTTGGTTGATACTTTGCCAGTACCCATTTAATTTTCCTGGGATATCTTCCTCCCTTATTCTTTGCCAATCATTCTCATATAGTATCACTGTCTATTTCTAACTGTCTCTCCTTTTAGTTTTTTAATATGTTCCCACATTTTCCCGCTACGTTGTGTGTCATTAAGTATATTATCTGTGGTTTTTCTTTCACTTTTCCAAATTGCTTCTCTCACTAGTGCCTGCACTGTATATTTCTGTTCATAATAGAGTCTGTTATATTTCTCTTCGTCCTTCTTGGTGGCTGCCCTTTTGATTTTGTTGTATGTTCTCCCTTTGCTAATCTTTTTTTTAATTTCCGGGGCTAACCAAATACGTTCTTGCTTATCTGTGTTATCTACTTGTATTTTCTTTTTTATTTTGTTCTCTTGAAACCGTGCTACTGCTTTGTTCATTATTAATTCAGAGTTACAAAGTTCTTTTACTTCATCTGGTTTACTTATTTCTTTATATATTTTATGAACTTTTTTGTTTCTTCACTAATCTTTTGGTACGTTATTTCTCTCATTTCATCTAGTTATGCTTTTTTTTTGTGTGTGTGTGTGTGTGTGTGTGTACAGAAAATGTAGCCATTAGTTGACTATGGTACGGTAACTTAAATCAAACTGCTCCTGTTCCTCATCTATTTACATACAGAATACAGAAATTTTTGATAGAGTGGTTGATTTATCATAGTCAATAGTACTTTGCTGATCCTTCCTACTTCATGTCACTTCAATTTAATTGAATCAAGTTACGTTTCTCCATTAGATTCAAAACTATTTTGCCATTTTCATTTATTGGTTGTTTACCTAGTAAGCCTATATGCCCATTAAAGTCTCCAAGTACTATCAATGAATATTCTTCCTCACTCTCAATTATTTTCTCTAGTTTTTTTTATGATATTTTTATTTCTTGCAGAATCATTTACTGCTAGATATACTAGTACCGTACTATTTTAAGTTTTGTTCTATGGATATCACAATCTGCATACAAAATATCCCAATGCCTTGAAAACTTTTTGTCTATTATTATTATATTGTCTGCTTTCCTATGTGCAATTATTAAACCTTCATCTTTCTTATCATAAACTTCTCTCCTCGATTGTATGCTTACAAATTTATCATCAAAATCAATAGTATGAATTTTCTGATGTGTCTCAGTGATACAATACATAGTGTTTTCCTCTATCAACTTTTCTAAGTCTATTACTTTTGTTTTAGTTAGACATTGAATGTTCATTAATTTAATTTTCAACATGTTACTGTTTTGGCTTAACTTACCTAACTTACTTTGTACTTGGTTGGGCTTACTTATCTTGACTTGGCTTACTCTTGAGTTTTGCGAAGATTTCTTTGCTGAAGTTGTCCTTTTCTTATAAATCAACTTTCTTCACCCTCTTCCCTTTTCTTCCTTAGTTCTTCTCTGAGTTTGCGGTCTGTTTCTCTTTGCTTTACAGTGAGGTCCGGTACTAGTGAAATCTTGTAGTTGTCATTTTTGGTGTGTTTCAAATTTTTGGCATTTTTCAGTATATCCCATTTGGTTTTTGTGTTTTCTAATTTTACAGGCAGTAGTCTTGGTCTTGCATTGCTTCAGGTTTGCCAAGTCTCACACACTGTTCTATTTTAATTTCATTCTGTTCTATACCAATCTTTCTGAAACAGGTCAATGCATTGTGTCCTTTCTAAACGTTCTGCTTCTTGGAGATCATCATTTCTTTTAAGAATCAGTTTTTTTTTTCTTTCTCAGCATCTTCTTTTAGCTCTTCCATTACCTATATTTTTATGTCCTGACTCAAATTCTTCTTCATATTCTTTACGTCCTGCTCCAGCGATTCTAGAAGATCTCTTCTATCTATTGCCAGACACCATAATCCCGTAAGGGGTGGCCATTCGACTCAGAGTTATTCGTTTTACAGGGAGGAGCACTAACCCTCCACCAACCCACTTGTTAATTCCTTATTTTCTTCATTCAGCCTGTCATTCTCCCCTCCCAGTGCTTTGTTGCTTCTCCTCACGTTGGTAAACTGTCCATCACAGTTATTACAAAACCATCTTACCTTGCTGCTCAACTTATTCATATTTTCATAGCCGTCCCTCGGCACCTTCACACAGCCGATGTGGAACCAGAGATAGCATAACTCACACTGTATGTAGTGTTCCCAAGCAGAAATCTTCAAAAGCGCTAAGCTCAACTTTATAACGCGCTAAATTGGACTTCAAAACGCGCTGGATATAGAAGAAAATCTAATATTTTTTGGCGCTAAATTGTTATGAAAAGCACTAGATCTAGCGCCAAAAGCGCTAAGTTGGCAACTCTGACTGTATGGCGTCTTTTACTTACTCATTTCGGCCTCTAAAAATTCGAGACGGTGATCTCGGCCCCGGCGATTTCGGCCATACAATTATCAATATTATTAAGTGCATAATGGATAGAATCATGTCAGGATTTGCCAAATGAGAGATTACAATCTTTGAAAACTGTATGATAAGTGTTTCCAACAACTGTCATAACACTTAGTAAAAATGTGCTGAATGCAAATACACACAATAAGCTTTCATGGCTTTTAGTAAACTCTGTGAAGAGCTTTTCAGTGTAAATCTCATTTAGAGCATCAGTAAAATATCTAAGAGGAATATAATACAGGTATAATGCTTTATGCATGAGTAATAATCCCAATAGGAATTTCTTTGAAGGAAGGTATACCAGCTCAGAGCCGGTAGTGACCCCATGCTATTTAGTGATCTGGCGAACACTGGCTACTGTCAGGAGTTTGTTGGGCTCCTGTTATCAGCATATAGGAAGTCTCTCTTTTTTTTCTTCTTTTTTTTATTGGTACCGTGACGTTTGATCTTAGGTGACCTTGTAAGGCCATACTCAAGGTCACGGATATTCAGGGGTCTATAACCGGAAACTGGTTGAAGATATAGATAGTTACTGTTATCAAGATATAAGAAGTCTCATATGGGCTTTCCTTTGACGTCATGACCTTTGAACTTGAGTGACCTTGAAAGGTCAATTGCAAGAGCACAGATTTTTAGAGGGCTATAACTGGAAAGCTGCTTTCGGGCAAGATTTGTTGTGCCTTGCACCACTTCTTATTTTTTGGAGGGGGTGCCCTTCACCCAGAATTATTGGGTGCCATGCTCCACAAACATAACGCTATAGATGAGAGTACATTGTACAATATGTAATAAGATATCAAAGTTATATCTGCCCTTTTTTCACTGTTTCAAAGAGTTTTATGTGCTGAGGGGGCTGACCCACCTTAAAAATCGTGGTTAGAATGTTGTATATAGTGGAAGACCTTCGGAGTAACCAGACGACCTCACTTGGGAAGCTTCATTCATATTTTTGCTTTATTTATGGTCACTTTTATTTTTGTGAGGGCGCTGACCCGCAAAAGAATCATAGAGGGGTCACGCTCCTTAAATTTTGCATCACAGATGAGAATCCATTGTCCAATGTGTACTAAGGTATCAAAATAATTTCTGCTAGCCTTTCACGTTTTCTTAAATTACTACTATAATTTTTTGGTGAGTGTTTTTCCCCCTTAGATCATGGTTGAAAAATTCCACATGGTGGAAAACCTTCGGAGTAACCTGACTAACTTGCCTAGAAACGTTATATGAAATCGCTTTCCCATGTCTCATCTTTATTTTGGGCAGTGGGAGTGGCTCCCTAGAAATCACTGGCCGGGGGGGGGGGGAAATCACGCTTCCCAAATATCACATTACGGATGATAGTCCATTGTGAAACTTGCACCAAAATATCGAAGTCATATCTGCCATTCATTCGCTACTTCCGAGAATTTATGTATTTATTTATTTATTTATTTTATTTGCTGAGGGGACCTGACCCTCCTAAAAATCTTGGGTGAATAATTGTACATAGTGGAAGACCTTCGGAGTAATCAGACGAACTCACCTGGGAAGTTTCATTCTGATCCATCAAATAACCTAGAAAGAGTTAAGGCACAGAGAGACACATACAGACACATGCAAACAGGCTGAATCTCGTGGGATGATTCATGTCTGCTTCTCAGGATTGATAATAATAATAATAATAATAATAATAATAAATGAAGATGATGATGATCAATATAATAGTAATAATAATAATAATAATAAATGAAGATGATGATGATGATTATTATTATTCGTTACTGTTGTTGACGTTGTTATCATTAGGAATGTTACCATTATCATTATCATCTGAAAATATGTGCTGCTTTTCCATCAGAACTCAAAACAGAACTGACAATCAACCCTGTGAAAATGTATAAGTGATACTGAGAGAGATTGAGTGAGGGAGCGAGTCACTGCGAAATAACAAGTGTGAGAGAGACTCACGTGGTTGCGTAAGTATACGAAGAATTAAGTTTGAGAATACAAGGAATGCAAGTCCGAGAGCGACAGAATGAGAATGAATGAGTGTTGATTTGAGAGAAATGAAGAGAACTGGATGTTGATGGTGAACGTCAGTGAATAAAAAATCATGAAAATAAGTGGCGGTGGATAAGGAATTGAGTCATTGTGAAAGTTGATTAGACTTTAACTGTAACTCAACGAGTGAAAATAGGATATTGAGGCTAAATAAAGAGTATGCTAGAGAAGCTGAGAGTTAAGGAGTGAATTGGCTAGCTAATAACTATAAGAGCAGGAGACAGTGAGTGCGTGTGAGCAAAACCGAGCGAGTGTTAGTATGTGGGTGACTGTGCCAGTGAGTGTGAGTGACAAAGTGCGTGTGAATGTGTGTGTGGATGAGAACCTTATGTCGATAACCCTTTCTGTAATGTATACCTCCACAATCACCCATTTTCATGAATTCATTTAGCTCCATACTTTTTCTCGTATTAACTTTCACACTCACTTCCATTCATTCACATAACAGGTCTCTTTCAGTCTGTCACCCATTGTCTCACACTCTCATCCGCTCTGTTACATTCCGTATACACGTTGACGGTCTCAGACACTTCGTCACACTGTCACACGTTTATTGCCTGTCATTTTCACACAGTTTCTCTTAATCCCTCTCACTGTCATTCACCCTTTTTCACTACATCTATTATCGGAGGGTTGAATATGTAGTTTTGATCTTATACTGAATGAAAACTTCACATATACTTTACTACCACTACTACTGCTGCTGCTGCTGCTGCTGCTTCTCCTCCTCCTCCTCCTACTACTACTACTACGTCTGCTACTACTACTGCTAATAATAATACTGATAATAATAATGCTAATAACAACAATACTACTACTAATAATAATAACAAAAATAGTAATAATAATAATAATGATAAAAATAATAGTAATAATAATAATAATGAAAACAAAAATAATAATAATTATAATAAGAATAATAATCCATCCATCCATCGTCTAATCCTACATTACCCCATGAGGAGCTTAGGAGCCCGGGGCTAGGCAAGTTGGTCCTGGCATTTAAGATGAGAGTGGCCAGCCTCACTCATCCCTGAGTGGCATTACGTGAGCAATAAACCCCAACCAATCCTTGGATATAAACCTTCACTGGCTCAGTCCGATTGGAGCACCGTTATTACCTACTAAACAACCAGGCGCCAATAATAATAATAATAATAATAATAATAATAACAACAGTACTACTACTACTACTACTACTACTACTACTACTGCTAATAATCTATCTATCTACCTATAGCCCGACGCCCTAATCCCGCAAAGAGTGGCCGCAGACAAAACGCCTCCAAGTCGCTCTGTCACCCACCATTTGACTACCCTCCCCCCAACTCACTCCCCCCTCCCTCATATACCTCTCAACTCCATCCCTCCACCTCATCCTCGGTCTACCCCTCCCTCTCCCTCCCTCCACCTCACCTACATACACCCTCTTGGTCAGTCGTTCATTCTCCATTCTCTCCACATGCCCAAACCACCTCAGTGTATTTCTCCTAATCTTCTCAACCACATCCACATCCACCCCACAACGTTCCTTCACTTCTTCATTCGTCAACCTGTCCCTCCATGTCACCCCACATGCTCCTCTCAAGTAACTCATTTCCACTGCTCTCACTCTTGACTTGTTTCCCTCTTGCTAGGTCCACGCCTCGCTTCCATACGTCAGGGTAGAGATCACAATGCTGTCATGCAGTGACCTCTTAACTTCCATACGCACCTCCCTATTTCTCGTCACTGCTTTCAGTGAACCAACAACCTTCCTTCCCTGCTATACCCTTTCATGCACTTCAACCCCCAAAGTTCCATCCTTACTCATCACACTACCCAAGTACTTGAATGCAATCACATTCTCCATATCCTCACCATCCAACCTCACTGTACATTCTGTGACTTCATTCTTCTCAAACACCATAACTTTACTTTTGTTCATATTAACTTTCAGCTTCCTCCTCCTACACACTGTCCCAAATTCATTCACCAAACCTTGCAACACCCATTCATCTTCACTCAACAATACTGTATCATCAGCAAACAGCAACACCGGAAGCTTCCAAATCTCACCCTCATTCATTAGAGCCACCCCCACATCCACTGCCCTACCTTGCACCTCCTTTACAACCCCATCCATGTATATATTAAACAGCCATGGAGACATCACACAACCCTGTTTCAGTCCTACATTGAGATCAAAGAACTCACTCAGCTCACCATCCACTCGCACCGTATATCTAGCTCCTTCGTACATACTCTTCACAGCACTCAACAATTTCCTCTCCACTCCATATATTCTTAATACTTTCCACATACCTTGCCTATCTGTTCTGTCATAAGCTTTCTCCAAGTCCATGAAGGCAGCATACACTTTCTTTCCCTTCTCTAGATACTTCTCCATTAAACATCTTAGAGCAAATATCTGATCTGCACACCCTTTTCCCTTCCTAATCCCCCTTGTTCTCCAACTAGCTCCTCTGTCATATGCCTAACCCTATCAATGAGTATTCTGCCATATATTTTACCAGTCACACTAAGAAGGCAAATACCCCTATGGTTACCACATACTTCTCTCTCACATTTTCCTTTGTATAAAGGAACTATTATACCTAATTTCCAGTCCTCTGGAACCCTACCCTCTTCCCAAGCCAATCTACACAACTTCCATATCCACTCCACAACAATCTCACCCCCATACCTCAGCATTTCACCACACATTCCATCAATTCCTTGGGCCTTTCCCAACTTGATTTTCTTCACTGCTTCCACTACTTCCGCCCTACTGATCTCTTCCTCCCTCCTCTCATCTCTTCTTCTCCCAGCCATTCCCCAACCACTTATACTCGCACTGCTCTCACTTTCGACATTCAACAAATCCTCAAAGTGCTCCTTCCATCTCCTCAATTTCTATCTCTTCTCCACCAGCAATCTATTATTCATATTTTTCACTCTCCTACTCTTTCCCCTTTCACACTGCCTTACTTTCTTTACCTCCTTCCAAAACAATTTCTTACTCTCCCTCCATTTCACACTCAGATTCCTCCCAAACTCTTCATCCACTTTCTTCTTACTCTCCTTCACCAGTCTCTTCACCTCCCTTCTCCTGCTTACATATACCTCTCTCTCTTCTCTCTCTCATCTTCTCCCCTATCTCTGCTCACTAACCATTCACTATATGCCTTCTTCTTTTGTTCCACAGCTCGTTTCACCTCATCATTCCACCATGCTGTCCCTTGCACACCCTTGCATCTCCTCCTCACTCCACAAACCACCTCACACGCTGCGCCTATCTCTTCCGTGAATATCTTACATACATCTTCTAGCCCTTCCATCTGCTCTGGCTCATACCTTCCCAATCTTTCTTCCACTATGCTCTTATACTCTGCCATTTTCTCACTCTCTTGCAATTCCTACACTCTCGTCAGAGGAGCTGTTTCCTCCTGTCTTCCCCTTCGTATCCTCAACCATTTTCTTTGCAGCTTTACCTTGGCCATCACTAAGTGATGGTCAGAGACTCCATTCCCCCACCCCTCCACATTCTTGCATCCAACACTTGTCTTCTCATTCGCTCATCCACACACACATAGTCTATCATTGCCTTTCGTTCAACAAGCTCACCATCCATCCTCCTCATTACTCTCCATGTATACCGGCAGATCATCTTATGGCGAAAGTAGGTGTTGTCTATTGCCAACCCTTTACCAGCACAGATGTCCACCAAGGCACTACCATTCCCATCTACTTCAGCTGGCACACCTCAATGACCAACCACTCCATCCACTCGTACATTCCCAACCTTTGCCATTCATGTCTCCAATCAAAAACACTCTCTCGCTCCTCTCAAATTTGTCCATACATGCTTCTACTCTCGCCCAAAACTCATCTTTCACTCTTGCCACTCGATCCTCTGTTGGAGCATACACACATACAATCGCCCACGGTTGTATACCTACTTTCACCCTCACCCATACAATCCTTCCACCCATTGTTCTATACTCTCTTATATTCTCCTTCCACTTCTTGCTTATCATTAGACATACTCCCTCTCTTGCCCTCTCATTCTCATTAACTCCCGCACATATACCTAAACCATATTCCCATTCTCTCACCCTTTCACCTACCATTTAGTTTCAGTCAATCCACATATATCCACTCTTGCATCCTCAAGCACCTGAACAATCTCTCTCTCTTTCACTTCATCATTCACTCCTCTCACATTCCAGGTTCCCATCCTAAGAATGTCCTTTGTCCATTCCATAGTCGTCAACGTATGATCCGTCCGGGTCCGCGGCACTTTATTCGCTTGTTTAGTTAGTTCTTTTTACGGGGTGGGGCACTAACCCACCACCAACCCTTTTAGTCGCCTCGTACGACAAGCAGGGATACTGGGGAGTATTCTTGAACCCCCCCCTACCCCCAGGGGTAGATAATAATAACAAAAACTCATAAAAATAATGATAATAATAATAGTAATAATAATAATAATAATAATAATAATAATAGTAAGAGTAATAATAGTAGTAGTAATAATAATAATAATAATAATAATAACAACAACAACAATAATAATAATAATAAATTATTATTATTATTATTATTATTATTTTTATTTCTATTATTATTGTTATTATTATTATTATTATTATTATTATTATTATTATTACTCCTATTATTATTATTATCATTATTATTATTATTATTATTATTATTATTATCAGTATTATATCCTCTCCGGTATGGAACATCTGCTGTGGTCATAGGAATTGCATTCCAAATATATTCCATTTTCTCCTGAGGCCGTACGAATAATGTTATTGTTTTGCTACAGCTAAATAAGGTTAAGCTGGAAGCAGACGCCCTGAGCAGCTTAGTTGTAATGTTCTATCATACACAAAAGTTCCATCCATCGACCAGGGGACATGGTAATCTGCCACTAGGGTTCAGGTTAGTCGCATACGTCTACCCCCACCTCTGCTTACTTATCCCCAGTTCCCACCAGCGTACTGATTTGTTAGGAGGATGGATCGGAGATAAGAAGCTTCGCTCACTCTCACGTCTTCCCGCATGTAATGTTACTTTTATTTATCCGACAGAGATGTATTATCACGTGCATAGATCCATATTTAGTTCCATGAGATATAATTATAACGAAGTTTTAGCAGATATCAATAGAATGACCCTAAAGCATAGAGTTTGGTTTCCAAATATTTATCCAACACCTTCTAAACGATATACTAAAAATCCAAGTAATAGCAACAATTTATATGATTACTAGCCACAAAAGTCCTTCCCCTGCAATGTCATCGGGAGAGCCACATATCCATCCACCCACTCATCCACCAACCCATTCAACCCATCCAACACAACCCACCATCCTCACCCCGGCCACTCACCCTGCCCAGCTACCTGGGCGACCCATCCTTACCACCGATCCCGGCTATCCACCCTGCTAACCCAGGAATACCAACCACGAAGCTCACCCTACAATTCCGGTCAGTACATTCACCCACTCACTTATCCACCCTCAGCCGATTCAGCCACCCGACCCACCAACTCAACAATCCACCCAGAGCATCCAGGCCACGCAATCATCTCAGCCACAGCGGGGACCCACCGTGCCACTCACCCTGGGACCCATCGTACCCACTCACCCTTGCCACCCTCTCTGCCCACAGATTCCGACGACCAACCTTGCCCACCAACCCCTACCATACACCCTTCCAACCCAAGAATTCCACCCACCCTGCTCACCCAACAATGTCATCCATTGCATCTACCCACACAATCCTCCCATATCTCCCTGAACATTCACCCATCCAGCCCACCAGCTTCACTCTGCCCACTCACCCATCCTATCCATGCACTCCTCCCACTGATCCAGCCCCCCATCCAAATGACCAACCACCCTTCCTACCCAACCACATTCACTCCTCCATCCCATTCACCCATTCCAATCCGACTCATTCACCAAATTCATCCCATTCAAGCCTATTTTATCGACCCCTCCTGGACCACCCACCTACCTAGCCACTTGTCTACCCAGTGCACCAAACGCATCTACTTACTAACCCATCTACCGCTACAACCCACCCCCAGTCACTGCAGACACCACACCCAACAACCTCCCACCCCCACATTTAGCAATAATCCTACCCATCCACCCCGGTGATGCACCGAACTACCACACCCAGCAACTCAACCTCATTAACCCCACCAACCTCACGAACTGACTCCAACACACACACACACACACACACACACACACACACACACACACACACACACACACACACACACACAGGAGCACAGATAGACTTGCACATGCACAGACACAATTTACAGGCGCATACACAGACACACACAGACATGCGTACATACACACATACCCGCACCCAGACAGAGGCAGAGGGGTGAAAAAGGAGGGAGGGAGAAGGGGGGCGGATTTTGCAATGGTGAAGGGGGAGGATGAGATGTGGAAAGTTCCAGTATTGTCCTTATAGCAGCCCGCACAGTATATTGGCTCGTATTTTCGACACACACTTCATAACCTGCCCATGTTATGGTTGCAGTTCCATTGGGATTCCATGATATACCATCCAATAGGCAATAGTTTTAATGAACGAATACTTTGGTAAAATTCTAAATATCATGATAATACTAGTTTCATTACTACATGCTGTTTATCCTGTTAAATGGTTACACAGTCAATCAGCAATTCGTAAGACTTGGAACCAATCTTTCTCGAGGAAAATCAACCACTGAGGATGATTAGTGGACGAAGTCATTGTGAACTACTCTCTCCAATACTGTGTGTGTGTGTGTGTGTGTGTGTGTGTGTGTGTGTGTGTGTGTGAGAGAGAGAGAGAGAGAGAGAGAGAGAGAGAGAGAGAGAGAGAGAGAGAGAGAGAGAAAGTTGGTTGGGTGGGTGAGGTGAGTCGGGTTGAACTGGTAGGTGTGGTAAGTCGGTGCATCGCCTAGGAGGGTGGGCAAGATGGTTGGTAAGGGGGTTGGTTGGTTGGGTGTGGTGTGTAGAGCGGCTGCGGGTGACTTGTAGGGGTAGATGGGTTTGTGAGTGGGCTGGGTGGTTGATTTGCTGGATATGTCGGTAGTAGGGGAGGGGTCTGTATGTTAGGTTTGCATGGGATGAGTATGGTGGCTGAGTTGGGTTCGAATGTGTGAATGGGATGGGGGAGTGAATGAGGTTGGGTAAGAATTATGGTTGGGCATGTGGTTGGGCAGGTGGATCGGTGAGAGGAGTGGTTGGGCAGGATGGGTGGGTTCCCAGGGTGGGGTGGGTGGACAGGGTAGGTAAGTTTTCTTGGTGAAGTGGGTGGATACAGTTAGAGGGTTGTCTGGGTGAATGTGATGGATGCCACTGTTGGATGAGCAGGGTGGGTGGTATTCGTGGATGTGGAGGATGGGTGGTAGGAGTCGATCGGCAAGATGAATCATTGAAATGTGTGGGCAGAGTGGGTCATCAGGGTGAGTGAACACGGTGTTCGCAAGAGTGAGTGAGCACGATGGGTCGCAAGGGCGATTCGGATGATTGCATGACTGGGATGCTCTGGGCGGGTGGTTGGGGGTTGGGTAGTTGGATGGGTTCAGGGTGGATAGGTCAGTGGGTAAATGTGTTGAGCGGCATTGTAGGGTGAGCTTTGTGGGTGACATTCGTGGGTTAGCAAGGTGGATAGTCGGGATCAGTGTTTTGGATTGGTCGCCCAGGCGGCTGAGCAGAGTGAGTGGCCGGGGTGAGGTCGTTGGGTTGGGTTGTATGGGCTGACCGGCTGAGTTGGTAGGTGGATGAGCAGATGGGTGGATATGTGGCACCCCAGATGACAAGGCAAGAGAAGGACTTATATGGCTGGTAACCATATAAATTGTTGTAATTCCTTGGATTATAGTAAATTGCTTAGAACACATTGGATAAATATTTGGAAATCACACTATACATTAGCGTCACTCTACTTAAGCTTCATACCTCCAATCCATCTGCTTAACAAATCAGTGCATTGGCAGGGGTAAGGAAGGGGAGTTGAGGAGTAGACGTGTGCGATTAACCTGACAGATAACCCTGTCCCCTGGTTGATGGAAGCAGCTTTTGTGCACGACAGTTCATCTTTTTCTATTAGGCCTTGAGCCTGTGGCTGTTTTTTTTTTTTTTTTAACTAACCGGAAGATACAGGGCAATCACACCAGCACAGTTACCAGCTACCTCTCATAAGAATTGCCCTTCTTGTTCTGATACTATACAGTGCCCTTTGCTGCATGAATACTTTTGTTAATGCTCTGTACAACAAAGCAGCATATCTGGGCATGCACCCAGCTCCTGCATCATGGTATATCTAGGCAGTAAGTGGCTGAAGACAGAAAGGTGACAGAGCTAAAGTATTTACACATGAGCATCATGCAGTCTGTCCCTTCTCCCCGCCTTCTCCTTTCTCTGAATGAATATTCGATGATATTGATGCTCCATGACAGTACAGTACATGAGTCACGGTACCTAAGAGGTTAAACAATGTTTGATGCTAACTATAAGAGAGAGAGAGACCGAGCACTGCGTCAACCAGGCAACCTAGTGAACTTCTTGATGAAGAGCCACACGTCACGGTTACCTGCAGTGAGTACCTTACCACAGGCAGGCTGTATCTGCTGCCCTTGTTCCATATGTCTGTAATTTATGTTCAAGATGCAGCGCTGACGGTCATAAAATTCCCAACCATTCCACCTATTCCTTGGCTCACCAGTCCCTTTTCTTGTCCCATCTTTGGACGTTCTTGGGGAAGGCGGTGGCTCAATCGGTAGAGAGGTAGCCTTCGGTCCTACTGGATCCAGGTTCAAATCCCCGCTGGGGCAGGGAACAGTTTAAGGATTTGAATTTCACGTAAGGCAGACTTTACCGATCTACCAGAAGACCCGCCGACATGTCGTAAAAATACGCCCGCTAATATTAATACACCAGTCCTGTATAAGACAGCCCTAGCATGTATTCAGTATGGATGGTGGGTGTTAGCGCCGAAGTGGTGACATGTAGAGGTGCATGATATGTAGGAGGACCACTGGGCCTTGGGAGCAGGCTGTGAAGCCTATGCCCAGAGTCGAGCATAAAAAAAAAAAAAAAAACATGGCACGACCCAGGTCAGGTAGTCATGCATGTTTTGCCTGCATAAGCTTGAATTCCCTTCATCTTTATGGATCAAGAAACATTTACCCCAATATCTCCTCTTATTCTAAAGCTTATAAATAAGTTAATTCCTGCCCATATTTTTAACAAGATTCCAGTAACCATCTGTTCTATAATTGCATCTATGCTTCTGCACATGCGGTAGTTTGTGTGTGTGTTGTGTGTGTGTGTGTGTGTGTGTGTGTGTGTGTGTGTGTGTGTGTGTGTGTGTGTGTGTGTGTGTAAATTTGCAAGTCATACCTCAGGTGGAGGTCGGTGGCTTGGCAGTTAGGTTGCTGGGTAGATGAGTGAGGTGGGTTTGGGTGCTGGATCGTTGAGTTGGGTGGGCAAGGTAAATGGGATTGGGTAGGCAGTGTGGATCTAGTAGGTGAGGTGGCTGAGCGGGGGTGAGGTTGCTGAGTAAGATGGGGTGCGTGGGTGGGTGGGCAAGGTGGGTGTAATGGTGAATGGGTAGGTGAGATGGTCAGGCTGTTTGGAAGGGTGGGTTGGCAGGGCCTGTTGAAGGCAGGGCTGGGTGGGTGGGTGGTCAAACTGGGTATGTACTGGGTTGGTCCTGGGAAAATAGGTTCATGGTGATTAGGTCTATGGGATCACTAGACCTGTGGCAGGAAATGGCACAAGTAGGAAAATATGTCCGTGAGGAATGGGTCCGTGAAAAGTTGGGCTCAGTGGGAACATGGCTCGAGTGAGTCAAAATAGGCCAATGAAAAATACAGATGTGTGGGAGAAATAGCTGCACGGGGGTGGTGAGATCCCTGAGCACATCCTGCCTTCCCCATGTATAGGAAACATATCCTTGAAGGAATACAGGTCCATGAGGAAAGAACATCGAGGGGGAAATTCAGTCAATGGAGAAAATAGGTACCGGGGGAATCTATGTTCAAGAAAGAAAACAGCACCAATGGAGGAAAGTAGGTCATTGGAGAAAATAGGCTCATGTTGGAAAATAGGTCCATGGGGAAAGTAGGAAAATAGATCCAAGTGGAAAATATGTCGAAGAGAGAAATTGATTCATGGGGCAAATAAATATAGATGGCAATTATGTCCTTCAGTGAAAACAGGTTAATGGTGCAAACAGGCTCGTGGGAGAAAATATGTCAATGTGGAAGCGGCTCTAGAGGAATATGGCAGGTAGGGTATGGACACCGAGGGGGTGTGCGGAGACACAATCATATGCTTGTCTTTTCTTTTCAAATGCATTCTTTTGTTCTCCCCCTGTTAGCTTCTTTTCATTCCTGTTTATGAAATCTTCCCCAACAGTTTTTACCAATAAGTTCTCCACTACATTTTCTTTTTCTTAGAATTTCATTTTGTATGCAGCTTCATTTTGTCAACATCAGTTCATTTCTTTTTGTGTTTTAATATAATTCCAACTTCATAATATTTAATTTGCATTTTCTGTCCAAAACACATACATTTACGAGTTTCTCTATACCATCTTCATATCGAGAGGCCTTACAGTCTTAGTTTATACACATCTGGAGTTTCTTCGTTTTAGTCTTATTTGCTCTCATTCCACCCCTCACTTAGCAACTTTTCACCAATTCCCAACCAAGTGGCGCCCATCACCTTTGTTAAACCTCTCATAACTCTATCTTTATACAACAAGAGTTTGTATCACCAGTTTATGTACAATTCCAGTTACAGTCAACCTTTACGTTTTCGTTTATCTGCTGTTCCCGGTCATTAATTCTCTTTCAACTCTCACAACTCCATTCCGTCTTGCATTCGCCTTAGATTCTGCTTATTCCTTACCTTTCAGCTCAACCATTATCTACCGCAAACCAACATTCGAGGTTTTCTCTAGCTATTAATACGCAGTGGACCTCCGTCATTCTTTTCCCCTTCACAACCCCCTAATTATATAATAACTTCCTTTGCTTTTACATTCCTCATGATTTCCAGCTCTAATATACTAGTTACCCTTTTTGTGTCCAGCTTTCTAATGCAAGAGCTAGCAGATACTCTGAGTCCCCAAAATAAGTAACTGATCAGCTCTGGACGTTTCTTCCACAGTCTGCATTTCCTTTGGCGAAGGATCTCTAGTCTGTAAAATGCAGTGTCAAGACATCTGAAAATTATGGAATCGAGATTCTGACTTTATTTTCTATTTCTTTCTCTTGCGGGGAACAATTTTATGCAGCCTTCCAACCACCGACTCGTCCTTTTGTCCTAACATATATGTTACACAAAAGAAGAAAAAATCTCTTTCAACTCCATTTTCTTGACGCCACCTTCTTTACCCCCTATGCCCTTCTCGGCTCTTTCGGCTCTTTTCTCCCGTCCCCAGTTCTGGCCCTGCTCCAAAGCCATTAACCAGGGTTTCATAAAGGCCAATTTTTGCAAGACTCTGGATGAATTTTTGGGGCGGAAGCAGAAATCTATTCTTAGGAAGATCAGCATCTGACTGGAACGTTGAGTCGAGGGACGAAGGGGTTGGATGGAATAGTTTAAGAGGGTTGAAGGCGGTTTGAAGGGGGATAGGGGAAGAAGGAGTGTATGGTGGGGTAAGGTAGGGGAGGAGGGGAAGAAGGGGACTGGAGGGACGCTATGGTGGGTGAGAAGACAGGTATAAGAAGAGAGGAAGGGGTGGAAGAGATATGTAGATAGAAAGGGGGTTAAAAGTATGGAGGGGTTGGAAGAGTAAGGAATGTGGGTAAGGGGAGATAATGAGAGGGAGGAAAGGATAAGTTGGAAGAATGGGAAAGGTGAAAAGCGAAATTTAGGAAGGGAGAGGGGTATATGAAGAGGGGGTATATGTAGGGGAGGAACAGAAAGGGAAGGGAGTTATGAAGGTGTGGGAGTCCATGAAAAATAGGGAATAATGGAATGTCCCTAGACTTTGAAAGGGGTGATCACTTGGGATATTACCTGGTGTACTACGGACTATTTTATTTTTATTATGAAACCACTCAAACAGTACAGGTTATGTCTAATCTATCAAAAAAAAAAAAAATCTAAGCTGACTAAAGTCGTGTCGAGATCGCTAGAAAGTTATTAAAAAGAAGGGAGGGGGGGGGGCTAAAAAGTGAATGTATCTTTTCTGTTCCGTTTCGCTCCAGAAAATTTCGCTTCAGCAGAGGTCGTAATGGAGTCGGGTCCATGGAAAACTGTGAACAGACGAAAAGGGGGAGCCACCTCAGCTAGGACAGTCACGTGGGACAGGGGCCCTGAACGTGTTTTATTCTGGCTGACTCCTGATGGTTTTCTCAGTTTAGAACAGATTTTTGAACTGTTACTTGAAGTAGAATTCAGGAACCTCAGTACTTTTGGAATTACGATGAATGAGCAGAATTGAATGTAAAGGAACTGAAAAATTAATAATGTTCCTCGACAGCATTACCAACATTACCAGGGACATTGCGAAGTTCAAGAACATGATATTCAGTGAAGTAATCACCACATTCCAAGAGGCAGTAGAAGACATTACAACCCAAACTTTACACGAGAGATTATCTGCCTCATAGGACAACATGAGACACTAACACAACTTACTTCTCTCAAGGACACACGGCACAATCGCAAGACTCCGTGGATTAAACAATATGATCAACAAAGAAATAAGTACAAGAAAACTGAAAACTGTAAGGCCTTCCTAACAACACTTGATCACTCCAGAGACCCATCTCAACTCTACAAAATACTCAACAGTATTACTTGATCACATATATGCACCTCCAAGACCAACGTGCCATCACCTCCAACACTCACTCAACACATCCTTTTTTACAAAGACAAAAGCGAACAATCGTGAACCACTGCGCAAAAATAATTCATTTACCACCCAAACGCACTAAGTCTGAAAAATAACCGTTTCAACAAACACAGTCCTATTAACACGATCACAATATTCCCCCCTTCAATCCTGAACAGAAACGTAAAATTATTAAGAAAAATAAAGAACTACAACCACATGGCACGATGGCATTAACAACTTGCACTTGAAACATTTAATACTGCAAGATATCCTGTCCCTCACAAACAGCAGCAACTTCTCATAAGCACTCTCTAGCCTTCCCAATACAAATTTTTGGAATAATGGAGCAGTTATCACTACACTTAAACTAAACAAATCCCGAACACTCCCATATCTGTAGGGAGATAGAACAGGACTTAGCATACCACCACAAATAACTGAACGGCTATTTTCCATGTCCCCTTTGCTTCTTCCCAACACGAATATAGAACACTCCATTCCACAGACAGTTTACTGACGAATATCACACAGTTTGCATCGGATGGCATAACCTCCGTGACATCCGCACAATGCACACTTCCCACAACAACAAATACTAATAAAGCCTTCAGTGCCATCCCCCAGTGCAAAGATATAAAACACAGACATGGAGAACAACAAACACTGGCGTGTCAACTATTAGTCTGGTAGACAAGCACATGTCACATTTCAGAGCAAGTCATCAAGAACAAGAAATTTCCCAAACGGAGTTCCACAGGGCAATTTCTCTCACGCACACTTTTTATTCTATACATGCATGATATCACCAAATCCCAGCCACCCACAAACTTTGCCTTATTTGTAGATGACATCACCATAACAACTACACACCACATTGCAGAAACAGCCTGCACAATGCAACAAGACTGCCTCATCACACTGCAAACTTGGAAAGGAGGATAACAAGCTGATGATCGCCCTAGACAAATCCACCACACACTACCAGAAGTAAGCCCGAATACGAGCATTCCCTTCACATCACACATAACAATTATGTGTGCCATACACATCCACCACTCGGATTCTTGAAGAGACCTGTGCCACTGTACTCAATGACTATTAACAAGACATCAAGTGGCGGGGCACACCCAGACTCAGTGTACTCAGGGTTAATGCAGGACTAATGAACAGTGAAAAGCATTCTCCTAACTCTACAACAACACATTTTATTATTGAGGTTATTTGTAAATACCAACAACCAACAATGCAGTAACAGAATCAGATATTAGCCTATATCTTAATATGTGAAATGACCATACATTTGTAATGGAATGAAGAGGCATGAAGGTTTACTGAAAAAGAACAAAAGGGAAGCAAAATTGTTTTGTTGCTTGAACCAGGTTCAACTTCTTGCTATATTACTTCAATCTGAAGAAATAAGCATGTACGAGTACCTTCCTCCATCCAGAAATAATCAAAACAAAATTATTGCGATTGGATGTGATGAAACTGCCATTAACCCTGGTGCTAAAGGAATCAGTGTAAGATCTTAGAGCAACATTTTATGAAACAAATATCGTGGTTCATCTGCTTATTGTATGTCAAACAACTGCTTCTTTGCCACTTGTCCTCCAGGTTCGATGGGGGCAACACGTGTTTCACTGCCCCCTCGTTCCCCACTCAGGTTAATTCCAAAGATTTGAGGCGACGTATAACGGAGGTTCATTTGAGAAAGAACTGCTATAGATGTGTTCTGAATGCTGGCTAACCCCTGACTGACTCTCAGCGAGAAAGCGAGCGTTGGAACCATAGATTAACTCAGCAGTTTAAAGGAATTTCCTGATTAACACAAGCTGTACTGGTTACATATACATATATAGGTTAGGTATTATGAAGTATGGTTATATGAGTATAATAATATAGTATGAGTACATAAGGACGATGGTTCTGTCCTGATCCGCTGCCTAGAAAATCTCCGTTTGTTTGTCATATTGTATCTTTCCATTGTGCTGAAACTGCTTCCATTCAGCTTGACCTGGTTTAGAGTGGCCGCTTCCAATCCTCTAACATCGTACAATTGCTTAAATATATTGTATTTCTATCTGTCTAGCTATCTATATTTAGACGTCTTAACCTGCCGCATCCCATCAAATTTTTCACCAATGACCCCCCCGCCCCCAATCTCGGCAGATTTTCGACTTTTTTTTTTTGGGGGGGGGTAAAACCTTCGTTTTTTATGAGAAACATCGAAAATTCAGAGAGAAAGTGTTCAGCTGAGTTTGGAAATACCAATACAGGTAACAGTACCCTCACCTTGGTACCGTTTTCTATCAGGTCAAGCTCCAAAGAAGACGTTTTTTCTTGGGAGGGGTAACTATTCCAAACCACTCAAAACAGGTAAATATTTATTTATTTGGTACGAATTTATGTGTAGTACAAGGGTATTGTTATGAAGGGAGATTTGCCAGTTAGGTAGTCTCGTACCTTCGAGACGTTTCTGGTACCGTAAGTTTCGGTATGAGTCGTCAGAGTTGCCAGTTTGCCTGGTGTTTGTAAGCTTAGTTATTTCATAAGTTAAACATTCATTTACTTTTGTGCTCTTTTTCTCTATAACGTTTCATTTAAGTGATTGCTTGTTAAATTATGTAATTTAAGTTCGTATGGTAAATGATTTAGAGTGTTATGTACTGTAAGACAGCTTTGGCATGTTTTGGTTCTCTGAATTGGCAACTGTTGTTCTCGTAGAATGTAGACATTTCTAGTACAATGCAAGCTTATATAAAGATGGGGAGAGACTAAAACGAGTTCAGTCGAGTGTCAGGTCAATTTGAGTGAAGTGCAATCGGTTTTGGTTCAGTTTGAGTGTAGTGCAGTGTCAGTGTCAGTGAAGATTGTATATTTTTGGTACTTGTGATAAACAGTGACAAACAGTGACAAGTTACTGAAGTTTGTATATCATTGGTACTTGAGAAAACAGTGAAGTGTAATAACTGTGAAGTGTTGTTAAGCATTAAGTGTAATAACAGTTAGTAAAGTGTGTGTAGCTCCAGTACTTGTGAGAACAGTGAAGTTGGAAGGCATTAAGTGGAATTATTTGGAAAATAAAGACAGTGAACTCTAAGGACCTTCACCTACTCTAGCACAAGAGACAGAGGAAACGACCACAAATACCTCAGTAACAACTAGGCAGGTCCAAAGACTTCTGGAAGCAGTTGATGTGACAAAAGCTTCTGGCCCAACAATATCAGCCCACGCGTGCTCAAACAATGTGCTAAGGAGCTGGCAGGTCCTCTCACTATAGTCTTTGGTGCATGCCTCAGAGAGAACAAATGGCCCGCAATTTGGAAGGAGGCAAGCATCATCCCTTTCCACAAAAAGAATGCAAGGACGGAACCCCAAAACTACAGGCCCATTTCTCTTCTCTCTGTCATCGGCAAGGTGTTTGAGAGGGTAGTGGCTGCAACCATCTGTGCACACTTGGAAAACAATAATCTCCACTCTGAGAAACAATTTGGCTTCAGACCTGGACGTTCATCCTCAGATCTTCTCCTCCTCCTCACACAAGATTGGTAGAACTCCCTTGATGAGGGCCTGGACATCATTGTGGTAGCCCTAGACATTGCTGGGGCCATCGACAGAGTATGGCACTCAGGCCTTATAAAAAAACTCAAGGCCAAGGGCATCCAAGGCAGCCTGCTGATGTTACTGGAAGATTACCTTCAGGGGAGGACTCTACGAGTAGTCATCAATGGGCGAACTTCCAGACCAGCACCTGTACGAGCCTCGGTTCCACAAGGCTCAGTTTTGGGGCCTATCCTGTGGAACTTGTATATTGACGATCTTCTCCGACAGTTACCAGCAGTGAAGGCATATGCTGATGACTGCACACTATCCTACTCCTACTGTCACTGTCATCAACAGGCAATTGAAGCTAGTGGAGGAGTGGGGAAAGATGTGGCAGGTAAACTTTGCATCAGAGAAGAATCAAGCGATGGTGATATCCCGGTCTCTAGCTACCTCTGAGGCCTTGTCTGAAGCATTGCAGTTTGGAGGCACGAGTCTGCCAATCCAGAATCAAATAAAAATTCTGGGGGTAACGGTAGACCATGAGCTACGATACGACCATCACGTGGATGCTGTTTCACAACAGGCCTCCCAACGGGTGTCTGCCCTACACAGGGTGGCAGGCAGCCTTGATGAAAGGTGTATCAACACACTATCTATCTATCTATCTATCTATTGCCAGACGCCTCAATCCCGTTTGGGGTGGCCACAAACAAATCGCCTCCAAGGCGCCCTGTCCCCTGCCATTTCACTCCCCAGCTCCCAGCTCACACCCCCCTCTCTCATATACCTCTCCACCCCATCCCTCCATCTCATCCTCGGCCTCCCCCTCCCTCTTTCCCCCTCCACCTCACTCACATACACTCTCTTCGTCAGTCTTTCACCCTCCATCCTCTCCACATGGCCAAACCACCTCAGTGTGTTCCTCATAACGCTTCCTATCACATCCATATCAACACCACAACGCTCCTTTATATCCTCATTCGTCAGCCTATCTCTCCATGTGACTCCACAGGCTCCTCTTAAATAACTCATTTCCACTGCTCTCACTCTTGACTTGTGTCCTTCCAACAACGTCCAAGCTTCACTTCCGTACGTTAGAGTTGGTATCACAATACTGTCATGTAGTAACTTTTTCACTTCCATGCTCACTTCCCTCTTTCTTATCACTGCTTTCAAGGAACCAGCAACCTTTCTTCCCTGCTGTACCCTTTCAAGCACTTCACCCTCCAAACCTCCATCCTTACTCATCACACTACCCAAGTACTTAAACGTACTCACACTTTCCAATTCCTCACCATCCAACCTCGCTGTACATTCACTGACTTCACCTCTCTCAAAGACCATCACTTTACTTTTCCCTACATTCACCTTTAGATTCCGTTTCTTACACACTCTCCCAAACTCATCCACCAAGCCTTGCAGCTCTCCTTCGTCTTCACTCAACAACACAGTATCATCTGCAAACAAAAGTACAGGGAGTTTCCAAACACTATCCTCTCTCACCATGGCCACTCCAACATCCACTACCCTACCTTGTACCTCTTTTATTACCCCATCCATGTACAGATTGAACAACCATGGAGACATGACACATCCCTGTTTCAACCCAACCTTCAAAGAGAAAAATTCACTTAGATCACCATCCACACGCACTGCAGCCTTTGCACCATCGTACATACTCTTCACAGCATTCAACAACTTTCCATCTACTCCATATATTCTTAACACTTTCCACAATCCTTGTCTATCCACCCTGTCATATGCTTTCTCCAAATCCATGAATGCCGCATACAACTTCTTTCCCTTCTCTAGAAACTTTTCCACTAAAGATCTGAGAATGAATATCTGATCTACACAACCTCTTCCCTTCCTAAAGCCTCCCTGTTCTTCTCCAACTAATTTCTCTGTTCTTTCTCCAACTCTGTCAATAAGTATCCTACCCTACACTTTTCCTATTATACTAAGAAGACAAATGCCCCTATGGTTACCACACACTTCTTTTTCCCCTTTTCCTTTGTACAAGGGAATAATTATACCTGACTTCCAATCCTCCGGGACTCTACCTTCCTCCCAGGCCAATCTGCACATCTTCCACATCCATTCTACTACTATCTCTCCCCCATGCTTCAGCATTTCACCACACACTCCATCAATTCCTGGGGCTTTCCCCGATTTAACTTTCTTCATTGCTTCCACAACTTCTATCCTACTGATTTCTTCCTGTCTTCTCACCTCCCTCCTTCTCCCAGCCATTCCCCAGCCACTTATACTCGCATTACTTCCATCCTCTACGTTCAACAATTCCTTAAAATGTTCTCTCCATCTGCTCACTTTTTCTCCCTTCTCCACTAGTAATCTACCATTTTTATCTTTCACTCCCCTGCTAACTTCACTTCCACCCTGTCTTACTCTTTTCACCTCTCTCCAGAACATTTTCTTACAGTCCCTCCACTTTACACTCAAATTTCTTCCAAATTCCTCATCCACTCTCATCTTACTCTCTCTTACTAATCTTTTCACCTCTCTCTTCCTTTCTACATATAACTCTCTCTTCCGCCTCTCAACCTCTTCCACTCCCCTATTTCTCATCCATTCATTGTATGCTTTCTTCTTTTGTGCCACAGCCTGTTTCACCTCTTCAGTCCACCACGCTGTTCCTTGCACCCCCCTCCGTCTTCTCTTCCTTCCACACACCACATCACATGCTGCACATATTTCTTCTGTAAATATTCTACACACACCTTCCACGTCTCCCATCTGCTCCAATTCATATTTGCCCAATCGTTCCTCCACTTCTCTCTTAAACTCTGCCTTTTTCTCATCCTCCTGTAGCCTTTCCACTCTCCTTGCAACTACTCCTTCCTCTCGTCTTTCCCTTCTTCTATTCCTCCAACTTTCTTGTACTTTAATTCTGGCCATCACCAAGTAGTGGTCAGAAAGTCCACTCCCCCAACCTCTATACACTCTTGCATCCATTACACATCTTCGCATCCTTTCATCCACACACACATAATCAATCATTGCCTTCCTTTCATTCAGTTCACCACCCACCCTTCTTATCACTCGCCATGTATACCTGTGAATCATTTTATGCCTGAAGAGGGTATTGGCTATCACCAACCCCCTCCCAGCACAAATGTCCACTAACGCACTCCCATTCTCATCTATCTCAGCAGGCACACCCCACTCACCAACTATTCCATCCACCTTCACATTCCCAACTTTACCATTCATATCACCAATCAAAAACACTCTCTCATTCCTTCCATACTTTTCCATGCACACTTCTACATTTGTCCAGAACTCTTCTCTCACTCTTCTAGCACGATCTTGCTTTGGCGCATACACACACACAATCGCCCACATTTGTATTCCAACTTTCAACTTTACCCACACAATCCTTGACCCAACTGATCCATACTGTCTTATGCTCCTCTTCCATCTTTTACTCACAACTATATATACTCCTTCCTTTGCCCTCTCATTCTCACCTACTCCTGCACATATACCCCATCCATACTCCCATTCTCTCACACTTTCTCCTCTCCATTTTGTTTCAGTTATTCCACATACATCCACTTTCGCATCCTCAAGCACCTGGACAATCTCTCTCTCTTTCACCTCATCATTCGCTCCCCTTACATTCCAGGTTCCAATTACAATGTCCTTTGTCCGGTCCTTGGTCGTCATCGTTTGGTCAGTCCTTGTCCGAGGCTTATTGTTTGTTTTTTTTAGTTAGTTGTTTTCCGGGGAGGGGCCCTACATGGAATATGGAGTCTTGTCGTGGATGTCTAGTGCTGCCACACACATGAAGAGACTGGATGCAATATTGCGTCGTGTTGTGCGACTAGTGGAGACAGACAATGACTAGCCAAGTCTCTCCAGCATAACATCCCTGGAACACCGTCGGGATGTGTCAGCACTTGTGGTCTGTCACAAGGCTCAGGTGCAGCACACTCCCCACCTGGCTCCACTGTGTTTTCCTTCTTGCACCACTCAAAGGATCACAAGAACGGCGCAAACCACTGATGAATGTGTGGCAGTACCTCGCTCACACACGTCACAGCATCAGCGAACCTACACAGCCAGGACTGCACGTCTGTGGAATAGTTTCACGGCAGCCACACCTGGTGTAACAAGGATGTCTACACACCAAGTAAAGCAGGCTGCAAATAGATGGAGAAAAACACTCCCTACCCCGCTGCTGTTACCCACATAAAATATTGAAGCATAAACATATACTTTGCAATTCATTTTTATTATATAACTCTAATAGTAAAAATAGGAGATACATTACTGTAGATTAACTTACTGTATTGTAACCAAGTATTATAATTATTTTAATTTATTGTATTGTAACCAAGTAACATGATTATTTTTTAAGTTCAGTCTTTTCAAATAGCCTTATGAGCCAAAGTGAGGCTCTAAGACTATGTAATAATATTTATGTAAAAAGGTAAAAAAAAAAAAAAAAAAGAGCTAGTGTATATTTTCTCCTCAGCTGATCTTGTGTACTGCACACCTAAAGGCTGACCACAGGAAGAACAACTCACTGGGCAACATCCTACCTATACTGTACTACTGCTGTTGGAGCCTGGGTAGTGTGGGGTGAGGACCTAACACTGGTGTCAGAAGTGTGGGATTATTATTTCAGGGCTGCAGTGAGTCTAACCTTTGACATGGAAGCGGAAGGTGTGAAGACAAGGTTTGGAGCTGCGCAGGAGGAGGAAATTTCCCTGGCGACAATCGTGGAGCTAATACAGGCACAAAATAAAGAGCTCAGAAACGAATTTAAAGAACGGTTACAAGAACAATTACAGGCAGAGAAGAAAGAGGATGAGAAAAAGGCAGAGTATAAGAGAGAAGTGGAGGAACGATTGGGCAAATATGAATTGGAGCAGATGGGAGACGTGGAAGGTGTGTGTAGAATATTTACAGAAGAAATATGTGCAGCATGTGATGTGGTGTGTGGAAGGAAGAGAAGACGGAGGGGGGTGCAAGGAACAGCGTGGTGGACTGAAGAGGTGAAACAGGCTGTGGCACAAAAGAAGAAAGCATACAATGAATGGATGAGAAATAGGGGCGTGGAAGAAGTTGAGAGGAGGAAGAGAGAGTTATATGTGGAAAGAAAGAGAGAGGTGAAAAGATTAGTAAGAGAGAGTAAGAAGAGAGTGGATGAGGAATTTGGAAGGAATGTGAGTGTAAAGTGGAAGGACTGTAAGAAAATGTTCTGGAGAGGGGTGAAAGAAGTAAGACAGGGTGGAAGTGAAGTTAGCAGGGGAGTGAAAGATAAAAATGGTAGATTACTAGTGGAGAAGGAGAAAAAGCGAGCAGATGGAGAGAACACTTTAAGGAATTGTTGAACGTAGAGGATGGAAGCAATGCGAGTATAAGTGGCTGGGGAATGGCTGGGAGAAGGAGGGAGGTGAGAAGACAGGAAGAAATCAGTAGGATAGAAGTTGTGGAAGCAATGAAGAAAGTTAAATCGGGGAAAGCCCCAGGAATTGATGGAGTGTGTGGCAAAATGCTGAAGCATGGGGGAGAGATAGTAGTAGAATGGATGTGGAAGATGTGCAGATTGGCCTAGGAGGAAGGTAGAGTCCCGGAGGATTGGAAGTGAGGTATAATTATTCCCTTGTACAAAGGAAAAGGGGAAAAAGAAGTGTGTGGTAATCATAGGGGCATTTGTCTTCTTAGTATAATAGGAAAAGTGTATGGTAGGATACTTATAGACAGAGTTACAGAAAGAACAGAGAAATTAGTTGGAGAAGGACAGGGAGGCTTTAGGAAGGGAAGAGGTTGTGTAGATTAGATATTCATTCTTAGATCTGTAGTGGAAAAGTTTCTAGAGAAGGGAAAGAAGTTGTATGCGGCTTTCATGGATTTGGAGAAAGCATATGACAGGGTGGATAGACAAGGATTGTGGAAAGTGTTAAGAATATTTGGAGTAGATGGGAAGTTGTGGAATGCTGTGAAGAGTATGTACGATGGTGCGAAGGCCGCAGTGCGTGTGGATGGTGAACTAAGTGAATTTTTCTCTTTGAAAGTTGGTTTGAAACAGGGATGTGTCATGTCTCCATGGTTGTTAAATCTGTACATGGATGGGGTAATAAAAGAGGTACAAGGTAGGGTAGTGGATGTTGGAGTGGCCCTGGTGAGAGAGGATAGTGTTTGGAAACTCCCTGTACTGTTGTTTGCAGATGATACTGTGTTGTTGAGTGAAGACGAAGGGGAGCTGCAAGGCTTGGTGGATGAGTTTGAGAGAGTGTGTAAGAAACGGAATCTAAAGGTGAATGTAGGGAAGAGTAAAGTGATGGTCTTTGAGCGAGGTGAAGTTAGTGAATGTACAGTAAGGTTGGATGGTGAGGAATTGGAAAATGTGAGTACGTTTAAGTACTTGGGTAGTGTGATGAGTAAGGATGGAGGTTTGGAGGGTGAAGTGCTTGAAAGGGTACAGCAGGGAAGAAAGGTTGCTGGTTCTTTGAAAGCAGTGATAAGAAACAGGGAAGTGAGCATGGAGGTGAAAAAGTTACTACATGACAGTATTGTGATACCAACTCTAGCGTACGGAAGTGAAGCTTGGACATTGTTGGAAGGACACAAGTCAAGAGTGAGAGCAGTGGAAATGAGTTATTTAAGAGGAGCCTGTGGAGTCACGTGGAGATAGAGGCTGACGAATGAGGATATAAAGGAGCGTTGTGGTGTTGATGTGGATGTGATAGGAAGCGTTATGAGGAACACACTGAGGTGGTTTGGCCATGTGGAGAGGATGGAGGGTGAAAGACTGACGAAGAGAGTGTATGTGAGTGAGGTGGAGGGGGGAAGAGGGAGGGGGAGGCCGAGGATGAGATGGAGGGATGGGGTGGAGAGGTATATGAGAGAGGGGGGTGTGAGTTGGGAGCAGGGCAGTGAAATGGCGGGGGACAGGGCGACTTGGAGGCGATTTGTTTGTGGCCACCCCAAACGGGATTGAGGCGTCTGGTAATAGATAGATAGACAGAAGAAAGAACTCAAAGAACAATTACAGGCAGAGAAGAAAGAACTCAAAGAACTATTACAAGCACAAAGTGAAGAACAGAAAAAGCTCAAAAACGAAATCAAAGAACAACTACAAGCACAGAACGAAGGACAGAAAAAGCTCGAAGAACAATTACAGACACAGAAGAAAGAAATCAAAGAACAATTGCAAGCACAGAACGAAGAACAGAAAGAACGATATAAACAGCTTCAGGAGGCACTACAGGAGCGACAGAGGGAATTACAGCTGAGAATGCAAGGACAGCTAGATACTTTTATGAGGGAAATGAAGGAAGAACAGGAACAGTTGAAGGAGGAGGTATACGCTGAGCTACGGCAGCAGAAGTATGAGGTAAGCAATAATGTGACAGAGTGTACACAGCACGTAGACGAACAATTGCAGATAGTTAATGAGGAAATAGTGACAGAGTGCAAACAGCATGTGGAAAACCAGCTGAAAATTAGCGAGGGAATAGCGACAGAGTGTAGACATTATGTGGACAACCAGCTGAAGATTAGTGAGGGAATAGTGGCGGAGTGCAGACAGCATGTAGACGACCAGTTGAAGTCAATGGGTTGCTTTCAAAGCTAGTGTTCCGGTAGATGTGGGACAGACACATCGCCACGCAGTTTAAAAAGCATATTTTTCTTTCTTAAATATCTACATTGTTGTGTGAAATTGTGAATCATAGTAATGTCATATACCGTAATATAAATAATACAAATAGAACACGTATATATATAGTAGCGTGAATTGTTTATGTTTATGATAAACGGAAATTAAAATATCATTGATGGCATGTGATGGCAACCCGCCATTTCAGTGGTCCTATATCATTTAATTTCTGCTACATTTAGTGCAAGTTAGGTTCTTAATACATAGTTTGTTCAGACTGCAAATTACGCCTAGTGGGTATCTTGACTCATTCAGTCTCTATGTGGGCAGAAATTTAATGTTGAGTAAATACTGGGACGCAACATTTTGACCCTTCACGCATGCGCACAAGACAGTCCAGCGTTTAATTTTTTTCAGGAGAGATTTGTTTTCAAAGCAAACGCACTAGGACTAATGCTTAAAATAATACTATTTAGACTACTTGTGATCTGGTTAAGTTAGATGAAGTACAGTATTGTAATTGCTTTGGAGGGTCTGAGGGGACAACAACACGGCCTTCTCAAACCGTGGCAACACGGGTCTTGTGGTGTGCATGGGTGAAGGGAATGAGCAAAATGTTGAGTCCCAATATTTACTCAACATTAAATTTCTGCCCACATAGAGACTGAATGAGTCAAGATACCCACTAGGTGTAATTTACTGTTTGAACAAACTATGTATTAGAACCTAACTTGCACTAAATGTAGCAGAAATTGAATAATATAGGACCAGTGAAATGGTGGGTTGCCATCACATGTCATCAATGATATTAAAATTTCCGTTTATGATACATATTAACAATTCACGCTACGTTATATATACGTGTTCTATTTGTATTATTTATACTATGGTATATGACATTACCATGATTCACAGTTTCACACAACAGTGTAGATATTTAAGAAAGAAAAATATGCATTTTAAACAGCGCGGGAATGTGTTTGTCCCACTGGTGGTGACATCTACCGGAATAGTAGGCTTTTCAGACGCACCCCACTAGTGAGGAAATAGTGACGGAGTGCAGACGGTATGTAGATAACCAGTTAAAGCATGTAGTTGACCATGTGAAGATAATCAGCGAGAAAATTGAGGCTGTAGAGAAATATTGCACTGCTGAGCCTCAAGTTAGTGTACAGGGAGCATATGAAAGGAATGGAGAGCATATGATGAATCTTGTCGGACCCCAGGCATCTGAAGATGGCATTGCAGGGTTGAATAATCAGAATGTTGGAGGTTCAAGTCCAGGACACAGTTACGATGCCTCAGTTTTTAGGCCTCAAACCAGTGAAGTGCATGACTATAATGGAGATCCAGTTAAGACGAAACCTCAAGAAAGTGATGGTACATTATCTTGGGAAGCTTACCATGCACAGTTTGAGTAACTTGCAGATCAGAATGGTTTGAATGATAAGAAGAAGGCTGCAGAAGACTCACCACTGAAGAAATGCAAGAGAACCTTGATAAATAGTGTGCGAGAAGACAGAAGTACAGACGACATGCAGCATAGTAGGAATGGGAATCATAGGAAGCAATGCGCTGTACTGTAATGACGGGGCCGGCGTTGGACGGAGAAGACCTGGGGAGGATGCAGATGGAGGGTGGAGATTTGCAACCGGTGCTGGAGTGGCTGCAGCGGAATGCAGTGCAACCATCATGGGGAGGAGTTTCCAGGTTGGGCCCTGCGACCGGGAGCTGCTGGAGTCAGTGGGACCTTCTTCATTGCAATGGACTACTGGAGCGTCGGTGGGAGACACCCAATGGCCTCAGCGAGTGTTGGCAACTGGTGGTTCTGAAGAAGATGAGGTCTGAGATCTTGGATGAGTCCCATAACCAGATCACTAGTGGGCACATGGAAGTGAAGAAACCTTTAAGCCTGATGCAACAGAGGTTCTACTGGATTGGCATTTGTCAGGATGTTGAAGAGTGGTGTCGGACCTGTGATGTGTGCTGTGCCAAGAAGGGACCCAATAAACGTGGCTGCGCCCCTCTCCAGCTATACCAAGTGGGTGCACTGATGGAAAGAGTCGCAGTGGACATTGCTGGAGCTTTTCCACTTACTGAGAGAGGAAACCGTTATATATGTGTCACCATGGACTACTTCACAAAGTGGCCAGAAGCCTATGCCATCCCCGATCAATAGGCTGCGACTGTTGCTCAGGTGTTGGTTGATCAGTTTTTCTGTCATTTTGGGATGCCACAAGAGCTACATTCAGACCAGGGTAGAAACTTCGAGTCTGCTGTGTTCCATGAGTGCTGCAAGTTACTGGGGATCAAGAAGACCAGGATGACCCCACTAAGGCCACAGTCAGATGGGATGGTGGAGAAATTCAACTGGACCCTGGAACAAGAACTGGCCAAGTACTGCATTCATGGACAAACAGAGTGGGACCAGCAATTACCTGCGTTGCTGATGGCATATCGGTCTGCATCCCATGAGTCTACTGGCTACACTCCTGCAAAACTGATGTTGGGCCATGAGTTACGTTTACCCGTTGACTTGTTAATGGGAAGACCACATGGTGAAGAGCTGCCGACAGAAATCACCGGCTACGCGAAGCACCTTCAGGAAAAGCTGGCTGAGGTACATCATCAAGTGCGAGGAGCCCTTAAGTTTTCAGGAGAAGTGATGAAGTGCAAGTATGATGCCAAGGCAAGTGAAGTGAGCTTCAAGGATGGTGAACAAGTCTGGTTATACAATCCTCAGCGTAAGTAGGGACAGTCACCAAAGCTGCAAAGCCCATGGGATAGGCCTTACACTGTGTTGGACTGCCTATCAGATGTAACGTACCGGATTCGTGGAGGCAGGAAGTCTCACCCAAAGGTGGTGCATGTGAATCATCTGTGGCAGTACCATGGGCAAGGACAGTTCAGCTGGGATGTCTCTGAGGAGTTGTGCTCACCCACAGCCGAGGGTGTTGAGGAGGACCAAGGACCTGAGAATGGTGACAGTTCCCCAAGAAAAGAAGTGAATCAAGAAGAGGACCAAGACCTTCCAGGAGTGAACTGTGTGGAGGAACAAGGACATCGACAGAAGCAGCGTAGAAGACCTGATAAGTTGAAGGATTATTTTGTGTATAGTTAAATGTTTTTTTAGGATTAGGGTTTATGGTTGTATATACTGTGTAGTTTTGTCGGGACGACAAAGAACTAGGGAGGGGGTAGTGTTATGAAGGGAGATTTGCCAGTTAGGTAGTCTCGTACCTTCGAGACGTTACTGGTACCGTACGTTCCGATATGAGTCATCAGAGTTGCCAGTTTGCCTGGTGTTTGTAAGCTTAGTTATTTCATAAGATAAACATTCATTTACTTTTGTGCTCTTTTTCTCAATAATGTTTTATTTAAGTGATTGCTTGTTAAATTATGTAATTTAAGTTCGTGTGGAAACTGATTTAGAGTGTTATGTAATGTAAGACAGCTTTGGCATGTTTGGGTTCTCTGAATTGGCAACTGTTGTTCTCGTAGAATGTAGACGTTTCTAGTAAAATGCAAGCTTATATAAAGAGGGGAGAGACTAAAACGAGTTCAGTCGAATGTCAGGTCAGTTTGAGTGAAGTGCAGTCGGTTTTGGTTCAGTTTGAGTGTAGTGTAATGTCAGTGTCAGTGAAGATTGTATATTTTTGGTACTTGTGACAACAGTGGCAAACAGTGACGAGTTATTGAAGTTTGTATATCATTGGTACTTGAGAAAACATTGAAGTGTAATAACTGTGAAGTGTTATTAAGCATTAAGTGTAATAACAGTTATCCCAGCCTGGCGTTGGGTAGAGCAAGGTCTCCCATATATGCCTACCAAAAATCACCCGTGAAATTTGAAAAATGTGCAAATGACGGACCTCGCAATTGCAAAACGTATGGATACGTCATTGAGTGTCACCGTGACAAAACGTGGCAACATATCCATACATCTTTGGGACACCTCGGGTTAATCCTACAAGGCATGGCCACAAACATATCGCCTCCATATCACCCTGCCCTCTGCCATCTGACTGCCTTGCTTCTGACTCAACCCCCCTCCCAATGTTGTATAATCTCTCCTCTCCGTCCCTCTGTCTCATCCATGGTCTCCCCACCCCCTCTTTCTCCCTCCATCTCATTCACATACACCCATCTAGCAGTACTTTCACTCTCCATTCATTCTACCTGGCCAAACCATCTTTGAGTATTTCTCTTGATGCTCTCAGCCACATCCATATCAACACAACAATCCTCCTTCACTTCCTCATTTGTCTGTCTGTGTGTCTGTCACTCCATGGTCACCTCACATACCTCATATCCACTGCTCTCACTCTTGCCTCGTGTCCCTCCAACAAGACTAAAGCTCCTCTATATACGTTAGAGTGTGAATTAGAGTAGTGATGCATTTACATTGTTTACCTCCATATTCATTTTTCTATTTCAACTTCATTGCTCAAGCAGCCTCCCTTCCTTGCTGTACTTTATAATGCACTTTACTATCTAAATTTACATTCTCTCCCGAGCAGGACCTTATAGTTCCTTTCCTCACAAATTCTTCTTTCAGACTTCCAGCATGGGTTTCATCATGGAAGTTTCGCTGACAATTTCCTCGCGTTCCTTTCCAACTCATAATCATCCTCCTTTATATAATTTAGCAAAAGCTTTGCCACTGCACTTGACATAATAAAATGTTACGTGAGTCTGGCAGATTTTTTTTTTTTTTCAGGCTGCCTTCTTGTGGTTTCTCTCATTCTATCTGTGCCTTTATTTTCCTTTTAGCTTAACTTTCGTTCATCCAATAGGTCGGCCATACTCTTGGACAGTGATTGTTTTCATTGTGTCTCTGATCACCCAACAGTAAAGTTTGGTATCTGGACGTGAATTCAAATGTTGTGTGTTGTTTTAAAGGGAGCTGATTGTGACGTACAGCAGTAAAAACTGTTTCCCATAATCATGCAGTTGAACTGATACAAAGAGTTCTTCTACCCTCCTTCTTCATATTCGTAAGTGCATGCGAGTGAGTGCCCACACACTCATCTACCAATATCTCTTACATATACAGTATATATATATATATATATATATATATATATATATATATATATATATATATATATATATATTAGGGTGGTCCAAAGACAGGGGGTAAAAAATGAAATGAAATTTAATCTGGGCACCCCGCAAAAAACGTTGTTATATTTGACAAAGTATTAATGCAGTAAAAATGTCATGACAACAGAATAGTACTTAGAGGTCGCTATCAAGGAAGACATTTTTGTAATAAGAATGCATAAACCCTGAGGGCATGTAATTGTAAGCCGTGACAATGGTAGCAGTGACGTACGGACTAATGCACGAACTCTCTTTCTCTCTGGTTGTGAAGGGTAAGGCTCTAGTCTTGAAACTAGACTAAACCAGACTTTTTTGGTGTAGGAAATCGTTTTCTGTAGTTTGCCATGACCTGCAGAAGGTACTGCTTTTGTTCTTCATCAGCAGTAATCAGCCTCTTGTACTCTGTCATCAGTACAATTTTTTCTGAAAGATTGTTGAAAACTCTGAGGTGCATGGGTACCTAATTGGCCTTCTGGAATGCAGCAACTGATTTTCAGGCTTCAGGTGTCTTCTGTAGGAAGCCGTCATCTAGCCCCAAGATTCGAAAGAATGCCTGGGTTTGTCCACTGAAGAAGGAACTGATTTTTTTTTTTTTCCTGAATGATAGACCTGTGCACAAGTCCTTTTCAGTGGATTCATCTCTTCTGCTGCCTGGAGCATCTCTTATGCCATCGTCCCCATTTCTTCCAGAGTGAAAGACCCCGAGTTGTCAAATAGTGCTAGAGGGATGAGGTGCTCACTCAAGTACTGGAGATGGCCTTGAAACGTTTTGAGTGCCACAGCCGAAATCTTTGGATGGATGATGCGGTATTCCTGGAGCTCCTTCAACAGCCAGAAGTCTTGTGCAGGAGCGAGATGGGGTGTAGGAGGGAGGAATCAGGCCTTGAGGTATACCTCAATGATGAAAATACATACCGCCTTCAGACTGGTTTCTTCCTGCAGAGCCAACTTGAACGGAGCCCAGATCATCAAGAGCTTCAAAGAATAGATGGCTTTGGCCATCCACCTGGCCCGAGGGATACCTTCTGGAGCCCTGAAGTGGATTCCATGGGGAGGAACCCCACCAAGGAAGATGATCACTTCTTGATAGTCGTTCCTGGGCTGTTGGATCTCAAGTTGTTCCATTGCAATCTTGATGGTCTCATCTTAGATCTCCCACAAACAGGGACCTGGGTCTGTGTCCATCGCCACTGAGGGGATGCTTTGGTCGATTGACCCACACCGCTGCTGAAAACGTGTGAACATCAGGATACCAGGGTCTGTTGATGAACCCATCACTGATGTCAAGGACACTTCCAACACAATCTCAAGGATGTGGTGTCGACAGGCCAGATATAAGAGCTTCTTTCCCATCTTCTGCTCCAACATAGTACAGGCTCCATTCTCTCCACCAGAATTAGATGGTGTCGTGTCGAAATGCATCCCAACAACGCGGTCTTTTACCGACCAATCTTCAATGGCCTCATTGACAGCCTCTGCCATAGACTTTCCAGTACCAGACTATAGTTTTTGGACCCCAAGGAGCTGGACTGGATCACCTCCCAAAAGCAGGATTGGAAGATGGGCAACGACATCCCTGCCCATGATGTCAGTCATCATCTTGCCATCCCAGTGGATGACAAGTGGTGCCAGGGGGAAGAACTTCTCCTTGATGATAGCTGCAATGCTCTCACATTGCTTGATTCGATGGCGGCGAATTGAGGACCGACTGATGGTCAATGAAGAGATTACATGGCCAAGCTCTGAGCTGTAGATGCCAGGATATACACCACGTTTCGGTCAGAAACTTTGGTCTAACAGTGCTGCAGAAATATTTTGGTCAACTACTTGCTTCTGTGGATGCTTTGCAGGCAATGCCCTGAGGTTGATGGTCCTAGTGATCCCTTACATGTCAATAATTCATCGTCTGAGTTTTCCGCACTGCTAGAAGCTGAGGAAACGCGAACAAACCGTTCCTAACCTTTCTTGCTTTTTTCTTCTTGTGCAAGTCGCTGTTTTGTTGCTTGAACTATTATCTCGACCTTCCTCACCTCCTTCTTTGCAAGGTTGTAGTCAACTGAGCCTATGGAACCAGGTCGCCCTTTTTCATTCGTTGCTCTTGAAGGAATAACTTGTCCTCCTCGATCTTCATGATGTCCATGGCATTGCTATGGACAATGTTGAAGAGCCAATCAAGGGAAGAACTGTAGGCCTTCTCTTTCTGTTCAAGGTTCGCTGACCAATTGGCTGAATTGTTTTTTTCTTCAGCTTCTTCCACTCCATGAAGATCTTTATCATTGCATCAATTACTTGCTTCCTCAGTCTTGTGGGAATGTCTACTTTCCCCCCAAACTCCATCACTGCATCTGTAGTTAGGGCAACACTTTGCTTCACAGTTTTCTTCTCCATCAAATGGTGAGGAAAATAGAAGGCCATGGCCTGTCTCTGACTAGGAAGCTTCAATCCCTTGAGTTCCTCACGCCGTGGACCGACCAGCCAAACATCGGTATCACTTTTGGTGTTCATACTTCATCAATAGCAACAGTAAATCAGAACCTGAGGAAGAAAGAGATTCCCTGATGTACAGTAGATCAGTAGTTCTCAGCATTTTAAAGGAATTAGCCCCATTGCAATTTGCACACCATCTCGTAGACCCTTGTTTATGAGTAACACCTACAAATTACCTCGCAACGTATGCCGCATATTATATTTAATATTCGTCCTATATTACAATGTACATCTATTTTAAGCAGTAAGAAAACCTACCATAAGTGTTTGAAAATATTTGTATTTGATTCAGTATAGGCCTATTGTTTATTAGTTTCACTATTGCAAGGGTGTCCATATAAATAAGGCTTTTTTAATGACATTTCTTACCTACCTCAAATATGATATACAATATCCTATTATGAACAAAAGCTAACACCCACAATAGGGCTTGCTCTCGCCACGAGTCACTCTCATCAACTGACAGCATTGACAAACCAAACCGCGGTGGACACAAGTTTTTATACACGTTGAAACGTGTTCTAAACGAAATCTCAACCTTACTGTGGTACATCACGAATGAGCTTTTGCAAGTTGACAGGAACACTACAGAGTAAGTAAAGCATAGTTTAATTATAAAGATAAAACTTCAGTACTCGCAAGCAACCTTAATATATCCTTTGATCGAGCTTATTTTTTTACTGAATCAAAATTTCATTACATGGAACGTTTAGGTTTGTGGAGTGAGGAGGAGATGCAAGAGTGTGCAAGGGACAGCATGGTGGAATGATGAGGTGAAACGAGCTGTGGAACAAAAGAAGAAAGTATATAGTGAATGGTTAGCGAGTAGAGGTAGGGGAGAAGGTGAGAGAGAGAAGAGAGAGGTATATGTGAGCAGGAGAAGGGAGGTTAAGAGACTGGTGAAGGAGAGTAAGATGAAAGTAGATGAGGAGTTTGGGAGGAATCTGAGTGTGAAGTGGAGGGAGAGTAAGAAATTGTGTTGGAAGGAGGTAAAGAAAGTAAGGCAGTGTGACAGGGGAAATAGTAGGGGAGTGAAAGATAGGAATAATAGATTGTTGGTGGAGAAGAGAGAGAAACTGAGGAGATGGAAGGAGCACTTTGAGGATTTGTTGAATGTGGAGAGTGAGAGCAGTGCGAGTATAAGTGGTTGGGGAATGGCTGGGAAAAGAAGAGATGAGAGGAGGGAGGAAGAGATCAGTAGGGGGAAGTAGTGGAAGCGATGAAGAATATTAAGTTGGGAAAGGCCCCAGGAATTGATGGAGTGTGTGGTGAAATGCTTAGGTATGGGGGTGAGATTGTTGTGGAGTGATTATGGAAGCTGTGTAGATTGGCTTGGGAAGAGGGAAGGGTTCCAGAGGACTGGAAATCAGGTATAATTGTTCCTTTATACATAGGAAAAGGAGAGAGAGAAATATGTGGTAACCATAGGGGTATTTGCCTACTTAGTGTGACTGGTAAAATATATTGTAGAATACTCATTGATAGGGTTAGGCATATGACAGAGGAGCTAGTTGGAGAAGAACAAGGGGGATTTAGGAAGGGAAAAGGGTGTGTAGATCAGATATTTGTTCTAAGATGTTTAGTGGAGAAGTATCTAGAGAAGGGAAGGAAAGTGTATGCTGCCTTCATGGACTTGGAGAAAGCTTATGACAGAACAGATAGGCAAGGTATGTGGAAGGTATTAAGAATATATGGAGTGGAGGGGAAACTGTTGAGTGCTGTGAAGAGTATGTACGAGGGAGCTAGGGTTACGGTGCGAGTGGATGGTGAGCTGGGTGAGTTCATTGATCTCAATGTGGGACTGAAACAGGGTTGTGTGATGTCTCCATGGCTGTTTAATATATACATGGATGGAGTTGTAAAGGAGGTGCAGGGTAGGGCAGTGGATGTGGGGGTGGCTCTAATGAATGAGGGTGAGATTTGGAAGCTTCCGGTGTTGCTGTTTGCTGATGATACAGTACTGTTGAATGAAGATGAATGGGAGTTGCAAGGTTTGGTGAATGAATTTGGGACAGTGTGTAGGAGGAGGAAGCTGAAAGTTAATGTCAACAAAAGTAAAGTTATGGTGTTTGAGAGGAATGAAGTCACTGAGTGTGCAGTGAGGTTGGATGGTGAGGATATGGAGAATGTGAGTGCATTCAAGTACTTGGGTAGTGTGATGAGTAAGAATGGAACTTTGGGGGATGAAGTGCGTGAAAGGGTAAAGCAGGGAAGGAAGGTTGTTGGTACACTGAAAGCAGTGATGAGAAATAGGGAGGTGAGTATGGAAGTTAAGAAGTCACTGCATGATAGTATTGTGATACCTACCCTGACGTATGGAAGCGAGGCATGGACATTGCAAGAGGGAAACAAGTCAAGAGTGAGAGCAGTGGAAATGAGTTACTTGAGAGGAGCATGTGGAGTGACGTGGAGGGACAGGTTGACGAATGAAGAAGTGAAGGAACGCTGTGGGGTGGATGTGGATGTGGTTGAGAAGATTAGGAGAAATACACTGAGGTGGTTTTAGACATGTGAAGAGAATGGAGAATGAAAGACTAACTAAGAGGGTGTATGTAGGTGAGGTGGAGGGAAGGAGAGGGAGAGGTAGACCGAGGATGAGGTGGAGGGATGGAATTGAGAGGTATATGAGGCAGGGGGAGGGGTGAGTTGGGGGGAGGGTAGTCAAATGGTGGGTGACAGAGCGACTTGGAGGCGTTTTGTCTGCGGCCACCCTTTGCGGGATTAGGGCGTCGGGCTATAGATAGATAGATAGATAGATTTTTTGAACCACACTAATATATATATATATATATATATATATATATATATAACCCAGTGAGTCCCAGGGTTGCTGGGCGATGTATTGCTCTGGGAGGGTACTAAGCATACCGCCCTCCGCCTATCGGCTTATAGTCGCGAAGCTCATAGGTCCCTACCCGGGGGTTCCCTACTTTATAAAGGTTTGAAAATTCCCAGTTCTGTCCAATACTGAGGACACTGAGCTCCAATGGGATATATATATATATATATATATATATATATATATATATATATATATATATATATATATATATATATATATATATATATATATATATATATATGTGTGTGTGTGTGTGTGTGTGTGTGTGTGTGTGTGTATTCTTTCACACATACTCTGAGTAGCTACACACTAAGCCTGGGAAGACTTCTCAGTGCCATATCTCACGGGATTCACTGTCATCCAATGGGCAGAAATAACACATAGCTATATAGGTTGATAGATTGATAAACAGATAGACTGACTGATTAACTAACTGAAAGACAGAGGTAGGTAGATGGATAGACAGAATGACAGATAAACAGATAAACAGTGTGGCCACATGAAGACCATGACATGTACTGTAGATAGATAAAATAAAACGAGAATATTCTGAACAGCAGCTAACACATGAGGAACTACCACAAAGAGAAGACTCTGGAACTAGCTGAAAAGAGTAGTAATCCCAGTGTGGAGCTATAATGACGCTGTAGTAAGGCCTAAGAACACGCCCAGGAAGCAGTGTCTGTGGCACTTTGGTGCTGCGGACGTCGCTGTCGCTAAGCATTATTTACGTTATTATCGCCTGCCTTTACCAAGGCGGAGAGATAACGTTTTTGCCTGCCTCTGTGTGTGTGTGTGTGTGTGTGTGTGTGTGTGTGTGTGTGTGTGTAACCATTATATCATGAACAGCTTGAGCTAGCAACATGAAACCTTCAGGGTATTAAGATATGGCCAAGATCATGGCCGGGTTCGGAAAAAAAAAAAAAAATGGACACTTGGGGTCAAGGTCAAGGTCAGCAATATGGTTGCCAAAGGTCAAATAGTTTTTATCACTTGCACCATTATATCTCATGAACAGCTTGAGGTATAAACGTGAAACTTTCAAGGTATCAAGATACGGCCAAAATCTTGGACAAATTCAAAAGTGGACACTCATGGTCAAGGAAAAGGTCAGCAAAACGGCTGCGAAAGGTCAACTAGTTTTTATCGCCCACCTTTAGCGCTATTATATATCATGAACGACTTGAGCTATCACACCAGCTCCCCCTGCACCACCCCCTGGGGAAGTGCCCCCACCTGGTTCCCCCATGGGGCCACCCTCCACCCCCCCTGGGGGAGCCTGCCTCCTGGAGAGGCCCCTCCCCCAGCTCACCGCAGGGGGACCCTACCCCTCAGCTCCCCCGGACCTCCCCAGGGGGATCCGCCACCCTTCACCCCCTTCCGCAGGGGCGCTGCCATCCTCCCCCCTTGTAACTTGGCCAATAGCATAATCTGGCGCAGTTAGGATTCGGATTCTGAATGCTGTTTTTTCATTTTATCTGCAGTGATTACTACTTCCATGGCCTAAAGCCATTTGAAAGCTTTTTGCTCAATGCTGAGATTATTCTCGAGAGCTTGATTGCACACAATTCTGCCTGTTAATCCCTGACTGATAAAAAATCCTAGCTATATATATATATATGTTTCTTCTAATTATATCCACAAGTAGAGGGTATCCTGCATACACTGCCAAAACCAAATCATCTCTAAAACTCATCTGCTTTATATTTCAACCCACAGTCATGCTAAGTTTGTTTTTCATCATGCTTAAAAATATGAATTTGCTTTTGGTGCTGTGAACTTGCCCACTCACATTCTATCTGCTCCATTGGGAAGCTTCATAAAAACCATTTAAAAAGTTTCCATCTTTCTTCCCTCTTCGATTTCCTTCTGATGGCTCTGTAGCTGTTCCTTCTGTTGATAATGCAGAACTCTTCCAAAATTTTCCCCTCTGACTTCAATATGGATGATTCCCGTGCTGTCTCTGTCTCCTAGCGTTTGCTACATCTTCCTGGTTATAATTAAGATTGAAGTAGAAGATGCATTTTCTGCCTATACTTCCCTGTACATTAAAACTCATGATCCTATCAGAATCCCTCTTGCCATTCTAAAGAAGCATGATGACCGTTCCCAATACTCAAACTACCGTCCAGTTGCTTAAATTTAATGTATGTATATTGTCTTTGAATCTCATCGGAACAGCAAGATTTTTAAATACCTTTTCATTCTTAACATTACTCTTGTCAGCCAGCTTCTGTTCTGTCATGATCATGAACTGACGAAAATTTTCCCTGCATACTTTGCTCTTGGTAATCCTCCCTTCCTGAGCAAATGTTTGACATCTCAAAGGCTTTTGACTGAGTCTGGCAAAAACTTTAAATTGCCAAATTATCCTTTTACAGTTTATGTCATTCTAGCTGTTCTGATCTTTCTAGTTCTCCTGTCGTCTACAGCCATTGTTCTTCTAAAGCTATTAACCTTTAGTCTGCTACAGTTCTTCTCAAAAGACTGTGAACGCAACTGCAATGATCATTCTGGAATATCACAGGAAATTTCGGATTCATCTCGGTCAGTTATTCCAGTCTAACTTTTGTTTATGCTTGATGAGTTGGTTACATGCATACACCCAAGCTTAACTGACAGTGTTGCATCACTCAGTCACCAACTGTCCACCATGCTGCCATATTTCTTCCAACTACCCCTTTTTCCCCAGTGTCTGGCTGGGTTGGAAGCTTGCTCTGCCACCCACGTGGCACCACCACCCATCCAGAGACACATCTGACAGTGACTCTAAAAAAAGGGAGATGGTGAAGTGGGGAGAAAAATGGTTAAAACTAGAGCAAATGTTACAATGTGCTGTGCTGAGTGCAAAGTTGATTTCCATGCCAAACACAGCTCTGAATGCTTCTAAGTACCAGAGAAGATAGTTAGTATGTGTAATATCCTGGTTTAGTTTGTGCAAAATATAAAATTAGTGTCATAATAAAAAAGACGACAATGACGGGTGGCAGTGTTTTACACACAAATGAAAATGAAGGTGATTGTTCAGAAAGCACTTCCGAGTATACCACACCTCCGAACACTTCGGGAAATAATTTGCACACGTGTAAATACCCTATGCTAGTTTGTTATAAATGAATAATTTGTGTAATAATGAGTATGGAGACAAAAGTGAGTGATAATGCAGTGTGCTACACACTAATGAAAGTGAAGGTGACATTTGCTACGAAGCTTTCCTGGTTTGTTATAGTTTTCTTGGACCAAAGATAAGTACTTACAGAGGCAGAAATTTACCTTGTAAATGCATAACTAGTAATAAATGGCAGAAAAATAAGTAAATAAGTGTTTAATTCTGCTGAAGTTAAGTGCTGTATTTTATTCGTTCCCGTGGCCACTCTGCATAACTGTGGTACTTCAGTACTTGCAAGAAGCTTTGTAATAATATATAAGTGATATATTGAGTGAAATAATACAAACCTTATAAGGATAACGTTTTGATGTCACCACATGTACTATTATGCCCACATAGCATATTTAGGTATAAGTGCAATGGTTGTGCACATTACAGGGCTACAAGTGAATTTCGTTCCACACATTGCATGGTTGCCACTTGCAATGCTTCCTCGAGCTTGCCAGAACAATGCTCGCCGACCACCCAGACCGCCTCCTATTCAACTCGTTCTCCCCTAGGCCCTGGACCACCTACAAACCTTCAGCTTCTTTCGAAGGTTAGTGGAAAGATTGAAGCCCATGCCACTAAAATTTAAACACATTTGGTTAGGTATAAGTGGGTTAACCAGCTTGTGAAGACAATATATTTCCCGTATCTGCTGCACTAGCGACGTATGTTAAAACACACACACACACACACACACACACACACACACACACACACACACACACACACACACACACAACTCTGCAATCAAAGGGTTAATAGAGGATTTCCTTTAGGCTCTGCTCTTTCAATAACTCTCCAACTGTCATGCATCAGCGATCGCCTAACCCTAAGCTGTACATACTTGTCATACCCATGCACATGCAATGACTCCATCTTTCACATTTCCACCTAATTTTCACAGCGTCCATCACAACAGTACACTTCAATAACCACAAGTTGATGCAGTGGCACACCCAAAATTTAATTTACCTATTGATTTAAAGCAAAGAGAACCGTATTGTTTATACTACATCAAAGACATAGCTCGTAATCTTACTACTTGAAAAGTCTCCTACAAAAGTCTATTTAATATTAAAAAATACATAGTTAAATCCTTAGTAATAAATATCTCGGTGTCTTTGGGGATTCATTCTCTCAGGACCAATCATAAAACGATCATATTATCTTTCAAAAACCACTTGCAAGAGATTGGGCATACTCACTGCCTTCTTACACTTACATGGTCATTGACTTTGCACAGCAATTTCATATAGTCTCTCTCTCTCTCTCTCTCTCTCTCTCTCTCTCTCTCTCTCTCTCTCTCTCTCTTATGCATCTGGTACGGTGTGGCTCACCTCAAATCCCCTTGTCTGTCTTTCAACATTTTTTTTTTCTGCTCTCCATATATCTTCCTCGCTCGCTCACGTATCCAGGCAGCATATTTATCATGAGATGTAGGAGGTAAGGGGGATTATGGTGGGAGTGGGTCGGTGGTTGGGTTCCTTTGGGGGTGACGGGTTGATGGGTGAGCGGGATTGCTTATAAGGAGGGTTGGTGGTGGGCAGGGTTTCTGTTGGTGGCTGAAGTGAACGTGGTGATAGGAATTTGAGGTTTTTATATTGGGGTATGGTAGGTGTGTGTGTGTGTGTGGGGTGGGGAATGAAGAGAGTATAGGGGACGAAGGAGGGCTTGAGAGAGAGTGGGTTGTGGGCTGTGAATTGGGGGTAGGTTGAGTGGTGTGGGGTTGGAGGGCTGAGGAAGTTTGGCGGTGTGTTGAATGTGAAAAATATTGTTCCTGTCTCTTCGGAGTCATGAGTGAGAGGGGATGAAAGGGAGACAAGAGAATGCAAATCAGTAAGGGATTTTACTATCTGAGAGACGATTTGAGGGGACTAACTGGGATTCAAGTAGATCGAGACAAGGCGGTTCTGCAGATAGAAGAAGGGACCAGAGTGGTTATTTAGAAATGACGAAGGGGTTAGAAGGTTGTGGGTAAAAGCCAGTGTGATATTTTAAGGGTGTGGAAATGATAATTTCGAGGGATTTAGGGGATGAGCGTTGGTGGGTCTTGAAGAGTGGAGTTGGTTAGGAGGAATTTTTGACAGAAGAGAGACCTATGGCGATTGTATCTAGAGAGGCAGAAAGAGAAGAAAGGGACGCGACGATGTAAATGCAGGGGATATTGGTGGTGTGCAGATGACCTTCGTGGGAGTGAAGTGTTTTGAACGGGATAGAATAGTAAGTTACACACACACACACACATATATATATATATATATATATATATATATATATATATATATATATATATATATATATATATATATATATATATATATATATATATATATATATATATATATATATATATATATATATATATATATGTATATATATATATGTATATATATATATATATATATATATATATATATATATATATATATATATATATATATATATATATATATATTTATGTATTATGTATATATACATATGAGGACCTGCACGCCACAAGGGTCAAAACGCCATGCCAGCTGAAACCTCTTTTCTTCCATCAGCTGCTCCCTCAAACACTGCCTTGTGGCTGCACAAAGTCGCTTTGCTCATTTTTTTTTAGTGCAGTAAGGGTGAAAGTCTGAAGTGAGCAAAGCGACTTTGTGCAGTCAAAGGGTAGTGTCTGAGGGAGCAACTGGTGGAAAAAACCAGGTTTCAGTTGGTATGGCGCTTTGCCCATTGTGGCGTGCAGGGCCTCATATATATATATATATATATATATATATATATATATATATAAATAATGTAATCTATGGACTACTGTACGGAGAGCACACACACACACACACACACACACTATGTGTAAGATTTAAAATATCATACATAACATTTCGTTGAATAATATTCTTAAAAATTACTCACCGCTACATAGATACACATATACATACATACTTATATGCACACACCCACATCCACACCCTCCCATCCATCCACCCACCCACCCATCCACACACACACACACACACACACACACACACACACACACACACACACACACACACACACACACACACAGTCAAATCCTTCAGACGTAAGATTTTTTTTTTTCCAGTTTTCCCTATCCATTTAATTTTATGCAGTTTTTTTTTTTTGGTAAAGCTCTGAATATCACAGTGAAAATTGGATCATCAGTATCACTATCACTTTTAGATACCTCTCGCCCATGGAAGCAAAATTCATTCCATGGAAAATTATCGACTTCAACGTCATCGTCATTATTATCATCACCATTATCGTTTTCTTAACCCTGTTTTCTCACGTGATCATGATGTAAAGTTTATATAGATCTGAAGACCACAAAAGAGTATAATTTATGTATATTAAGAGTTGGTAGGCTACGACCAAGGATCTTTTTTCAAACGCTTTTTAAACAGTCAATAATCCTTTAATATTTCTGGAGAGTTTACATTACTTTAGATGCACTTCAGAATTAAAAAGTAGTTTGGGAAGATTTCGTTGGATTTAGAGTCACACAGATTCGAGCCACTGCACAAGAACTAATGACCGCAACAGTATATGTCCCAGTTACATGAATTCTTCGGTCCTCGTTTTTTATCTGGTTTCTCTACCTAATTTTGGCAATAATAAAACAACGTTTCTTAAGAGCAAATCTTAAACAAGAGCAAGTATTGAAATGGTTTCTACTGTGATGATGTAGCTGTTTGCGTCCATGCCGGTGCTAATATACTGCATCCTAACAATAAAAACAGCTTCAGTATATGGGTATATTTTCTCCAGTCCAACAAGTCACAGCACTGTGGAATGAAAACACGCGGTAACCCTATTATTTGAAGTAGGTTGCAGAGTCGCAGACCAGCAACATGACGACTGCCAGACCAGTCTTTGTAGTCTAACAGTGCTGTCCACTCTGACGATTAATATTATGAAGATGCAGTTTGTACATAAGGATTGTAAAGCAGCCCCTTAGTGAAGGTTTGAAAATTCATGGATTGAAAAGTATGGAAACACAGTGTGTGAGAGTACTGTTTAGTGTGCCCCATCACTATAATTTTGCCTATTATATGATCTTCCTACCGTCACTTTATATTTTTTAACATGAAGAAGGGCCTGTAGTGGTAAAGATAATTTGATGATTGATTCTGTCTTTTTAGCTGAGAAAGAAGTCTTGTGATGGGACAAATAAAGTTTTTAAAACGTCTCTGAAGTGAAGCTGTTAAATCAATGAGGCCTTGATGTGGTCAGCGAACCCACAAAGAACCTCTACTCCTTGCCAACTAATACAACCACAGCCGTGAGAAATATATTGGCTATAGATAGACACATAGATATTAGAATGATAAAACATGTTTTGCCAATAAAAGACTGCTGATTTTATCTCCCATTGTACATTGGTGATGTCAGGATATATGGATTTTATTATTACTCATCAGCAGTTCATTGAAAAAGATTTTTTATCAAGGTTGTTGTACCTATTGTTCTATTCTGTTCGTACAATATAATTGCCTGCTTTAGCTAATGCTAAAAGAGAAAAAGTGAGCTGAAATAATGATGCCTTATACTTTGGTTTATAATGGCGGACCAATATGAGGTTCAGTTATTAATGTTTCATCTGCTGACATAACTTAGTGTTATGTCGATTATTTAAATTCTTTCGCTACGATGATGTCTTTCACGTGTTTTTCTCACTATCACCAGAAGAATATGGAAGACATTTAGTATGGAATGTGATTAATGATCTGTTTCAATTTTCACCCCTTCCACACGTCTCTCCAACATGTAATCTGTGTACAAACGCGTTTTGGTAGCATGAATTTTAATATATATATATATATATATATATAAAACATCATAGTAGTGAAGCACTGTGCTGCTTGTTTCCTGTTATTTATACTGTGCTTCATGTTTCCTGTTATGACGCTAAGAAGTTTTTCCTCCACACCATACATGGTCACACTTGCCTTAGCTGCCGTATCCCTTCCCTGTGATCACATTCTTTTTTACTCAGGCTACAGCCGAACGACTTCACCGAAGTTTGTAAAGGACATCGAACAGTGAAGAGGTTAAAGTATGCATAATCTAACCCATCCCGTTTGAAATTTCCTTTGGGCTTAAGAAGATCATCTGACACTTGCAAAATCAACAAAGTACAACAAATATACGTCCTCGGACTAAAGGGATAAATACCCCAAGTTCGATTTTCCATACGGTTTTATCGATTCCATAATTTACTTAAGAATCATTTACTCCCTCATAAAGATTCCCTCTGCCTTCCTGCAAATATGCCACTCACACATTCCCTTTAACTCCAGAATTCACACTGTTCATGGAACCCGCTATTCTGATGTCCGTCTTACCCTTACTTTTCTGCCAAACACTTTTCTTACAGTCAAGACATTTAATTACCATACCATATTTCCATACCATATATATATATATATATATATATATATATACAACATTAGGTCAGACAAGGGTCAAATGGTGAGGATAGGTTGGGAATGTAGGAATCCATTTTGACATCACTCATGTCAAAGGTTACAAGGCAAGAATAAAGATAAAACCATATGTCTGTGTGTGAACAAAATAACTAGGACATTTTTAAACTGATCTGGAAAAATTTGGTGGAAATATAGAGAACCATGCAGAGGGTTGACGTATCATTTTAGAAAATAATGTGTCAGAGGTCAAGGTCACATGAGAAAATTAACTTCCAGTTGTTATGTGAATTACATTAAACATTGTGGCAGGACTTATAGTAAGGCAAAGACAAAGATATTCAGTTTTAAGAAAGATTAGTTAAAGGTTAAGCTTACACGGAAATATCAAGGTCACAGGGTGGGTCAACTCAAATGGTTTGGTCTGTATTGAACCAAAAATTGTGGAGTGGGAAAGGGCTAGGCTTACATGAATAATTCGATTTTGTGGGCAATCGATCAAAAGTCAGGCTTAGGGTAAAAATAATTGTGCATCCTTTTGACCAACTGGTGGATGCGAGTGTTGTACTTTCGTGCTTTCTTTCTGAAATTGTGTATATTGGGATAATACACCTGTATGACCTAATTTCAACACTCACTTGACATGTTTCCTGCACAAGACACTTCATAAAACTGCTTTCTGTGCATCTAACCCAAGGCTTCCCAACGAAGTATGGATACATTGCCACGTTTTGTCACTGTGATACCCAACAACATATCCATACGTTTTGCAATTTTGAAGTCCGTCATTTGCACATTTGTCAAGTTTCATGGGTGATTTTTGGTAGGCATATGTGGGAGACCTTCCTCTACCCAATGCCAGGCAGGGATAATGGCTGACCCCACCTGACCCCCACTCTGTCCCCCCGCACACCATTTTCTCAGCATCTCACCTGTTCACAGATACCTGGCCAGTGAAGATATGTCACACCATGGTCTCTCCAATGATGAAATTCAAAGTGAAAGTGATTCTTGAGGTGGAGGACAAAGGAAGAAATAAGACAGAGGAAGAATCAAGCGGAAATGATGAGGTGGTAATGTCGTAAAAGAAGGTGCCATATGTTGATGTGTTTGGTGAGTGAACAATGCTTATATCGCCTGTATTATTGTCTGTAAACCAATATACTCTTGTACTACATATAAATTCGTACCAAATAAATAAATATCTAACCAGTTATGAATGGTTTGGAAGTTACCCCTCCCATAGAAAAAGTTTTCTTTTGAGTCTGACCTGAGAGAACACGGTAACAAGGTAAAGGTACCGTTACCTGTACCATATTGCTAAACTCAACAGAGCACTTTTTTTCTGAATTTTCGATGTTTCTCATAAAAAGTGGAGGTTTTAGCCAAAAAAGAAAAATAAATAAAAAATCTGCCAGGATTGGGGGGGGGGGGCATTGGTAAAAAATTGCCAGGATGCGGCAGGCTAAGCATGTACCTCATCAACACTTGCTGCCTTCTCATTAGTCAATCATTTCACAGATCTGTTCATACCCATTCCCATTTTGATTCTTAAGTTTTCAAAATGCCTCTTGATAAAATGCCTGTTTTAACTTACACAGATAATAGTATAACTTACTCATTATCAACACTGTCAGTTTCAATGATGACCTTTAGGTAATCATTAAAAAAAAAAAAAAAAAAGTTTACATTCTACTGATTGTAGAAATGACATGTGACTGAACTGACTGAGTTGCTGAGGCGTCCCTTATCCCCTTAAGCACATCATCAACTCTGACTCACACTGTAAAGTTTGTTGCATGGATTGTGGTTCTATGACATCCAGATTGTGGCTGAAAGTGTGGTGGAAAGATGGTTGGAGGTATGGTGGATGTCGTTCGTTTGGTGGAGGATACCTGAATGTGTGGTGGAGAAGGATGTATGGTTGTGCCCTGTAAACAGATCGGTGTACCCTGAGTCACAGTTCAAACCTGGTCTGCTAACCATCCACAAGAGCTTGCAGCCTCTCACTAGTACTACAATAGCTGCACCAGTAACTGCCACTCCTAAGAAATCCACCCCTTCAACACTGATGTCGACACCAACATCTACACAACCACCAACTTCCGTTTGAGCATTGTCTGACACCTTTGAAGAGATTATGGCAGACAGAGGTACAACATCTAGAGCAAATACTCAACCTGATGGCGAGTCAATAACACAATCAGCAAAGAGGAGGAAAACTGATCCAAGAATCTGTGTTATTAATGATGATGAATTCCTACAAGAGATTCAGAAACCAGAAGCACAATGCTTCAAGAAAGATGCAACATCATGCAAGTCACTAAAGGATGAGGACACTTCTGACTCAAAAGAGGAGAACGAGGAATGCATTCTGCATCTGCAGTTCTCTCATGAAAGATACAAGAATATCGAACCACAGAATATTGAGTATTATGCTTTTGGTTATGACAAGGCATGCTACACAGGGCGTTAACATATCTACCGTAACAATGAAATTTCTGGAAAGGAAGGACAATGACTGGTAGGACTGGCCCAGCAAGATGCGACAAGACACTGAAGATGTCCACCCAGAAATTTTCTACTGTGGGCCCACAAAGTTTGTCAACACACTCCCATTCACCATTTATGGTGTATTTATAGTCTACATAGCCTTTGAGATATATTTGAAGGTCACCAAAAAGTAGAGGCTGAGTGGTGTACAGCAAGCTAGCTACGAGCTGTAGGTAGCTATAGTGTATATAACATGTAATGTTAAGCTATGTGTTCATAAAGACTGATTTAAAAAATATACTTGCAATAAGAATATTGAAAAATTAAATTATTAGCCTAACTTGCTTAAGTAAGACTTAAAATTGCCTCCACAATGCTTTGTCTCAACTCACTCACCAGTGTCTCAACTCACCCAATATGCTGTATCAACTCACCCCACACAGATATTGTTAACATGAGGAACAACTATTTATTAATATCCACTTCTTCTCCTTCCCATAGACTAATTATTTTGGTGGTAAGTAGGTCTCCATATAAGTCACATATGAGGGTATTTTCAAGTTCCTAGGTATTCAGTTTATTCTACAATCTTATTCTTTGTACAGAAGTCTCAACTCACCCAACCCATGCTCCTAACCTAACCTAACCTAACCTACTACTTCCCCTACTTTCATTTCCCTCCTTTTCTGCTTCCATCGCTTCAAAACGTTAGTAGGTTAAAAAATGGAATGAAAAGATTTCATGTAAAGAGTAGAGCGTGTGTAAGAGATTCTCTGAGCGATTGGTTTCCCGTGAGAGTGGGGCTGCGGCAGGGATATGTGATGTCGCCTTGGTTATTTAATATTCATATGGATAGGTGTAGTAAGGGAGGTGAATGCAAGAGTGTTAGGTAGAGGTCTGAGTCTGGTGAATGTTGATGGCAAAGAGTGGAGTCTGAAGCAGCTTCTGTTTGTGGATGATACTGCACTGGTGGCTGATTCAGAGGAGAGAATGAGACAGTTGGTAGAGGAGTTTGGAAGGGTGTGTGAAAGGAGGAAATTGAAAGTAAATGAGAATAAGAGTAAAGTGATGAAGTGTACGAGGTTGATGGATGGTAGAAGGATGAATATAGTTTTCAATGGTGAGTTGCTTGAGAAGGTAGAGTGTTTTAAGTATTTAGGGTCACATGTTCCTGTGGATGGAAGAATAGATGCAGAAGTGATGTTTAGAATGAATGAAGTAGGAAAGGTGCTGAGAGGAATGAAAAATGTGTTTAGATGTCGTTTGCTTAGAATGAATGTAAAGAGAAGGCTGTATGAGAGTGTTGTGATCCCGACTGCGTTACATGGGGGTGAAACATGGAATATGGGTGTAGCAGAGAGGAAAAGTTTGATTGTAATGGAGATGAGGTGTCCGAAGAGTTTGTGTGGAATGACGCGTATAGATCGAGTGAGAAATGATGAAATGCGAAGGAGAACTGGAGTTGTTCGGGAGATGGCTGATCGAGTTGAGCAGAGGTTGTTGCGATGGTTTGGGCACATGGGGAAAATGGATAATGAACGATTGGTGAAAAAGATAACTAGATCTGATGTGAGAAGTGTAAGGCTGAGAGGAAGACCAAGAATAGGAAGGATGGACTGTGTGAAGAGAGTGTTGGATGCAAGAGGGATGTCTGTTGAACAAGGAAGAGTGGCTGTGCATGACAAAAATGGAGAGAAACTGCAAATGAATAAATGATAACGCAGCCCTCAGGGGATATTCTCCTGCATTTTATCTGATCAGCTGATCAGGTCATGTGTGGGTAAGGGGATGGGTCCATTATGATGTGGCACGGGTAAACCAGCTCTGCTGTTGGGGCCTGCTGCGGATGTCACTGATTGCACTCTGCAGTTGACCCTCGTGCGGTTTGGTGCGGTGAGGATATGTCCCTTCTCCCCTTTGGGGTTAAAATGCGAATGAATATGTTTGAGTGGATGAGTAAATTGGGAGTGTGTTGTCCTGTCTCGGCTTCCTACCTTTCCTTGGGGGAAGCAGCCTAGTTATATAGATAGATCGATAGAGATCACTTTAAAATCTCCCTTTCCTCCTGCTCAGTGGTACATCTTCTGGCTTCACTTTTAAAGCTCCCTAGCCGTCAGTTCTTAGTTCAGGCTGATACTCCCTAGACTACAATATATCACATGTCATTGAAATAACTTTCTACTCCGTTTTATATCATTGAAATAACTTTCTGCTCCGTTTTACTGTGTTCTTCCTTACTCTCAATTTCCTATCTCCCTTCTGTTCCTCATTTTACTTTCATTTCCCTTCGTTTTTACACATATTTCTAAGTTTCTTCCCGCTCAATTTTACTCAACTTTTCTCTCACAGTTTAATTACTCATTTACTCCTCCATTTTATTTTATTTCCCCTTTTCGTCTCCTCATTTTCATGTCCCCCTTTCCTTCTAAGTTTCGTATTTCTTACCTTTCCTCCAAGTTCTTTAATATACCATAGTTTCTGGGTGTAGGAGAGAGAGAGAGAGAGAGAGAGAGAGAGAGAGAGAGTGATAGCAGTTCAGTACATCGACTCTCCTGCTCAAGGAAAGTAAGTAACGTCACTTTGGGGTGTTTGTTAGGCTTGTCTTACTCTGCCGTTTTAACTGGAGTCTTGGGTCATCTTTAATATTTTGTTCCAGCTAACGTTTTTTTTTTTTTTTTTTTTGTCAGACTAGTGACTGCCCTTTTAGTACAGGCCTGTATCTTAAGTTTTGACCATAGTCTTCATGTTATTGCTGCTATTGTCATAGATGTTATTCACCTTAACCCGCCCCGTCCCGACGACGTATGGGTACGTCACCACGATTTGCATTTGCCAGTCCCGGCGACGTACCAGTACGTCGTGCAATTGCAAGGTACCTAATTTGCACAATTTTCAATTTTCGCACGTGATTTTTCGTATGTATACACGGGACACCTTCCTCTATTCCTGTACAAGATACCAAGCAGGGACAATGCCTTACACTGCATAACCTCCCCCCTCCCCCCCTCACGCCATTGTCTTGGCAAAGGACCTGTTACCAGTGACCTGGCTAGTAAAGTTATTCAGGGCCAGGGTGATTCCCCAATCGATGACAATGTGGAGGACAATGTTTACATAGCATTAGAAGAAGAAACAGCCAGAAATAATGATCAGGTAGTGTGGCAAAAATAGGTCAGGTATGGTGATTAGTTAGTGAGTGAAACAATGCTTATAATGCCTTTATTACTGCTTGAAAACCAATATACTGTCATACTACATATACATTCGTACCAAGTAAATAAATAAATACCGTTTATGAGTGGATAAAATAGTTACCCTCCCATAGAACTCGTTTTCTTTGGTGCCAGCATGTTAGAAAACCCACTCAGGTAAGGAGGAACTCCTACCTGGATTGGGCACTTTAAACCTCAGGTGAGCGATTTCTCTATGAATTTTCGATGTTTCTCACCAAAAGCGAAGGTTTTAGCCAAAAAAAAAAAAATCGAAAATACCTCGGGACTGGGGGATGTCGGAGGTGCGGAAAACCTCGGGACGTGACGGGTTAAAAGACCTATTATCCTGACAAAATATTATTTAACGCTATAATTATCTTACCATTCCAGTCCGAGATGATTCTTCAGGGTCGAACAGATTCGTCTGTAGGTAGCTTCCATAAAACTCTTATCGCTGGATATATTAGTTATTTTGGTAAAGGCTTGGTGAAATGCAGCCTGATTCAACAGTTATTTGGCCATTTGTGTAGAACGCCATGCAATTCGCCCTTTGAGGTTCAAGACAACTCTAGCATTCTTTTCCAGCTAACGTCAAACCATTTTGTTCAACTGTGTGTATCAAAGATCCTAAGTGTTAAAAACTATCAACACTAACACGCCCGTGATTGGAACAGCTCTAGTAATCTTTTCCACTTATCGCAAGATGATTTAAAATCAACTGAGTCAAGTGACCATGAGAGTGTATATATTTGTACCATTAATGAGGGCATTATTTAACCCCAGCATAATTATGTTTTAACATGTAAAGAAAATCTTCTGAAAGTAGAGTAAATTGAACCAATATACCTTGGAGGGAAAGGTATACATTTGTGCTGGAGAGAATTCCTGAGCGCTTAAGTGTCGAAATGTAGAAACTCTCTGTCGCAACACTATCGTCCCTTTCACTTTGGTCTCACCCTAACACTAGCTGGCCGACTTCTGGCGACATTAAATCCCCCAGATAGCGGTGGTTAAATACCTTCCATGGACTACGAGACCTAGCAACGGAATTTCCATCAAGGGTATCAACTGGACTGATGCTTAAACCAGAGCAAGGGATAAACAAACTTCGCCAAAGAGTCTGACCAGCCGTAAATAGAACAAATGTTCCTTTTTGCGGTCGTCCGGGTTTCTAATTGCTTCTGTCAGGTTCTTAGTGGGTCGTATTCTCATAATAATGTGATGTTAGGCGTCATGGTTTAAGTGTCTTTGGAGAATTAGTAATCCCGCTTTTTCAGCGATTTATCCTACACTTTACCCTTACTATTCTCTTGTGTGTTAGTGATGCAAACTGTGTCGATGCAGGAAATGTATAAATAACATAAAAGACATATCATGTTGTAATATACATAATTTATTGCATAGAAGAAGTTCCTACAGTACAAAACCTTTGAAATTTTTTTAGAAACGCTAACAATCTAAACACAAGGAGTGAAGTCACATACTCCAACACACAATGAGTACAGGAAACAACCGTACACTTACAATCCCTGTCCTATTTTTAATTTTACAGGAAGAAGGAAAAGATTGTGCCAAAGATTTTTTCAAAATAATGTATTGTACTTACTATTATTGAACTGGATATACATTCGTCGCATCTACCTATATATACCGTATACTGTATATATATATATATATATATATATATATATATATATATATATATATATATATATATATATATATATATATATATATATATATGTGTGTGTGTGTGTGTGTGTGTGTGTATAATGTAAGTATAATGTGTGTGTGTTCCATACATTTGAACTCTTTCCATAAGATTCTTTGCATTTTTTAGTATCTCTTCCACAGTGTTTACACTCTGGAAAGTCACCTTTAGAGGTCTTGTCTTGCTTTTCTCCTATTTCCCTAACCTTTTGTGTTCCTCTATGTCTTTACTACAGATTTCTTCTGATACTTCTTTCAGTAAGCTCATTACATTTGCCATCTCCTTTTTGTCTCTTGTGATCTTTTTAACTTCTTCCTCTTCTATACCAGTGATTACTATTGATTTGTTTATCTCTACTGAATCTCTGACTAACTTTGGATTGTTTTGGATTATTCTTTTCACTTTCTTTTTAATGCTTTTTTCCTCCACCCTTGTTTCTAAGTCTTTCTTTACTTTCACCATTTCAGCATACGTGGTTTCTACATCATTTTTGTAGCTTTGCACAGCTTCATTCACCTGTGTTATCTTCTCCTCAGTATCACTGCTCTGGTCCATAAGACTGCTTGCTTGCCTAATTGTCTCTGTCATTTTTGAACTCTTCCATAACACTCTCGTGATTGACTACTGTACTTGCCATTTCACTCACTTTCTTCCTAAGCGTACTCAGTTCCACTGTTAGTTCACTGATGGCTGTGTCTTTCTTATTAGCCTCCCTTCCTAGTTTTTCTATCTCTTCCTTTTGCAAGTGCATTTGCTTCTTTATTTCATCAATTTCCTTTTTGAAAGCCATTTGTAGTTTGTGTACACGTTCAACCAGTCTATTGTGAGTCTCCACTTCAACCAGTTCGTGGTAGAAATCATCATTTTGCTTTTTACTTTTATCCCTTTTCTTTTCCAAATTTGTTTTACTGAAGTATGTATCCATTTTGTAATACTAAATGAACAGAGTATGTACTTACAGAGTATGTATACTTTCCCCGTGTTGCTGTAGTCTAAACAAACCCAGCTGACTCAGCACATTTTCTTTTTTTCCTCGTGGTTCTTTGTTCTGTTGAATCAGTCTTGTTTAAACTTATTTTTTTTTTTTCCTTTTAATATGAAGAATCATTTAGTCTAACCTGGTACAGAGCTTGACTCATTCAAAGATACTAATTTAGGTAATGCCACTGGCCGTGTTGTTCCGGTACGGAGCGCCGATGCTGCACATCTACCTCTGATTACTCCCTGTGTGTGTGTGTGTGTGTGTGTGTGTGTGTGTGTGTGTGTGTGTGTGTGTGTGTGTGTATCCAGTCGCAGCAAGAATGAAGTGTATGACTAATCGCCCTAAACAGTATAACTGAGTGTACAGTGCCTGATCTCAAGATCTGATGGTCGGAGCTGTCAAGTTCAATGTTGTTGGATTGCTATCGAAAAAGATGTGAGATCTATTCTTGGCTAGGTCATATATATATATATATATATATATATATATATATATATATATATATATATATGGGAGGTCCATGGTCGTATACAGAAATTTCATGTAACGTAAATTGATTCAAAGACAAGATGCTCATAATCCAGTTCACTGCCTTAGTTATATGTAGGAAAATGAGTTCTATCTGACAATGTTTGGAGGTCGCACAGAACGTGAACTTTTAAGAGGGTCAAGACAGTTCGAGAGGAATGTAGATTGTAGAATGTTCTAGAAGGGTCTAGGCGGTTAGAAACGGTTCTAGAACATTATAGAATGTTCTAGAATCTAGAATATTCTAGATGGTTAGAGAACTTTATGAAATATTCAAGAGGGGTTGGCCATCAGTCTATATAATCTCAGCTTGTCTTGCCGAGCATTTGGCTGGTTGAGCAATGTGCAGTAGTGCATACTGCCCTGCTCAGACTTGAGGACAAAATGTGTGTGTGTGTGTGTGTGTGTGTGTGTGTGTGTGTGTGTGTGTGTGTTTTGTACAGCCTAGTTAGCATGCTTTCCTCTATTTCAAGTTATATATATATATATATATATATATATATATATATATATATATATATATATATATACGCATTTGAATGACAGAATGCTGCTTGCAAATTGTCGACAACGGTTCGTTGGTGCCGTGCAAAGTTTTGTAGATGTTGTTTGTGACTGTTGTGCCTTGACAATTAACGTAACAAGCATAAAGTGATGATGCTTGAGAGAGAAAGTTATTCCTAGTGTAATATTACAGTGAATGGAAACTAGACAAAAGACACTTTTGATAACATCTCCCCCCCCCCCATTCAATTACTGAAAGCGAAATAATTACTTAAGTAGAAGGCAAAGGAGCGAGCCCGAGGGTCCCACTTCTACAAACACTGGCTCAGGTGAACTTCTACAGGTGTGCAAACTTTCGTGTGGATTTCTAAATAATATGACGCTGTTCTCCCTGTGGGCATTTTCCCTCCCCCACCCTCGTACGTAGGAATGGGCAACTGGGCTTCAACCATGCCTACAACATGGTGGGGTGGGGGGTGAACGTCTATTGTAAGAAGTAATTCTTGTTCCTATGTTAAAACCTAGACAGTGAATTTAGGCTTTGACCCGGACTAATTGGGGCCCCCTTCCACCCCCCCCCCCGCCAGGAGAATCTCTGAGTCATTATTCTGCATAATGCGTGACCCCAGTAAAGATCTACTGTAAAGTAACGCAAAATTTCGTGGTTTTAGGTAAAAATCTATAATACTGTCCCCCAGTCTTCGTTCCGCCTAACCCCCGCTCGTGTGGTGTGGTTATAATGTCCCACCCAGCCTAAAATGAGGCCACAGTCAATGCAACCTAATTAGCAAAATTTGTTTTCCTTTGCCGGGGCCACTGGGGATTGTCCCCTTCCCCGTGAAGGCGACCCTTATAGGTTCCCCCCTACACAATATTCGCAAGGGCGAATGTCTACCAGCATACAAAATTTATTGTTCCATAGTTAAAAGCTTTAACTGTGCATAACGACTTTGGGCGAAATCACTGGAGGTTGCCCTCCCTCTGGGAAACGATCCTCGAGGGTAGCACCGTATTTTTAACCTGGTGCTAATGAATCTCAATATCAGTGCAAACATCCACATTCCTATGTAAAACACTTGCCGTGACTATAATTTTTTGGGGTGGAACAGAAAGAAAATATTCTCCCACAAGAGTTGTGTAACCCTTGTAGTTATATTTTTGACTCAGTAAACTCACTCAGACGCCAAAACGAGGATGGATATGTAAGCGTTTTATATACCAATCGTCCGTCTGTGTGTGTGTGTGTGTGTGTATATATATATATATATATATATATATATATATATATATATATATATATATATATATATATATATATATATATATATATTTCAGCCATATATATATTTCAGCCACATATCTGAGTTAGACTGTCAGGCATACAGTAACAAGCAGAAAATATTGTCACCTAGTACAGTTGACATATCCATCTCCTGGGTACTTGTTTCAGTGTGAAAATATTTGGCATCATTGTCTCTTTTGTATGAAACTTGGGCACTCTTTTCAGATAGCTTAACTTTTCATACCCTGTCTAATATTTCGACAGTACAAGAGAGACAAAGTATTCAAAATGGTTGAAAACCTCCCATGTATCCAGCGCAAAATGAAAACATCGTTTTATATTTCTTCGGAGTTTTGCGGTGTATTTAGCTGTTCAGCTGTGTGTGTGTGTGTGTGTGTGTGTGTGTGTGTAAATAAATAAATAATTATATATATATATATATATATATATATATATATATATATATATATATATATATATATATGTATATATATATATTTTATATATATTTCTACATAACATTATACATATACATACATACATATAAGTAAAACATTGATATAACCTTTTACTTATATGTATGTATGTATGTATATGTATACCCGATATATTGTTAAAATATATATATATATATATATATATATATATATATATATATATATATATATATATATATATATATATATATATATATATATTTAAATATATATATATATATATATATATATATATATATATATATATATATATATATATATATATATTTTATAGTAGCAGCCGTGGCTCAGTGGGTTAGGGCGCTCCGCTCTGACCGAAGAGTCGTATGATCGAATCCACCCAAAGGTCATTGGTAGACATCAGGAAGGGCACCCAGTCATAAAATGCTACACGCTCCAATCCAAAGTCCTCTACCCAGGGGCAACGCCTCAGCCCTTCGGGGATCCCTGGTGTAAAACCAAATTATTATCTTTTTTTTTTATGTATAGTTTATATATATTTCTACATAACAATATACTGGGTATACATATACATACATACATACATATAAGTAAAACATTGATAAAGCGGACTTCAACAGACAGGAATTAATTTTTATTGAACTGGAGGAGCTACCAGAATAAATTCCTATATACCGGAAAAAGTCCGATAAAGCCAGAAGCAGTCCGGACTGCCTGAACACTTCAGCTATGTTCACCACAATAAGGTAAATAAAAGACCTGTTTTTTTTTTAAGTATATTTTATATATATTTCTACATAACAATATACAGGGTATACATATACATACATACATATATGTAAGTAAAACATTGATATAACGGACTTCAAGAGACTGGAGTTCACTTTTATTGGACTCGAGGAGCTACCGGAATAAATTCCTATAAACCGGAACAAGTCGGATAAAGCCAGAAGCAGTCCGGACTGCCTGAACACTTCAGCTATGTTCACCACAATAAGGTAAATAAAAGACATGTTTATCTGTGTACAGTACAGTATTATTATATACATTATACCATTTGATTAATGTAGTGAAGTTATAACAGAGTACAGTACCACAATGGTAGTCAAAACAGTTTAAAAACCGTTCATGCAATCCGGACTAATGTCTGATATCAGAAAAAGTCCTGATTAGCAGGGGGAAGTCCGGATGTCGCTATTATCGGAATTTTACATTGTTCGGAATGGTTTTGGCCCCAATTAGTCCGTTATAGAGAGGTCTTACTTTAAATATATATATATATATATATATATATATATATATATATATATATATATATATATGTGTGTGTGTGTGTGTGTGTGTGTGTGTGTGTGTGTGATGGTGCTTGCCTGCAAAACTAACAGCCTTTCCATCAAATGCCGTCACTGAACCACAGTTACGAAATCTGGCCAAAAAAAAAAAAAAAAAAAAATGGTTTTGCAGTTTTGTGTGCTGTGTGATCGCCAGATTTTTTGCTGGGTATTTTTCTGACACTCCTTGGACTTAACACAATCTAAAGCAAAAAGAATTATGTCAATATATATTACCTTGTGAAAGTAACGAATTAACGCACAAACAAACATTCTCGCGTTTCGCTATTTCCGAAAATTTCGCATCGTCGTGTCATACGCAATCTCCATAATTTTTGTTTGGTATTTTTCTGGCACTTCCTTTGTTTTCCCCGACGTCATGCAAAAAGAGTTAGCTGATATCTATTACCGATCTTGTGAAAGAAACGAACAAACGCATAGACGGACACGTACACATTCACAGTTTCACATTTTATATCTGTCCGTCTATGTATCTGTTTATCTGCCTACCTACCTGTCTATCTATATCTATCTGTCTATCTGCATATATGTCTATCTATCTATCTACCTATCTAGAGAGAGAGAGAGAGAGAGAGAGAGAGAGAGAGAGAGAGAGAGAGAGAGGTTCGGACTCTACGCTCCTGTATGTAACTATGGTGTGTGTGTGTGTGTGTGTGTTTGGTATGGGCCAAGTAAGGTGTCCTTTTTGTACTTGTTGGTCATACTTGCTTCATTTTTTTAATAAATCTAGAACATGACTTTATAACTGAAAAGATTAATGAAGGCTGTATCCATTCTCTCCATTTCGAAACATGTTACACAATATGAATGAAAACTATTTCCTAGAAGCAGGGTGAAAAAATAAAGCCGTTACATTGCTGAACGGGTTAACAATCTGTCGTATCGAAGAAGCCAGGGAAAGGAGACAGTGGAAGGGGGAATGGGAAGAGGCTACAAGAGAAGGAGCAGGGAGTTGGACAAGGATATGAAGGGAGGGTGAGAAGGTAGGGAACAGTTGAGAGGGGAAGGGAAGAAGGGGGTGAGGGGGAGGCAAGGTGAGGAGAGAGGAAAGGGTGGGAAGAGAAAGTCGCCCAGAGTCTCGCGTTACACTCACCCATCCTTTAAATTCAACAGATGTTCCACTTTCTTCAAGCATGATTAGTCTCCTGGTACAAAATAAATTTGGGCCGAGACGCTGATTGATAAGCAGACTTGATGGTTATTCTCCTACCTTGTTTAACCTAACCCATCCTAATCTAACACCTAGATGAATCGATTCTATCACAGTCTAACTCAGTGTAGCCTAACTTTCCCCAGTCTTATTGAAAATATTGAGAAAACTACAAAATAACACAGAGAGAGAGAGAGAGAGAGAGAGAGAGAGAGAGAGAGAGAGAGAGGTTATTCCAATGATATAGCCTCACTTTTCACTAATAATTGTACAAAAAACAGTCAGTATATGTACAGTACTCGTAAGGCTTTATAGTCAATTCTTGCAATAATTGGACGATTTCATGCAGCTTGGGAGAGACAGAATGAAAGAAAGATAGTAAGAAAGAAACTTTGTTAGAAATAGAGGCAGATAACAGAGAAAAAGAAAGGAAGAGATGGATTAGTAGTAGTAGTAATAGTAGTAGTAGTAGTAGCAACAGCAAAAACAGTAGTAGTTGTAGTAGTAGTAGTAACAGCAGCAGCAGCAGCAACAGCAAAAACAGTAGTAGTTGTAGTAGTAGTAGTAGTAGTAGTAACAGCAGCAGCAGCAGCAGCAGCAGCAGCAGTAGTAGTAGTAGTAGTAGTAGTGGTAGTAGTAGTTGTAGCAGTAGTAGTAATAGAGGACCTCACTACTTTGAGGCCCAAGAATAACTTGAATATTTCCATTATTAATGAACTGGATTAAGTGAGATTTGGTTCATACTCTTTATGTAAATTGATCCATTCATATTACAAGCATAGAGCTCAAACTTGCTTGCGTTTAAACATATTTAAATCTAATGTATCTAAACAACCGAATTTTAGTTGCAACTTATCCACAGGGAAGGCTGCATTCTCCCCCATTATGTTTTGTTTTAGCTAATCCAGCGTCTCTCAAACTTTTTCATTAATTTTCATTCCTCACATGTGGGGATCTTAACATCCTCGTAGTCCCCCTTCACTTTTTTCTCATGCCCCTCACAAATAATGATTTATAAAACAGTTTTGGTACTGTCCATTTATTTTAATGCTTACAACTATTATTCAGAATGCATATTTTGTTATTTATCAGTGGGATAGAAGACACTGTTTGCTTTCAGTCGGGCGACTGATTCGAGGTTCAGTCACTGGTAACGTAAAGTACAGTACATCTCATATCTGGGTCCACATCCAACCGGTTAAGGCTTTTACTTTTTATGTGTGGAAGAGTGAAGGAACCAGACTCAAATACAATAAATATGTTGTGGAAAATGGCAAGAGGACTTTAAGTGCGATTTCACAGACACACTATGATTTACTACTAACACTACCCCGCCATGGTCCCCCTAAAGTCCTGCCGTGGACCCCTTCTGGGCCGTGGCTCCCAGTTTGAGAACTAGTGTGCTAAACAGATGTGAGACGATTGTTTTTAAATAATGTCCCTGAATACTGTATATCCCCATCACCAGAAATTATACCTGGACTAAATCATGAGAGCTGATAATGTATAGCATGACTGCTTATCGGGAATGACTATCACTTGACCAGTACAGCTAAACTGCTGATACCCAGTCTTTGGTGTGCTGGTTAGAGATCAGCATTTTATCTCCGGCATATATCTGCTAAAGTTAAAATATTGAGGAGTCTTCCAAATACATTATATGATTGACACACTATTTTTTTTATCTCAATATAATCATTTGCAGTCAATATAATGGGGCTATTATAGAGCCTCAGAGTTGTGAATCACCTTGAAGTTGTAGTAGCAGCAGTAGTACAGGGAGTAGTTGCGTCGCTGACTCAACAGGATACTGAACGGAGATGAACATCAGGAAACTAATGCAACAGTTCACGATCCTCCTATTGGGAGGTGGGTGGGAGTAGATGATTGTTGTGCATGCGGACCCTTTATCCGAGTGGATCGGCGCCAGGGTGGGAAGGATCTGTATATTGATTAATAAATAGATAAACAGTCAAATGGAGAGATATTGATAGACAGATAGATAGACGGAAACTATACAAAATCCGTATTTCCCCTTTACTCTTTCCACACCCTTTTTCATTAACCTGAAGACACCGAAACCCTCTAAAAAAAAATCTTTATCTTCCACTTCTAATTATAAAACTTTTCTTGTCGCCCCCAAATCGCTATTTTTCCAGGAATCTGAATTACTTCGCTTGACTTGAGAATGCACTGTGGCTGAGAGTTACGATGATAGTACCTTTATATTATTCCTCCTTCTACCATACGATATATATTTTAATGGAGTAGTCTGATGTAACCTTCATTAACCAATTCGCTCTAAAAAATCGTACAAAAATAATCTGAAACATGAAAAGTAACCAAGGCTATGTGGCATTGTATGAACAGTGTTAACTGCAAAACATTTCTGTCTTTCTTTTTTTCTTTTTTTTCTGGCGATATCGTCTTCTAAAGCTTTATTCTTAATGTTATTTTACTTCTGGACTTAGATTAGGGGAGGCATCGGAGACTGACGCCTTTTCTACTTTACTATTTCTATCTTTAGAAGATTTTAATTTGCTGGGAAAACGGGGAAAATTTAAAATCAAGGAACTGATGTATTTTCATTCATTGATTCACAGGAAGTAATGTAGTGTGTGTGTGTGTGTGTGTGTGTGTGTGTGTGTGTGTGTGTGTGTGTGTATGTGTGTGTGTTCCTCAGTTTCTTTGTTTCTCCGTTCTTTGTCTTGATCAGTCGTGTGTGTGTGTGTGTGTAATTCACCGGGTCGGTCAGGATCACTTGATGGTTGTGATTGTCAGCATTTTATCCTCCCGGAAGGAGCTGAGAGCTCATATAGTCCGATCTAAGGGCAAGGCTGTGACCTTCACACACCCACACACCCGTCCCCTTGCTCAAGGGGGACAGTAACCACCCACTTCTTCAGTGAAACTTTTCGCAACCTGAGCGAGGTGCGAACTCCCGGCTACCAGATGGCAAGCGAGAACGTTACCACTGCGCCAGCAGTCTTGATGAGTCTTGTGTGTGTGTGTGTGTGTGTGTGTGTGTGTGTGTGTGTGAATTGTGTTTGTTCTTTCTGTCTGTCCATCAATATGTGTGTCTAACTCAGTCTTTTATGTTTTTTTTTTTTTTTTTAATGTGTGTGTATGCTTCTCTGTCTGATGATTTGTCTGTCTACCTGTCTGTCTCATCTGTCTTGATGAGTCTTGTGTGTGTGTGTGTGTGTGTGTGTGTGTGTGTGTGTGTGTGTGTGTGTGTGTGTGTGTGTGTGTGTGTGTGTGTGTGTGTGTGTGTGTGTGTGTGTGTGTGTGTGTCTGTGTGTGTGTGTGTGTGTGTGTGTGTGTGTGTGTGTGTGTGTGTGTGTGTGTGTGTGTGTGTGTGTGTGTGTGTGTGTGTGTGTGTGTGTGTGTGTGTGTGTGTGTATGTGTGTGTGCGTGCGAATAGTTGACTCTATCTCCTAAGGTCGTTCTGGATCAAACTGTTTACGGACTGACGGTCAGGCAGAATAAATTATTCAGTTTTCTGAATAATCGATTATAATCTAGATCACAGGGAAAGGTCTAAGGTTCAGTGCTGGTGCTGGAATCTCTGTGTGTTCCTTCTTGTTTCTGTATCTGCGACTGTATTCAGAGAAGGAAAGGTTTTGTTAACAGGAGGAGTTAGGTATAGCCTTCATTATCCCTCGAACTATGACAGGGCCTTTCTAACATTAAACTATAGTCTGATGGTAGTATGGCTAAAAGTGAAGTAGACGAATTCGTGATGATGAAATTAACGTTATATTACTAGAAAAAAAAAAAATTACATTGTTAAACTGCTCCTTATTCTCGCAGTTATAGCAGTAACATAAGGCAAGTTCGATGTTGCTACTGGATATCATCAACCCATTTTATCAGATGAAGCATTTTTCCTTTTCATTCATGCTCTTTACGGACGATTCTGTTAAAGCTAGGAAAGATTTCTCGTGTTCAGGGGATTAACAAATGTTAAATCTAAACTAAGTATATGGAAGAATAAAGCAACATACACGTCACCGGAATGAAGAGGCAAATCTGAAAACAATGGCCTGAGGTTAGCACATCATCGAAGTGAAGGAGTTAGCAGAAATCAGTAACCTCTGAATTTTTTTCAGAAAACAGCTTCCCATCCTCACATTTTGACAGTATCTGGTGGCAGTGCTGATAGTGTCACCTTTATCGTGGCGGCGTGGCGTGGAACTACCCACTTATCTTAATTACAGGACGGGGAATCGAGCGATGATAAAGGTGAGTCGACGACACTTCACTGATACTGGGAACGCTGTGTGAGTGTGTATGTCTCGACGATAATTGAGGGACCGAAATAATTAAGTAGACGCACACAGTAAATAATAAAATGCCTACAACTCGTGTACCCCAATATGACAGAAGTTTTCCTTTTACAATGGCAGAAAAAGACAATACAAAGCCTCTCTATCTTCTCCATAACACTCTGTTACGAGCGACATATTCTAATGTAAATCACTTGTTACAACTAACACTAAAGATGCAAAGATGAAAAATTCAGGCAAATTCTAAGTGAAGAGAGTGCTGTAAAGCTACTGTACTGGCTACGCAAATCAGTTATTAGCTCCCCCAACAAAATTGGAGGAGCTTATGTATTCATCCGTGTCCGTCTGTATTTCTGTCTGTCTATCCAGGATATCTCAAAAACTTATCTGATTTCAAAGAATTCTGGTTGATAAATGGGCAGTAGGTCAAGGAAGAGTTGATTATAATTTGAAATGGGTTCGGATCTAGATGCAGAAATAAATGATAAATTTCTTTGGCGTCGACGGAGGTATACTTCTGATTTCAGTAAAAAGCCAGACTAAGACGGTAAAATGAACAGACTGGCAGTTTTAGACCGTGATAGTATTTCGTTTAGTTGGACAAAGATATATATCCAGTAAATATTAAATTTTGGGGGGGCTGATGGAGGTACGTATTCTCTGAGTACTACTGTATATACTGTATATTTTTGATAGAGGGTTTGCAGCACTAATTCCTTAATAGTTTATTGAATTTTTTAATTCCAAATTTTCTCTTGTATGTTTGCTACTAGTTTTCAATATCAAAAGTTTTTTTTTTTCTCAAATTTTCTTATTTGCTCATTATAGAGTTTAGGAAGAAATTAGAGTGCAGAGAAAACAGAGCTAAGAAGAGGCTTCTTGTCCCATAACGAAATATCCTGTTTAAATAATAATAACATTAATTCTACTAAGATCTAAATAATATATCTAAGAAAGTAGAATCTCCCCCACCCACGACATCATCAAGAAAAATTTGGATATTTTTCTTAAGAAAGACAGACGAGGAAAAACCTTGCATGATGTAATCACTAACATTCATCCATCCATCCATCATCCAATCCTACGGTGCCCCATGAGGAGCGTAGGAGCCCTGGGCTAGGCAATTTGGTCCTGACATTTAACATGAGTATCAGTCATCACTGAGTGGCAGTACGTGAGCAATAAACCCCAACCATCCCTTGGATATAAACCTTAACCGGCCCAATCCGATTCGAACACAGTAATTATCCACTAACCCACCAGGCGCCAACTCTTGATTATATGGTTACCACCCAGCACAGTAAATGGTTTCCTGGTGTACAGGAGACTATTTGGCCTGTCAATCACTGTAGAGTCACCCGTAAGGAAAAGGAGAAGGAAAGAATGAAGGAAAGAAAGACAGAAGAGAGAGTGCAAAGCCATGCGTAGGCAGAAGGGCGAGGAAGAATGAGGTAAAGAAAGACAGAAGAGGAAGGAAGGAAAGAAGGCAGGAGGAGAGGAATGGGCAGACACACCAAGTGGAAAAACAGCATACACATTCGGATAATGCTATTATAATTAAGCAGTCGTCTCACTGTCGCCAGCATAAACGTGAAACTGAAAATAAACGCTCAAGTGGCTATGGCGTATAGTGTCCAAATACTTATCTAACCATATTTTAAATGTGTCACTAGGTACTGGACTGACTACTGTTACTGGAAGCTCATTACACTGTTCCATCTTGCGAATTTCAATGTAACTTACCCTTATCTTAGAGTTGCATCTCTTATATTTCAGTTTCACTCTATTTTTTCTCGTCGCAGTATCGTTCTGTTTTTCGAGGAAATTATTCTGAAGTCATCCAATTTCTTAAAACTTTAATTATTGTAAGTATAAGAGACCTCTGTGTTGTTGCCTTTACAGAGAAAACATGTTCAGTATCTTAAATTATTCTTCCTAGGACACATTTAACAGGGAAGTGATAATGTTAAAGCTTTGTAGCCAACATTTTTATATATGTAACTCTTAATTCTTGTAATATGTGAGTCTTGAGTTAAGCGAAGAACAGGAGGAGTTAAAGATGAATACAGGGCGTTGATCTTGATTTATTATCTTCAGAGAAAGTCTAAGTTGAGCACCGTATGTATTACAGAGACTTAATATACTAAGTAAGTCTACTCAGTTTTTTTTTTTTTTTTTTATCGAGGCGAAGATGCAATTGACAGATTGGTGATGACTAGCTGAATGCAACGTTACTTCATAATCTCTTTATTATTATTTGACAACATATATCTGATGGGGAAATTTGGGTTAGTAAATGTTATTCGGACATGTTGCATTCAGCCAATCGTCACCAAACTATCAAGTGCATCTTCGCCTCAATAAAAAAAAAAATGAGTATAGTTGGACCCCTCTTCTTGTTCACTCTCTCCACTACCTGCCGGTCCTACGTTGCTAGCCTCCTTCTCCCTACTCCTTCCGTCTCTATGGCCTGTCTCCTTCTGAGCTCTGGTTCCTATGTTCTCATTTTAGAAGGGGTTGTGTCACGTGGAATAAACTGATGTGAAGTTTCTAGAAGCCTGTGTGTGAGTATGTGTGTATGTGTGTGTATGGTCATGAGGCGCTGTCGTGTGCCTATCAAGCATTCCTTGAGTTAGAGTGTGTAAGCATGTTTACCATTGCTCAATTCTCGCTGACACACTACCTGTCTGATCCGCTGACTTGCTGCTTCTATCTGTCTATCTATCTATCTGTCTATCTAACTATCTATCTAGCCATCATGCTATCTATTATGATTTGTATTTATAATATGGAGTCCTGACATTGGTCAGTCACGCTGCTGGAGGTCCTCCGACAGCAATCATCATTGACATATGCTAATCTATTAATACATAATAGTCTTCTTCTTAACTCTAATGCAAAATATTGATTATAATATTGTATAGGTATAATATTGTAATGATTCAGTAATAATACATTTTAAACAAGTTGTATACATACTTGAATATGGTTATATTGGTTATTGTATTACATCCTGTAAAATGTGTATGTATAATAGTAAAATGCATATACACAAAAAAAAATAGTTCAAAGTTAAGATTATGGTAAGAGTTATTAATATTTCATATTGAGATAATGTTACTTGTATACTTTTATATCATGGTTCATTCTTCTTCTTCTTCTTCTTTTCTTTATATAAAATTAATACTATATACAAAATATGTACACTTCATACAGGGGGGTTGGCTCGTATGCTAATTCTAACCCCACTAAATAATGACTCCAAATTTGCAATTCTTGCATGCATTCTGTGCATTGCGAACAGCACTACTGCAATTACAATACAGAAGATTATAAAGACAGTAGGTGCTGGGCTATACACATAATATGGGTTGAACATTACTCCAACTCAAATCTTCCCAGGGCTTCATCGTTTCATTGATCAGTTGCATAGTTTCAAACTTAGGTGAGGTCAACTTAATACTTATGCTCATGTTTAAGTCTATATCAGGCAGTGGGTGGCAATATTTGTGTGTATGATTGAGGATGGCGTAGTGATGGATGGTGGATAAAGTGGACATGGATGGTGTAAATACCGCACAGTAGTCTGGTGCTATGTATAATCCTGAGGCAGAAGTATGAGATGGTGGTATATCTGGACAGACTATGTAAACTGATGTGTTATGAGTGAAATAAAAAAACTGTGAGTGTCCGATGCGTTGATGGTGTACAAGCTTATCTGGAGCAAAAGAGAAATTGCAGTGATTATGAATATTGAGATTTCCTATGATAGCCATTTCACAAGGGACTGTATCAGTAGGCTGAAACGTGAAAATGTACGCAGGACAAAGGTGAACACCATGTAAGGATGTGCGACACTTTCGTTCAATCGTTGATTCACTTGCGAAAGTGACAGTGCTCCGTCTCTTGGAGACCATGATGAGTTCGGTGTCTGTGTTGATGTTGATGATAACCAAAGTGTTATTATTCTTAGAACGGAAGGGGTGTATTTGGTATACTGTGAACAGGTCATCAGTTATGAATATGTACACTTCATACAGGGGGGTTGGCTCGTATGCTAATTCTAACCCCACTAAATAATGACTCCAAATTTGCAATTCTTGCATGCATTCTGTGCATTGCGAACAGCACTACTGCAATTACAATACAGAAGATTATAAAGACAGTAGGTGCTGGGCTATACACATAATATGGGTTGAACATACTCAAACTCAAATCTTCCCATGTTGGTGTTAGTGTTGCTTCTAAATATGGATAATATTGTATGAATTCCCTACTCCAGAACAAGGGCTTCAATTTATGTTTATGTATGCCTTGACTAATTATCTGACGTAGCTCATGAACTGGAAGTAAGTCAATTGTGATCTTGCCATCACCGGCATTCTAAATTCCGTGCATAAGTGACCTGTAACGAACTCTAGTGCTGTCTAACTGGAGAAGAATTGTGTCAATGTGTTCCGTGATGATGGAGAAGTGTTGGAAAAGTGTTATGTTATCTTCCATGTCATTTGTTTTATCTTCACTTTCGAGAGCTATGTTTTTCGCCTTTTTCAGATTTTTCATAATTGACTTCATTGCTGAGTTATGTCCTGTGACGAATTTATCTTGGTATGTTAGTACCTGAGCTATTTTATTAAACTTGTTGTTTATTTCTTTAAGGTCATCCTCTGTAGCCAATCCAAAGATGTTCCCAAGAACTGCGCCACTCAGGTCGAACAAACCGCGCTTTTGGCGGGTACGTGTGATGTTGTTCCTGTCGCTCAGTACCTCCGTTCCATGAGATAGATCTTGGATCATGATGAGCATAGTTGACTTAGCCTGTTCTAATTTCCATTTCGCTAACTTCACTATTTCATCCACTTCCTTTGTGTTATGTGCTTGTGAAACATAGCTTCCTATCATGAAGTCCAGAGTTCTCACTGGGTTAGCGATATTTTCTAGATAAGATGGTAATTCATACAAGTTATCTAGGCTTATTTCAGTACTCATGACGTCTTTCACAACTGACATCGTGGCCGTTGGATCTATGAGGCATCCTTGCCGTACTATGTGTTGGGGGTCTAAGTGCGCATATCCTCTTGCTATGTAGAGGAGAATCCATAGCATAAGTCCCTTCATCGCTACCTACCGACAAAAAAAAATCTATTAATTTTCTAATATGGTCATGCTGTGGTCAATAATAGTGATGATGTGCGTTACGGTTGACTAACGTAGAACAATAACTTGATTGTTATTTCATTTATAGAAGAAGTTTAAATCGATATTTAAATCTCGTAAATGATGTACTGTTGATTTTATTGAAACAGTTGCACCTATGTTTGATTGTTTGGTATAATTATGACCTTAGTTTATTTTTGTAATTATTGTTGTTTTCTTGATTGGTTTCATGAGTTACGTTCGCTTGTTCGGTTGTATCCGAGGCTGAATAATTATTGGATAGTTCCCTTGAAACTCGTTTTAAATGGTCAATATGAACTTGTTTCTCTTCGCCACTTGACAGTGACTTAATTAAAACTTTGTTTGCTTTTATGTAATTTACTCTGTATGGGCCCTCAAATTCTGGGGATAAATTGTCTCTCGTATGAATGATACCATAAACAAAGTCTCCTAAGCTGATATGCGAATCTCTTGCCTTTTTATTAAATGCCTCCGTTATTTCTTCCTTGGACATCGTCAATTGTTTTTTGACTCTTTTGTGTATGTCCTGGAATTCACGTAAACGGAGTTTAGAGTAATCATCGTAATTGTATATGGGCAGGCTGTCACCTTCTAGGAGCTCATATGGTAGTTTTTTATCTGTCCCAAATATAATGAAATGTGGTGTGTCACCTATGGATTTATTTATAGATCCATTAATTGAGGCTTCTACTCTAGGAATCCAATCATCCCAGCTTGCATAATTTTCATTGAGAATGTGTCGTAGCACATCTAATACTATTTTTTTTTTGTCTCTCTACTAATCCATAGATGCTGGGTGATAGGCTAAAACGTTAACCTTTTTGATGTTGTATTGTTTACATATTTCTTGTAAGATATCAGAATTATATTCTCCTCCATTATCACTTATTAGTACCTTTGGGGTAGTAGAGCGACATATTACATTATCTATTATTGCCTTTGCTACTGTCTCTGCTGTTTAACTTTAACTGGAGCTAAAATTACATAACGGGAAAAATGATCCGTTGCTACGAATAAGTATAGGTTATTATTGTATGATAATGGCATCTTGAGTAAATCAACAGCGACAACGTCCCATGGTTGATGTGGTACAGGGTAATTACCCATCGGTGGAGGTGTGATTGGGTATCCTTTGTGTTTTGCATATGATTCGCATCTGTCTATATGATTGTTTATATTTTTTCGTAATGAAGGCCAGTAATATAACAACTGGGCTTGTTTGAATGTCCTATCCTTTCCAAGATGTCCTGCATGTGGGCGATCGTGTATCGTTCGTAATACTTGGGGTATCATGTCATTAGGTACTACCAATTGGTTAGTATTTCTTTGGCGTTTTGGTTGTTTCGGGTTGATCTTGTATAAAGTATTATTGATTTTTGTGAATTGTTCGAGGGGTACATGCAGTTTGGGTAATTGTATGTCATCTCCACTTTCTAACTTGTATATGACTTTAGACCATATTGGGTCAAGTCTTTGTGCTTTTGCGATATCATCGTGGTTTGGGATGTCCTCTTTGAGATCTAATGCCGCGACCTGAATTCTGTTCGGGTTCCTAGATAATTCGTCGGCTACTATATTCATTTTGTCTTGTATATAGTGTATATTTACACTGTAGTTTTCGATTGTACATTTCCTTCTTGCTCTCCTCCCAGAGAGGAGTTTTCTCTTTAAACATACTCACTAGTGATTTATGGTCGGTGAATAAGTGTATTTGGTAACCATAAACCAAATCTCGAAACTTTTGCAACGCAAAAACCACTGCAAGTGCCTCTACCTCTGTAGTGTAATAATTTTTCTCTGCACCTTTTGTTTGTCTGCTGGCAAATGCAATTGGTTGATTCCTCTTTCATCTTCCTGCATCAGTACAGCCCCTAATCCTTTAACTGATGCATCTGTACATATAACAAAAGATTTTGTGAAATCCGGATATGCCAAACACGGTGCATTTGTTAGTTTAATTTTTAGTTTTGTAAATGCTTGTTTTTGTTGTTCTTCCCATTGGAATATATCATCTTTTTTGAGTAGCTGGAATAGAGGAAAGGCTATATGAGAGAATTGTAGTACGAATGGCCTATAGTACCCCGCTAGACCTAGAAATTGTCTTACTTCGTCAGTCGTAGTGGGTTCAGGAAAATCTCTCACTGCCTGTATTTTGTCATCAGTGGTGCGAATACCATTAGAACTTAATTTGTGGCTTAAGAAATTTATTTACTTAAAGCAAAATTTGCATTTAGAAAGCTTAATTTTTAAACCAGCATCACCAAGCTTTTGTAAGAGTAAGTCTAATTTCTTGAGGTGTTCTGTGATATTTTTCTTTGCGATTATAATATCGTCAAGATAAACAAATATTCCGTGTCCTAAAATTCCAGACAATACGTAATTCATAAGATGCTGGAATGTGCCTGGGCCTGTCCTCAGTCCCATGGGTATCCTTGTATACTGATAGTGTCCTCTATTTGTGGAAAAGGCAGTGTATTTACGTGACTCATGTTCAACCGGAATTTGATAATAACCATTTAGTAGATCAATCGTGGAAAATACATTATTTTCTGGTCCAATATTCTGTAGGATGTCGCTTCTACTATCGCACGCATTTCTCCATTTCGTTTGGGCACGAAGAATAATGGGGCATTCCACGAGGAGACTGATGGTTCAATAATTCCAAGTTTTAACATTTCATCGACATACTGATTTGCAAGTGTACTCTGAGATTGTGGGATGCGGTAGGCTGGTGCGAAGATTGGTGGTGTTTCTGGGTGCACATTAATCTTGTGATTAATCAGGTTAGTACACCCTAATTGTTCTCCGGGTAATACTATGGTGTCCCTGTGTGTTTCCAGCAGGGTTAACAAATCATTTTCTTCATCAAATTCACATGATGTTTTCACAACTGATACTGTCTCAGACACTCTCATTCTACTAGAATTTGATTGAGTTTCAACAATCCCTGCTTTACTACACTGCATCTCTACCTCGTTCATTAAGTCTAGTAAGCACATACCTGGGGTGTACGCGATCGTCTTGGCGATCTTAAGGGTCCTATCAGGTAATTTACACAAGGCAGCTATATAACCAGTGATGTCCACGACGAGGTCTGGGGACATCTTTCCATCTCCTGTTATCCAGATTGAGTTTTCTAAGGTAGCTAGTAATGTCCTTTTCATCGTGGAGACATCAGCAGTTATTTCACTGAGCACATGATTTGTAGTGTGCTCCCTTACAAGATCTACAATCTTATGTAATTCTGGGATTATACCTGGCAAGAAGTTCATACCTCCAGAAAATTTCTTCAAAAATTCAGTTTTAAATTCATCATATGTCCTAGCCTTGAGGAGCTTATCTGACCTTGCTAAGTCGCTTGACGAACATCTTTCCTGGCTTATGCAAGATGAAAAAATAGCAATTTTCTCTCGTTCATCTTTGACATGACGTTTGATGTAGATTTGTTTGCACTGATTGACAAATGAAATGACGTCAATACGATCTTTCTCTGTGCCAGAGAATTTTGGGGCAGTTTTATCTTCATGATAAACAAATATCTGAGCTTGATCTGTGGTGTTCATTTTCACTGGTTGTGTATCAGCAGCATAGGAATCTCGCCACTGTAATCGTTTCGGCTATGGAGTTCCTCAACTAGTCACCAATATACATCAGCTTGGAACCCCACAGCTGATCACCAGTTTATTATATATCAGCTGAGTCGTGACCTCACACTTCCAAGCAAGATTAACACGTTGCTCCTGGCTAAGTCACCTCTGGTTGACACACTCCACCAAAACTCTTCTCACACACTGGAGATGGTGGGAATCGGTGTAGAATCCTGTTGAAGGAATGTAGAGGTAGCGTGTGCAGGGTGAACTGAAATAGAGCAGATATCACTCTTTTTATTGGCCACAGAAAGATACAACTGCGACACAGAGAGAGCTCAGAGTTATACGTCCCTCTCGTTCTAGTGATACGTACTTTCTGCTGTTAGCCGCCTTCCCCCACTGGGGAGTGGCACTGGAATCAGCATAAAATAGAGATGCCAAATCCCACAGACAACTGGGATTTATACATGAATAGAAGCATCATAATTATACCATGTTCATTATACACCTCAATAAAATAGTATTGATTATATTAAGGTATACCAACAAGGTAAATATTTCCCCCAAGACTTAAATATATATACAATTCATATTTGTCTATCGCCTTCCCTTTACTCTAGCGTTTAATTAAAAGAAGATGTTTGAGTGTGCATCTTATCCCAAGCCACACCTTACAGTGAAATGGCGTTTGTTGTTTTATCATTCATACTACATTGCACATTATTAATTAAGAATAAACAACTTTATATGCAATATGTAACAATAGTGTGAAACTACAACTAGTCATGGGAAACAATATTGGCACCAGAACATCACTCGGCCACACCTTTCGACGTCCCCGTCAACATTGTTGTCCTAACTACTGTGTAGCCTAACCAATGTGTAGGGTCTATTTAGCCATGTCCACTTGCAATCCGCGAGTACAGATCCGTGGTTTTAGTGGGTTTCTCATTCGGCTTCGTAGATAGTAGCCCCAAACACAAACACATGACAAGACCACAACAAGTAGAAGACCAACGCCAGGACCAGGAAGGAGAAAGGTATGAAGGGAGATTGGATGGTACATATGGTTCTAAATCAGTCTTGTTCAGGTGGGAGAGGAACTGTATCTCCTTGAGCACATGAGACAGCCTGTTTACATTCAAGGTAGAAACACTGAATGAAGGTAAAAAGGGTCGTAACTGGGACGAGAAGTTCACCAACAAGGTTAGATGGTGCTTGTTAGGTAGAACTGCTATCACTTTACTGTGTAACTCACAATAATCGGGTGCAACATAGTACCCCTTTGCCAGGAACTGGTTTTGTGAGGCACGTGTGAGTGTTACGTCCTCTGTCTCAGGAAAGAAGAAGTGTTGTTTCGCATGTACTTGTACATAAGCATGGAAAACTGCCTTCAATTGAATGGGTTGCAAGGTGCAATGTTGCAGTGTAGAGGAAGTGTTTGTGTCCAACAAGGTCATCTTACATTTCTCTACCCTTGACGGAATGAAGACAAAACGGAGAGCAGGACATACATGGAGATCAAGAAAACACTTCTCAAATTCATCCACAGTCATTTCGGCTATATACCCTTTGTCATCCGACATAAGTAGCACCTCTGGGCCCTCATTCAGAATAACAAATGTATTGTTAGTAGTAGCAAAAAGGAAAGGAATGAACCGCCATGCATGGTATTTTACAGCATTCCTCATAGGATCCAATATCAGGATGCCATCATGGGTTAATTGGGCCTCTAACAATGGGTAATAATATTCCAGTTGACTCATACCAAAAGTGGCGTAAATCCATGCTTCACCATAGCTACGTCAAGAACATTGATCAAAACGTGAGTAAGAAGCAATAAAGCATTAGCCCTGTTCAAACTTGCATCGATTAAGCCGTCCACCATATTGGCTGCATGCGACTCCAAAGCCGTGGTTGACTCGTCGAGAGCATGTAAGTACTCAGCGATTAACACAAAGTTAGCCAGGGTTAGTAAGTTGGTTTGGATGTTGTTCACAAGTCCTACGAGGTGGTTGGTGGTCTTAATTATCTCGTTAGCTTTGCTAGTGAACTCACCTAATTGTTCATACATGTGTACGATTAGCCTGTTATTCACCTTTGCTGCTAATGTCAAATCATGCATCTGTCTACCCAATTGCACTACGTCCTTGTCTAGACTGTACCACAAGGCTTTTGAGACAGGATGCTTAGGAGATCCACAAGTCCTCTCTTAGCACATGCATGGACATGCTTGGAAAGATCAGAATCTGCATTAGGTAATGCGACATGCAATTTAGTGAGTCTGTCTGTGAGCCTAACTATGTGTCCAGTGTGAAGCTCGGTTATACCATGCAAGGTTTGTACCAAAGCTTCATTATCTGAGGTCGTCAACTGCGGGTTCCAGTTGAAAAACTCGCCCTCTTTCGACAGTTGTTGTCTGAGGTGAAACAATCCCTTAGAGACCTCTTGTATCTGGAGCTTGGAGGTATCCTTCCAAATGGGCTCTTCAGTGCTCCTGGCATCAATGCAGTTGTGTCCGTGTCCAACGTTGTTCCATAGGTCCACTCCAAGCAACGCAAGAGGAGTACAAGCCACATGTTTGTAAGAGAAGATACTCCCTTAATCGCTCTTACTGTGGGATCATAGCTTGTTGCGATACTCTTGGTTAGGGACAGGTATGGACAACAACATAGACTGCGACGAAGACAGAGGGGACAACACATCAGACGATTGGTTAGTTAGGTTTAGCTCTTGATTTACTGGTTTGATCTTGTCAGCATGTACTGCCTCCTGAGTTCCATCAGCATTATTCCACATTCGAAAAGTAGGTCCACGCACGTGTTCCACAATGGTATATGGTCCGCAGAACTTAGGTCTGAGCTTGGAAGTTCTCTCAGGGTTATTGATCATAACCTTCTGGCCTATCTCCATCTTTTCTTGACTACCTTTGTGTTGTTTCACCATCATCTCCGCTCTTGAGGCTTTTAGTCTTTTTCGTACTTCACTATGTATGCATTGAAACTTTGCAAGCTGTACTTTGGTTTAATTCTCTTGATTATACACTGGGGTAAGAGGTTCAGCTAGCAAATCGTAGGGTAATATCTTCTCTCCATAAAGGATATAATGAGGAGATTTCACCGTTGATGAATTTTCAGAGGAGTTGATGGCCGCCGCTACATGTGGCAGCCAATGTTGCTACTCGGGTTGAACCGAAATTGCTGGTCTCAAGACTTCCAGTATCTTCCTGTTTCTCCTTTCCACCAGGCCATTGCTCTTGGGACTTTAAGGCGTAAATCACTGAGGTTACAAAGCGTGTGCCACCTCTTGTGTAGTTTTTGTCTGTAAAGGTGCTGAACCAGTGAATCGCGAAAAATGGTCCACTGCCACCAATACATAGCATGAGCCTTGATGACTCCTTGGCAACCTTAAGAGATCAACTTAGACTGTATCCCATGGTTTTTCCGGTAGGAGATATTCCAAAATGGGAGTTGGAGGTCCCGTCGTATCTCGCATTTCCGCGCACTTGACACATTATAACGTGGGCTTCTATGTCCTTCCTCATGATCGGCCAATAGTATTTCTTTCTTGCCTCACATATGCATCTGTCGCGTCCAGGATGACCCGCTTGAGGTACGTCATGAACCAACTTTAACACGGTTTGCTGTAGTGTAGCAGGAACAGCCAACTGATACACAGTGTCCTTCCCAGGGGGCTGTTTATATAAAAGGTCCCACTGAAGATGAAAGTGAGTCATTGGTACCGGAAGTTCAGGTAGACATGACTCATCGCCAGACTTCAAGGCATAGATGACTCGAGACTATATCGTATCCTTACGTTGTTCCACCTTTACCGTGTCCGGGGAATACCCAGAAAGAGGGATATCCTCAGAATGGCAGCAGCAGTATTTCTACTCAGCATGTTGGCAATGACATTTTGTCTGCCTGGTAAATATCTGACCTCTAGATCAAACTCCATTACCTCGCTGAACCAACGCGCAACCTTACCGTGCAAGTTCTTCCCATAAACAAGTCGCGTATGGGTGCATAATTCGTTAAAAACAATTATCCAGTACCCGAAAATGACATCCCAGAAATGTCCTAATGCCCACACGACTGCTAATGTCTCCATATGCGTTACCGCATAATGCTTGTCTGGGGGTCTTAGTGCCCTACTGGCATACGCAATGGTGTGCATTTTGTTTCCTCATGCTTTTGCTGTAACACTGCTCCCAGTCCCAAGCCTGAGGCATCCGTGCACGGGTAGAAAGGTTGAGTATAATTAGGAAACGCTGACACGGGAGTCTCCGTCATGGCCTTTGAGGTTGTTGAAGCTTTTTGCTTCCGAGGTCCCCATTGCCATGCAGCATCCTTCTTAAGTAGCATTGTCAATTGAGATGCAATAGCAGCATAATTGTGGACAAAGCTCCTGAAAAAAAAAACAGTGAGCCCTAGGAATAAGCGAACATCGTCCTTGGACTTGGGCGTAGGGAAAATTTACCAGGGCTGCAACCTTATCCGGCAGAGCCCTGATGCCATCACCATCAACTAAGTGCCCTAGAAATAAATCGCACTTCGATAGCTTGATTTTCAGATCCGCGGATCTTAGGCTTCCGTCACTCGTTTTAACTTACAAAAATGAGTTTCCATGTTTTGGCTTACTATTATAAGTCATCTAGATATGCTAGGACATCCTGCCCAATATGTCACCAAACAACTTATTTATCATCCTCTGAAATGTCAAAGGAGCATTACTCAGTCCAAAAGGCATCCGGAGAAATTCAAAGTGCCCACGGTGAATGGTAAAGGCAGTATGGGACGCGACTCTTCGGTCAGCTCCACCTGCCAATACCCTGACGCTAGATCCAGGCAGGTGAACACTTACCCAAGGACTAGCCAGTCTCTGAGATGCGGAATCGGGTAACGATCCGGTGGTTCTTGTCACTTGCCGAAAATCTACAACAGGTCTCACACCACCGTCCTTTTTAGGCACTAAAAGAGTGGTGCATTCCAAGGTGAGGAGGAAGGCTGAATGACTTCATCATGAAGCATCTTTTCAACTTCCTCTTCCACTGCTTTCCTTTGGCTGTGTGGTAGGTGGTATGCAGGTACATAAATCGGATTTATACCAGGGCACAACCCAATGATGCTTAACCTCATCGTCCTACCCAGCGGTTCTCCTGGAAGTGCCACTACGTCGGAGAATTCTTTAAGAATGCTAGTAACTGCGTTTTATCGGCAATGTTGTCTGTTACCTTCATGTATTGTTCTAGCAGCTTTTCTCTCCCAAGACGTGTAGGTTCCGACCAAGTCGTTGTTTGCGATGTGATTACGGGAGAGATCACTGGTACGTCATTGACTTCCTTTACAGGGGCACCATAGGACATCAAATCGCCTATATAACATCCATCTTTGAGCTTAACTGCGCCACCACTCATATTTGTGATGAAGAGGGGCGTCTTCTATCTGGTCCGACATTATTCAGGGAGGATAGCAACAATGCCTTATGTTTTATGGTCTCTGTTAAACATACCACATCAATTCCCTCCGATACATCAGGTACTCGGACAGGAATTTTGCAGACAGTTGACTGAGTAAGTGGTGATTCACACTCACTTAGTCCTGACCCACTTCCAATCCATACCGTCTGTTTCGTGTGCATCCGGGGACTCCCTTGACGTTTCACTTGTCGGGGTCACGACTGGTTGAACGGCTCCTGATTGGATGCTAGTTTCAGCTTGCGTTGCTGAGGGACTAGAGCCTACAAACTCCTTTTCACCAAAAAAATAGAGTCTCTGAGGGTGTATTATTACGATACACTCCTCCATGGATTCAAAGCCCAATAACCCATCAGCTGGCAGAGGGAAATCCTCAACCACATAAATGTAGCACATAACATAGGAGATCGTCATTTACCTGCCCTCAGTGTCAACGGTACCTGGCTTACGATCTTCATTTTACTCTGTCACACCTGTCAAAATCACGTCAGGTGCTGACAACGTCCAATGAGCTCGAGGCATTTCATACTTCAGCCTCTCCAGCGCTTTACTAAAAATAATATTTGCACATGTTCCAGTGTCCACTATCAAGACACCTGGCCTTTCCCTATGATCCAAGGTAGAGCAAATCCACCTTTTTAATACCTGCCACACATGCATCGGTGGACTGTACGATTTTGTTTACTTCTGTGTTTGGTCCTGAGCTTTTCCCAAAGTAACCTGGTTGCCCAGTTTTTCCTGATTTGCAAGAACAATTGGGCAATAGTCCGTAGAATGAGGACACCGCCCATGGATGACACACCATCTTTGCACTTTTGGCTTAACGGCCTTGGTCTTTTGCTGTGGAGAACTAGTAGCTGTATCTCTCCAGCCCGAAGTTTGCAAGGCTTTGCTAGCTTCTGCATAGCATATGCCTGCTTTCGCCAAAGCCTGGCTCTCAGTACAGTTAGGATGCTGCTGTGCTATATCTATGAACCTAAACATCCAAGCATCCAACATGTAGCAGTCGCTTGCAAGAGTGTTTAAAGTTTCCTTAAACTTATGGGCAGCAGGCCCGGTTTGAAAGTTATATTCATCTTCCCCAGTAAACTGAAAACTCAGTTGGGCTGTAGGTACCACCTTTATACAATCTGGGTTCGAAGGTGCCTGAACAAACTGTCCTTGGGATTTAACTGGCGCTACAGGAGGTAAAGTTGAAGGAACGTTAGCAGTAGCCAGATTAGTGGTCGCCATATTAGGTTCATGCCATGCAGGAGGAAAATTCACTTGAGTTTGCATGTCAATACTGTTAGTATTCATGCCCCATGTATTAGCTGAAAGATCTTGGGTTTGCACACCAGTACTGTTAGTATTCATGCCCCATGTATTAGCAGAAAGATCCTGGGTTTGCACACCAGTACTGTTAGTGTTCATGTTCCATGGATTAACAGAAGGAACATTAGCAAATAAACGGTCTTGTCTTTGCTGTCCAATGGTTAATGGTAAACTGAACATGCCTGAGGTGTAAGTGGGTATGTGAGTGGTTGCATTAATATCAGAGATTATTGGACCTTGAGTATCTGGTTGAGAGGCCAAGGGTGCTGTTGTAGCCTGTTCATCCACAGTCTCTTCGCTAGGAGTAACCTTATTAGCAAGACTTGTGGTCATTTTGGACCTAACTGAACTTTCAGGAACTATTGAATAAGAACGACCAGAACGCAAATGTAAAGTGTTTAAGTCCCCACTATCCAGTTCCTCAGAAGTGTCCTGACTACTTAAAGTTTGGATGCCTTTCTCCCGAGTGTCTTTCACTGTAGAGTTTGAATACTCGTAACCAAAGTCTCAGTCCAAAGTCTCAATTCACTCACAAAATTCTGAGTCTAATTCCCTAGACTCTTCTTCCGTCATGGTTGGTTTGTCTGAATATCCCCATAATTTGTTCCCACTTCTTCACTGTATCCATCTAACCTTGTCAGAATTTATTGCCTCCCTAGTACAGGAAAAATTAAACTGACACAAATAGATTAGTTATGGCATTGAGCAATAGAGAATGGGATGCAGACAAGACGTACAGAAAATGTATGTTTTGAGGGGAAACTGAGAAACCTTTATTATTTTTTTCACACTTTAAATAACTAACATGTGCTGCAAAAAGTGTGTCTGAAGGTTCACTGTGCATGTACACTACCTAGGTGTCATATGATGCTGAAGTTCCCGGGTAGATAGTACTGCAAGTCCACACGCTCTGCAAGGTTTCTCCTCCAACCACACGACGATCCACACCCCACGCTGGTCCTCGGGTGACTGCCAGTCTTGCCGCAGGCTTGCAAGACGGAGGCAACCACACCACGTACAGCCACACACACCACCCTGCCGCACTCCGGCCTCCAGAGTTGCTAGATGTGTCTAGACGATCCAACCCTTCACCGCACTGGCCTCAGTACGAGAGCGAGATAATTGCCAGTTCGCTCTTGAAGGTAGAGGTATCTTGCCAGGCAGAGATGGAGAGAGAGAACGAGTTTTACTCTGATATCTGCTCTACTTACTCACTGCACAATTAGTCCCTTTGCACAGGAGAGTAAGATTTTCTGTTTCACCTGCAGGATCATGAGCGGTTGCACCTTGTCGTATCCTAGCACAGAACACCAAGTGTCGTTGCACCACTGGCACCAAAAAAAGGTTTTGTCGCACTGCTGGCACCAAAATATGTATCAGCAACATAGGAATCTCGCCACTGTAATCGTTTCGGCTATGGAATTCCTCAACTAGTCACTAATATATATCAGCGTGGAACCCCACAGCTGATCACCAGTTTATTATATATCAGCTGAGTCGTGACCTCACACTTCCAAGCAAGATTAACACGTTGCTCCTGGTTAAGTCACCTCCGGCTGACACACTCCACCAAAACTCTTCTCACACACTGGAGATGGTGGGAATCGGTGTAGAATCCTGTTGAAGGAATGTAGAGGTAGCGTGTGCAGGGTGAACTGAAATAGAGCAGATATCACTCTTTTTATTGGCCACAGAAAGATACAACTGCAACGCAGAGAGAGCTCAGAGTTATACGTCCCTCTCGTTCTAGTGATACGTGCTTTCTGCTGTTAGCCGCCTTCCCCCACTGGGGAGTGGCACTGGAATCAGCATAAAATAGAGATGCCAAATTCCACAGACAACTGGGATTTATACATGAATAGAAGCATCATAATTATACCATGTTCATTATACACCTCAATGAAATAGTATTGATTATATTAAGGTATACCAACAAGGTAAATATTTCCCCCAAGACTTAACCCGCCCCATCCCGACGTTTTCTGGGGAGTGGTACGCCCCAGTCCCGATATTTTTGGACCTTTTTTTTTTAGGCTCAAACATTCGCTTTTGGTGAGAAACATCGAAAATTCATAGAGAAATCGCTTACCTGAGGTTTAAAATACTCGATCCATGTACGAGTACCTCCTTACCTGACTGGGTTTTCTAACAGGCTGGCACCAAAGAAAACGAGTTCTATGGGAGGGTAACTATTTTATCCACTCATAAACAGTATTTATTTATTTACTTGGTACGAATTTATATGTAGTACAAGAGTATATTGGTTTTCAAACAGTAACATAGGCATTATAAGCATTGTTTCACTCACTAACTCATCACCATTCATGACCTTCTTTTCCCACATTACCTGATCATCATCTCTGACTGATTCTTCCTCTAACGCTATGTAAACTTTGTCCTCCACATTGTCATCGATTGGGGAATCACACTGGCCCTGAATGTCTTTATTGGCCAGGTCACTGGTAACAGGTGAATTGCCGAGACAATGGCCTGCAGGTGGGGGGGGAGTGGTTATGCGGTGTAAGGCGTTGTCCCTGCTTGGCATCTTGTAGAGGAATAGAGGGAGGTGTCCCGTGTATACGTGCCAAAAATCACTTGCGAAATCACTCGCGAAAATTGAAAATTGTGCAAATTAGGGACCTTGCAATGTTGCCGCGTTAATTTACGTCTCCGGGATATGAGTGCACATCATGTGAGGACGTGAATTCACGTCTCCGGGACGGGGCGGGTTAAACATATATACAATTCATACTTCTCTATCGCCTTCCCTTTACTCTAGCTTTTAATTAAAAGATGTTTGAGTGCGCATCTTATCCCAAGCCACACCTTACAGTGAAATGGCGTTTGTTGGTTTATCATTCATATTACATTGCACATTATTAATTATGAATAAACAACTTTATATGCAATATGTAACAATAGTGTGAAACTACATCTAGTCATGGGAAACAATATTGGCACCAGAACAGTTGCTCTGTTAATTTAACTTGGACTTGTTTATCGTTGTGTGAGGGGATGGTGGAAAATGATTTGCCGGAGCGATGAACCCTGTTAAGTATATTTTCATAGGTATGCAAGTCAGAGACAAAATCCTCACTTGCTACGTCAGAGGGGGTTTGCCACTCATCATCTAGAACTGACGTATTTGTTTCTTGATCTTTAGTTTGTTGAGGTTTGTACAATGGGTGTGTTGCCTTGGTGCTCTCCTAATTGTGTATCATCTGGTATTAACAAGGGTGGGGGCGAAAATATCCCTGTCTTATCACTTCGCTAAAAAGAACTCATGTTGCTAAGGTATGGTGTTATGAAATACGTTTTTTGTTTATGTCCATTACTAAATAGATGAGTAAATGAGTTGAAATTAATGATGATTAGTGAGTGTATAAGTGTATATATAGAAATAAATAAAGGAGTTGAATATACCTAAATTTAGCACTGAAAAGAAATGAGTAAGTATAATTACACCCACTTGATACAGATCGGACAGGAGTGTCGACGCACTATCGATTTCGGAAGATATACAGGGTTGAATGAAGATCTCCTCTCGATAATTCTAGGGCTGTGTTGATGAACGATATTACTCAGGAAATTCCATGGCCTGGTGCATGTAGTGGTTAACAGCTGTAGTCACAGGTGAACCTTATCATAGAACGTCGAATTTCCAACTCAATACTGTGGAAATAAATAAGTATGAGTAGGAGCTATGTGAATAATGAGTAATGAGTAGTGGGTGAGAAGTGCCTGGTGTCAGTCACACGTTGATTGGCGTGGCGTTGTCTCAGCAACTAGCATGGTGAAGTTGTCTCAGCAGATACACATGGTGATGTCGGCTTCCCACACTGGTAGCTGTGGTGCGTAACTGAGTAGCGATGAGTAACCTGGGTGAAGAAAGGTAAGTAAGATGCGTTATAAATGTGGCTCTGGTGTTTTGCTGTGTGTCTTGACCTCTGTGTCAGCAATGGAGGTAGGTGGGAGACCGTTGGTTTTTTTTCTGCTTGTTGCTCTGGTCTTTCTTTTCCTTTACTTGCTTTTTTTTTTTTTTTTTTTTCTTGCTGCTGCTTGAAGTTGCGTGAAGATTTTAGAGTTGTCTTGTGTACCTGTTATTTGTAATTAATCATAGAACTTGTTGATCCTCACTCGTAACTCGTCATTGCTACTCTATGCTCGTAGACTCGTAGGCACGTAGACTCGTAGGCTCGTAGACTTGTAGGCTGCCACCATTTAATGTTAAAGCTTTGTAGCCAACATTTTTATATATGTAACTCTTAATTCTTGTAATAGGTGAGTCTTGAGTTAACTGAAGAACAGAAGGAGTTAAAGATGAATACAGGGAGTTGATCTTGATTTATTATCTTCAGAGAAAGTCTAAGTTGAGCAGCGTATGTATTACAGAGACTTAATATACTAAGTAAGTCTAGTTGGACCCCTCTTCTTGTTCACTTTCTCCACTACCTGCCGGTCCTACATTGCTAGCCTCCTTCTCCCTACTCCTTCCGTCTCTATGGCCTGTCTCCTTCTGAGCTCTGGTTCCTATATTCTCATTTTAGAAGGGGTTGTGTCACGTGGAATAAACTGATGTGAAGTTTCTAGAAGCCTGTGTGTGAGTATGTGTGTGTATGGTCACGCGGCGCTGTCATGTGCCTATCAAGCATTCCTTGAGTTAGAGTGTGTAAGCATGTTTACCATTGCTCAATTCTCGCTGACACACTACCTGTCTCATCCCCTGACTTGCTGCTTCTATCTGTCTATCTATCTATCTATTTATCTATCTATCTGTCTAACTATCTATCTATCCATTATGCCATCTATTATGATTTGTATTTATAATATGGAGTCCTGACAATATTAGGTTTGTCGCATTAAGGTGCAATCACCTTAATCACTGAAAACATTGGGAAACAAGTTCTGTGCACAGTAATGTAGGTGTGGTTTAACTAGTGATCGATCAAACATAGACGTTTTTTCGATCATTTTGTAATCGAAATTTCTTGCAATGAAGCCGGCGCATATTTTTGACATAGTGCTTGCTGGTAGACACTGTTTTGAGTTTTTCATAAGGAACTGACAATAATTCCTAGAACTTCTCCATCTTTTACATACCTGAGAAGAGTTTCCAACATGTGGTACTCATACTTCGTTTTTGCTGCCAAAGTGCATTAATTTACATTCATGTATTTCTGTTTATTTCGCTATTTTAACTCCATTTTATTATGGTATATGGGTCGACTTAATTTCATGCGCAATTTTCGCCTGCTTCCAGACGAGTCCAATTATCTCTCTTCGTTGCTTTGATTCGGTAGACGATCACCGAACAAGGAACTTTTTTTTTTTTTTTTTTTTTTTCGTGGGTTTGGTTTCTGTTGTTAGTATTAAGTGGGGGTCCTTATCAAACATTTTCTGAAAATTTAAGTTGATAAAATACACCGGTACTTTTGGGTCCCAATTATCATTTTCTCCACGAATATTGTAAAGCAAAATCCTTTGTTACGTGATCCGTGCTTTTAAAGAATATAGCTAATATATCGATCTTACACATGAATTAAATGATGCGGCTATAGGAATGAATAATTGGGAATATATGTATGAAAACAATCTAAAAATGAATGCAGATAGTAAAGTTATGCTCTCTGAAAGAAATGAGGTAAGAGACTGGACAGTGAGGCTGGATGGTCAGGAAATTGAGATGTGAATGCATTCAGGTATTTAGGTAGTGAAAGGAGTAAGCATGAACGCTTAGAGGATTAAGTGTTTCAAAAGTTATAGCAGGGAAAAAAATGTGCTGGTTCACTGAAGGCAATGATGAAGGATTAAGGAAATAAGCATGGAAGTATAGAAGTTACTGGATGGCAGTACTGTGATCACCACTAGAAATTACAGAAGCGAACTTAGACCCAGTTCTTAAGACAGAAGTCAAGCGTGAGACTCTGAAATAAGTTATCTGAGAAGAGCATAAGGGGTCACCTGGAAAGACAGACAGTCAACTAAGGAGGTAATGGAGTGCAGTGGGATTGATGAGGATGTGATTGAAATCCTTGAGGGATAGACTCAGAAATATGTTGGCCATGTGAAAAGGATGGAGAATGAGTGGTTTACTAGGAGAGTCTATGTGTGTGAGGTGGAGAGGAAGAAGAAGAGCGAATCTAAGGATAAGAAGGAAGGATGGAATGGAGAGATATTTGAGACGGAACGGTTATGAGATGAAGAGAGGACAGCCAAATCAAAGGAGACAAGGAAAACTGGAGACAATTTGTTTGCAGCCACCCGTTACATAATTATGTACTCTGGTTTTATATATATATATATATATATATATATATATATATATATATATATATATATATATATATATATATAATCATTTTTTATAAGAAATTTAACTTAATATTGATATTCATAAATTCAACAAACGTTGTGGCACTATTTCGGCATTTTTAAACGTATTAATTAGTCCTCATAACTAGATAGGCTACTATGCATTCACATATCAGTTTGCTAAATATTTTAGTTACAGGAAAGCTACCTGTCTGTCGCATTCTCGGACCAGGTGGGGAGATATATGATCTAGGCCAACATATTTATTTGTGTTCAAGAAAATGATATCTCTTTATACTTCTTGTCCTGCCGCTTAGCTGTATAGTACTGTATCATCTTCAAATCTAGAGAAGACCGACTTTGGAATTGTTATGCATATATGTGTGTGTGTGTGTGTGTGTGTGTGTGTGTGTGTGTGTGTGTGTGTGTGTGTGTGAAAACACTAATGAAAGGATCGTTTATTATTGTTGCTACTGTTAGGTTAAGATGAACGAAATCGTCTTCAGAGCTCAGTAGATGCCCTATCCTGTTTAATACAATTTCTTTTTCATTTTGTAATGAAAAAATCTCTTAGAGTTTGAGTTCACTTCACACGTCTTTTTGTGGCTAATATTTCCTAATAATTTTTTGCATTGTCATTGTTATTTAAAATGTTTGGAATTGCCATTCAAAATTGCTGTCACGTTACTATCGCCCTCTTAACGACGCGATTATGTGATCGCCTGCCATTAACAATGAATGTAATGGGGTTATTTTAGAGCCTCAGAGTTGTGAATCACCTTGAGGTTGTAGTAGCAGCAGTAGTACAGGAAGTGGTTGCAGTTGCTGGCTCATCTGGATACTTAAAAGAGATGAACAGCGGGAAACTACAGTAAAACTGCAGTTCACCATCCTCCCGTTGGGAGGTGAGTGGGAGTAGATGATTGTTGTGCATCCGGGCCCTTCATCCGGGTGGATCGGTACCAGTGAGGGAAGGATGAGTATATACAGTAGATAAACTGATAAACAGTCAAACAGATATATACTGATCGACAAATAAATAGACCGAAACTATACTAAATCCGTAATTCTCCTTTACTCTCTCCACACCCTTTTTCATTAACCTGAGGACACCGACACCCTCTCAAAAGAATCCTTGTCTTCCACTCCGAATTTCCTTTTAAACTTGCTTTACACTTTTTTTCCTGGTGTAACTTTTCGCCCTTTCTAATTATAAAACTTTTCCTCTTGCCCTGAAACCGGTAAGTCTTACTATTTTTCCGGGTATCTGAATTACTTCGCTAGACTTTAGAAAGCACCGTGGCTGGAAGTTACAATGATACCAGCTTTATACTATTCCTCCTTCTACCATATGAAATATATTTTCAATGGAGTAGTTTGATGTAGCCTTCATTAACCATTTCGCTACTAAAAATTTGTACAAAAATAATAAAAAAAAGCAGAAGTAACCTTTTCTCTTGTTTCCGACTGTACGTAACTTCCTCGTTAATTCAACTGCTCTATTATTCCTAAACCCTTTTTCTTCTTTAACTGACTCTCTCTCTCTCTCTCTCTCTCTCTCTCTCTCTCTCTCTCTCTCTTGTGATCGGGAGGTCGCAAGTTCGAGCCTCGCCCGGGGCTACCGTTGCCAGGAGGGGTAGCTCCCTCCTGTAACCCCAGCGGGGCTATATGGCCTTAGTTGCCTAGCTCGGGGAATTCATTTCTCCATTCTCTCTCTCTCTCTCTCTCTCTCTTAGGCTATGTGGCATTGTATGAATAGTGTTAACTGCAAAACATTTTTTTTCTTCTGTACGATGACGTCTGTTAAAGCTTTATTCTGACTGTTATTCTTTTCCAGAAATTAGTTTTGGGGAGACATCTGAGAGTTACGCCTTTTCTACTTTGTTGTTTCTGTCTCTAGAGGATTTTAATATGCTGGGAAAAAAGGGACACTTGGAAATGGATGAACTGACTATTATGACTCACAGGATGAAGTGTTTTGAGTGTGTGTGTGTGTGTGTGTGTGTGTGTGTGTGTGTGTGTGTGTGTGTGTGTGTGTGTGTGTGAGTCTTTCTGTGTGTCCTGTTTGTTCTTTCGGTTTGTCTGTCAGCATGTGTGTCTCGCTGTCTTTTATTTACTTTATTTTTAGTGTGTGTATGTCTGCTTGTCTGTCTCATGGTTTGTCTGTCTATCAGTCTGTCTGATGTCTTGATCAGTTTTTTTTTATTTGTGTGTGTGTGTGTGTGTGTGTGTGTGTGTGTGTGTGTGTGTGTGTGTGTGTGTGTGTGTGTGTGTGTGTGTGTGTGTGTGTGTGTGTGTGTGTGTGAGCGACCAGTTGATTCGATCTCCTATGGTCGTTTTGGATCAAACTCTCTACGGACTGACGGTCAAGGAGGATAAATCATTCAGTTTTCAGAATAATCAGTTAAAAGTCTCGATCACAAGGAAAGGCCTCAGGTTCAGTTCTGGTGTTGGAGTCTCTGTGTGTTCCTTCTTGTTTCTCCATCTGGTAATTGTATTCAGAGAAGGAGTGGTTTTGTCAACCGGTGGAGTTAAATATAGTCATCATTATCCCTCAAACTATGACAGGGCCTTTCTAACATATAACTGTTGTCTGGTGTAATATGATTAAAAGTGGAGTAGACGAATTAGTGGTGATGAAATTAAATTACGTTATAATGCTAAAAAAAATAGATTTATCTTGTTAAACAGCTCCTTTTTTTTTTTTTTTGCTATTTAAACGGTAACACGAGGCAAGTCCGGTACTGTTGTTGCATATAATCCTCTTTTATCGGATGAACATTTTTCCTTTTCATTCATGTTCTTTTCGGACAATTCTGTTAAAGCTGGGAAAGATTTCTCGTGTTCAGGGGGTTAATAAATGTTAAATCTAACCCGAAACAGACGTCACCGGAATCAAGAGGTAAATCTGAAAACAATAGCCCGAGGTTAGCAAATCATCGAAGTGAAGGAGTAAGCAGATATCAGCATCCTCCAAATTTGTTCAGAAAACAGCTTCCCATCCTCTCATTTTGACAGTATCTGGTGGCAGTGCTGATAGTGTCACCTTTATCGTGGCGGCGTGGCGTGGAACTACCCACTTATCTTAATTACAGGACGGGGAATCGAGCGATGATAAAGGCGAGTCGACGACACTTCACTGATACTGGGAACGCTGTGTGTGTGTGTGTCTCGACGATAAATGACGGACCAAAATAATTAAGTAGACGTACACTGTAAATAATAAATTGTCTACAACTCGTGTACCCCAACATGACGGAAATTTTTATTTTGCAGTGGCAGAAAAAGACAATACAATGCCTGTATATCTGCTCAATAGCACTCTGTTACGAGCGACATCTTCTAATGTAAATCACTCATTACAACTAACACTAATGATGTAAATATGGAAAATTCAGGCAAATCCTAAGTGAAGAGAGTGCCGTAAAGCTAATGTACAGGTTACGCAAATCAGTTATTAGCTCCTTCAACAAAATTGGAGAAGGTTGTGTATTCACCCGTGTTCGTCTGTATGCCTGTCTATCTATCCAAGATATCTACGAAACTTTACTGATTTCAAAGAAATCTGGTGGATAAATGGGCAGTGGATCAAGTATGAGTTGATAATAATTTGAATGGGTTCGGATCTAGATGCAGAAATAAATCATAAATTTAGTTGGCGTCGGCGGAGGTATGCGACCTCTGATTTCGGTAACAAGGCAGACTAAGACGGTAAAATGAACTGATTGACAGTTTTAGACCGTGATAGTATTCGTTAACCGGACAAAGGATTATATCGAGTGAATGTTAAATTTTTTGGCGTTGGTGGCGGTAGCCCTTCTCTGAGTGCTGTATATATCTTGAATAAAGAGTTTGCAGCACTTATTCCTTAATGGTTTCTTGATACATTTAATACTAAATTTTCTATTGATTGTTGCTACTAGTTTTTAATATCAAAACAGTTTGTTTTCTTAAATGTTCTCTTATTTGATTATTATAGTTTTTTAGGAGTGAATTAGAGTGCATAAAAAAACAAAGGTAAGAAGAGGCTTCTTGGCTCACAGCGGAATATCCTGTTAAAAAGAAATTAATGATTCTACCAACAACTATCTAATGCATGTGAGAAAGTAGACTCTCCCGCACCCACCACAGCTGTATATATCTTTAATATAAAGATTGCAGCACTTTTTCCTTAATGGTTTATTGATAGATTTAATACTAAATTTCCTATTGAATGTTGCTACTAGTTTTTAATATCAAAACAGTTTGTTTTCTTAAATTTTCTCTTATTTCATTATTATATATATATATATATATATATATATATATATATATATATATATATATATATATATATATATATATATATATATATATATATTTAGGAGTAAATTAGAATGCATAAAAAACAAAGGTAAGAAGAGGCTTCTTGCCTCATAGCGGAATATCCTGTTAAAAAGAAATTAATAATTCTACTAAGAGCTATCTAATGTGTCTGAGAAAGTAGACTCTCCCGCACCACGGCATCAAGGGGAAAAAATGATATTTTTTATATGAAAGACGGACGTGGAAAAACCTTACATAATTTAATCACTAACGTACCAATTTGAAAAACAGCACACACAATAGCATAGTACTATGGTAATTAAGCAGTCATCTCACTGTCGTCAGAATACACGTGAAACTAAAAATAAACGCTCAAGTGGCTGTGGCGTCTAGTGTCCAAATACTTACTTAACCATATTTTAAATGTGTCACTAGATATTGGACTGACTACTGTTACTGGAAGCTCATTACACTGTTCCGCCATGCGATTATCAAAGTAACTTACGCGTATCATAGTGTTGCATCCCTTTTATTTCAGTTTCACCCAATTTTTTCTTGTCACAGTATCGTTCTATTTTTCGAAGATATTATTCTGACGTCATCCAATTTCTTAAAACTTTAATTACTGTAAGTAAAGATCCCAGTGTTGTTGCCTTTACAGAGAAGACATGTTCAGTTTCTTAAATTATTCTGTATAAGACAAATTTTACTGTGAAGTGATAATAGTTTTGTATCGTTAAGGTGCAATCACCTTAATCGTTGAAAAGATTTGGAGACAAGTTCTGTGCACATTATTCTATATGTGATCTATCAACCAGAGACATTATTTCGATCATTCTGTACTCGAAATTTCTTGCAATGAAGCCGAGCATATTTTTGCCATATTGCTTGCTGGTAGACACTGTTTTGAGTCTTTTCAAACGGAACTGACACTAACTGCTAGAACTCATTCATCTTTTACTTTCCCCAGAGAAGTTTCAACATGTGGTGCTCTAACTTCGTTTTTTGTCGCCACAGTGCATTACTTTACATTTATGTATTTTTGTTTAATTCTGTATTTTTAACTCCATTATAATACGTTATCCGTTCGCTCGTTCAATTAGCCTACTGATTTCCTGCACCTATAGTGCAGGCCGGGCCATATATTAGCCCGGTCAGTGGGGTATGGGATGATTAAAGAATAGTAAGAGGGAAGATAGGACCTGGGGATTGCCCAGCACACACGCCCTGTCTTCTGGCTGGCTTTGTGGTGTGTGTGATACGTTATTCGGATCGATTCTCCTCTCATGCCGAATTTTCGCCACCTTCCAGACGAGTCCATTCAACAGTATTCGTTGCTTAGATTCGTTAGCCGGTCACCGAAATAGGATTTTTTTTTTTTTCGTGGGTTCGGTTTCTGTTCATAGTATTAAATAGGGGTCTTTATTAAACATTTTTTTTTTTTTTTTTAAATTTTAGTAGATAAAATACACCGGTACTTTTGCGTCCCAATTATCGTTTTTTCCACGAATATTTTAAAGGAAAATCCTTTGTTACGGGATCCGTGCTGTTTAGGAATATGGCTATTATATCTATCTTGCACGTGAAGTAAATGAAGATGAAATGGAGTCGGAAAAACGGCTTTTTGAATGAATAATTGGGTGCATATGTATGAAAACAATCTGAAAGTGAATGCAGATAGTAAAGTTATCCTATTTCAAAGAAATGAAGTAACAGACTTTAGAGTAGGGTGGAGTGCAAAAAAGGAGTTTTGAACTTTTCTTCGAAATACGATTGCCTACAGTGAAATTATCATGCTACATGCTTCTAAAAAGCATGTGTTAAAATCGCATATTCCTAAACTAATATTTTGAGGTGCCCCAAAGCTGATACAATTTTTCAGATATGGGAAAAACCATATGGTATCGAATTTTTTCTAAGGACCAATTGGAAGCCATTATTTATTTATAATAGTGATAATTATTCTCATTAAAGGTATATTAATGTGGAAAAAAATTAACTTTGTAATCTATCTTCAGGTGCCCAAAACTAATGTTTTTTTTTTTTTTTTTTCAATATATGGCATAATAATAATTAAATTTCCTTAAACCATTATAACCAATATATTGATTTCATTTTCATTTTTAACAATGAATATTCCATTATTCACCTGTCAGTAGATTATACAGTTCAATGTACAATGTGAATTGTACCAAATGATTTTCAATAGTACCACAATATATTCACTGGGGGTTTGGTTAGTACTTGGATGGGTGACCGCCTGGGAACACCAGATGCTGTTGGCATCCCTACGTCAAGTGGGGTTGGTGGAGGATTAGTGCCCCTCCCTGTAAAAACAATTAACTCTAAGCCCTTGACCACCCCGTCTGGGATACATGGCGTCTGGCAATGAATGAATGAATGAATGAACCATATTATGTTCAATAGTTGCATATATATAATTTATGTACAGCCCTCAGTTTATTCTGATTATAATGATTCAGATCTGAATAATCCAGAACTCACCACGACGGGGTGGCTGTACTGTGAGTTCCTCCCTAGCCCAACCCAACCATCCAACCATATGATCACTGTCATTTAAATTTTTTCAAGAATTAATATGCAAAACTGAGCTTTCGTTTCAAAGCTAGACTTCTTTTTGCGAGACTCAATCCTTGCACGAATGAAACTAGTTTGACACACCTTTCTTCAGCCTGAGAGTGGTAAGGCAAGTTTTCAAAGTTTTTCATCCCCTTAGTTTGTATTAGCTCATCAGTTTCTTTATCCGATACTTTGCAAGTAATTGGAGGTTCAGTAACTTCAGCGTCTTGCCACCTAATCATATCAAAATATAAGAACATAAGAAGAGAGGATAACTGCAGAAGGCCGGTTGGCCCATGCTAGGCAGCTCCCAGAAGAGTAACTGAACTACTAGAATGAGAGAAGGATAGCAAAAAAGAAGGCTCTCCCCCGCCCTCCAAACCCTCCAGCCGAAGCCGGCAGGAAAAAGTCAGAAAGAACACCACGCAGTATAGAAAAACTGGCGTGGACATTTTACAGGAAAGTGTGAAAGGAGAATAGAGACTATCATAGTGTAACCTGAAAAGGAAAAATTATGAATTAGTATTGGTTATAAGATTTTCATTTTTCTATATCCACCCCTTATTAGTCATATGCTTATCTAGCCTATGCTTGAAACTCTCAATGGAAGAGGCAGCAACTACTTTACTAGGTAGCTTATTCCATTCGTCTACTACTCTATTACCAAACCAATTTCTACCGATTTCCTTACTGAAACGGAATTTTTCTAGTTTGAAACCATTATTTCTAGTTCTATCCTGTATGCTCACTTTAAGTACCTTGCTAATATCTCCCTTATTTATACCCTTCATCCACTTAAACACCTCAATTAAGTCTCCCCTTACTCTACGCCTCTCTAGCGAATGCAGACTTAGTCTTTTCAGTCTGTCTTCATATGACAGGTTCCGGACGTCATGTATCATTTTTGTCATTCTTCTCTGTACATTTTCTAACGAATTAATATCCATTCTATAGCAAGGACACCAGAATTGTACTGCGTAGTCTAAATGTGGCCTTACTAATGCTAGATAAAGTGTCAGTATTACTTTAGATGATCTATTGCTCACGCTTCTCGAAATAAATCCTAGGACCCTATTTGCTTTATTTCTCGCATTAATACACTGTTGCCTTGGTTTAAGGTCGTTACTAATCATAACTCCTAGATCTCTCTCGCATTCCGATTTGCTAATTTCTTTGTTATCTAAGCTGTATTTAGTATCCCCAGTGGTCTTGCCTACGTTAAGTACTTTACATTTTTCAACGTTAAATTCCATTTGCCAAGTTTTAGACCATTTGGACAATGTATCGAGGTCTTTTTGTAAGTTATGGCAATCGTCAGTCGAGTTAATGATACGCCCTATTTTTGTATCGTCGGCAAATTTGCTGATGCTACTATTGACTCCTAAGTCTAGATCATTTATATATATAATAAATAATAAAGGACCGAGTATTGAACCCTGTGGTACACCGCTAGTTACTAATCCCCAGTCCGACTTAGTTCCATTTATTAATACTCTCTGCTTTCGTCCTTTTAGCCAGGATTCTATCCATTTTAAGATATCGCCGTCTATACCGTGTGCTCGAACCTTTCTAACCTTTCGTGTGGGACCCTATCAAAAGCTTTACTAAAGTCCAGATAAATAACATCGTAAGCTTTATCGCTACCTACTGCCTCATAGACCTCCCAGTAGAATGACAACAAGTTTGTGAGGTAGGATCGTCCTTGCCTGAATCCGTGCTGATTTTCGTTTATAAGATTAAATCTTCCTAAGAGTTCTCTAAAACACTTTCCTTTGTACTGCTCTCTTGCTTTCTTTATGCGCCTCCAAGAAATTTCTCGTATGTGGCTTCGTTCATCATTAATCATGCTCAGTAACATGTTTTCAGGATGAGTGTTAAAGGCATTGCACTGTTTTACTGGAAAAACAATTTCTCTCACATCAGCATTCACTGATCTTGAAAGTTCGACGGTCATAAATAAACTGATAGCTTCATTTTCTGAAGAAGAATCATGTTTAATTGTAAACCACATTGGATCATAGACTTTCATGATGAATTCTACAATTCCTTTCATAATTTCTGATGTAAATTCTGTTGCCACATATACTGTAATCTCAGTACACCTCCTTTTGGTCCTGTATTAACCAGAGTGCCATCACAGCCTAGAGATATGATGTAATTTTTTTGGATCTAGTTACTTTTCAAGAAATGTGAGGTACCCTCAGAAATGGCTTTTCCGAACTCGTGCGCACTGTAATGTGCCCGAGGAACTTTGATCCTGGTTCTTCTACTATACTTTTGTGCTCCCCTTGGACTCTCTTACGAAGCGATTTGTTTCCTTTCTCTTCTTGAATTAGAACAGTATCCTTTCTACCATCAAAATATATGCTGATCAGAGCGTTTTCAAATTCTTCATTTTCTTGAAGAGAACTTCGTTGTCGTTTGCCGCTGTCTTTTTTTTTAGAACTCTGGATCAATCTATTACGCAAGAAGAGCTAGCCTTGGAAGAACTTGCCATATAATGCATAACAGAGTTGGAAATTATAGCAGCAACTCGGCCTATTTCCCAGTATGATCACAAGCATATGCTAAGTTGGGAAAATGTAAGCCTTTCTTTTGAGTGTGAGAGCATGAAGTACATTTTTTTTCGTTTCAGGTTTCTTGGAATGGGAGATTCTTTGTCCTGTCCTTCATCACCTTTTTCACATTCTGTTGATGATGATGATGATGATGATGATGATGATGATACAGGAAGTAAAACAGACTCCTATGTTCTGCTCGTGCTCTGTTGTTCATTGATGAAACGTTCGTGCCTACTTTTTTTATAGCAGCGATTTTGTTTCGTTTCGAAATGACAGTGTCAATAGAGCCTATCACCATGTTTCTTTCATTTAGCCGATCTAATAAAATGTTTCTTTTCTATGTGGCACTTTCTTCACTTTCACCCAAACACAGTAAAAGAATGTATTGCATTTGCAACATGAAACATCAAATAATGCATTTCTGGTTTTATCTCTGAATTCGGTATATTTTAATTTGTACGACGGCGTGTCGTTCCTGCCTTTCATTGGTTTCATAATACAATGGCCTTTCTTCTGATAAGTTATTATCATTTTTTTTATGCTTCAGTTTGAAACACATGGGAGCGATGATTTTTTTTTTCTTACGGATTCAACTTTTTTTTTTTTTAACTACAATGGTTGCAATTTCATTAACTGCAGGATGTTATTAGTAGTTTGCTTAATCAGATGTCTTTTAAATAAATAGCACTTAATCACATATTCATAAGTGGGAAGAAATCTTTCACTAAGTTCACTTTCGCTGCCAAATATAGGACATTCTGTCATTTTCCGTGTCCTAGACATCATAACTCAATAATCTCCACCACTTCTTAATAAAAGAAAAATTTTATAGCCTATACTAAGTCTATGAATAACACTTTGTAAAACATTAATGCAGGTTAGTGATAAGTCAGTAGCATGAAATAGCGAGCAGAGCACACACAACACATCACTTCCTCACGAGAGTCTGGAAATCACTGAGAAGAAGCAAACACAGGCATTAGGTTCTTGTATTACACTGGGGCACTTCAAGATGTTGCTTAAAATAAATAAATAAATAAATGTTTTTTGTACGTTTTCTTAACACCACTGAGGTATTTTTACTCTTGCAAAGATATGGTGACGAAACGGTTAGAAATAGCCTATATGATGAAAATCGTCCAAAAATGTAGAAATATGCATTTCCTCGTATTTTTAACGTTTCTGGGGCACCTCAAGAAATTTTTAAAATGCATTATGCTTCTAACACGTTTTATTAAAGCCAATGAAACACCAAAATTTCGTTATTTGATATAAAATTTCGGTAATTTTGGTTTCCACTCCACCCTACTGTACATTAAGGTTGGATGGCTAGGAAACTGAGATGCGAATGCATTCATGTATTTAGGTAGTGTAAGGAGTAAGCATGAACGCTCAGAGGATTACGTGTTTGAAAAGTTACAGCAGGGAAGAAAATGTGCTGGTTCACTGAAAGCAGTGATGAGGGATTAAGGATATGAGCATGGACGTATGAAACTTACTGGATGGCAGTATTGTGAGCACCACTAGAAATTACAGAAGCGAACTTAGGCCCATCTGTAAGGACAGAAGTCAAGAGTGAAGCTTGGAAATAAGTTATATGAGAGGAGCATGTGGGGTTACCTTGAGAGACAGACAGTCAACTGAGGAGGTAAAGGAGTGCCGTGGGATTGATGAGGATGTGATTGAAAGCCTTGAGGGAAATACTCAGATATAGGTTGGCCATGTGAAAAGGATGGAGAAAGAGAGGCTTACTAGGAGAGTGTACAGTATGTGTATGTACACTATATATATTGAGAATAGCATGTCTTGACCCCAGTGAGGTGTGTGTGTGTGTGTGTGTGTGTGTGTGTGTGTGTGTGTGTGTGTGTGTGTGTGTGTGGACCTAATTAGATTTTTGTGAAGCTGCGATTATGTCTGACTGCCAGAGGATTGCTGATCTAGTTTTTTTTAGTGATGGAAGGTAATATGCATTCTTGGGCAAAGACCTTGGCTTTAACATTCTGAGTATGCTTTTCACTTGCAACTGATGTTTTTTTTTTTTTTCTTGAGTATGTTTGATATCAAGGGTTAACATTTCCTGCAATTCTTCAGTGTTATTTACCTGCAGTAACTTGATCCAGTTTTACCAATATTGTCTTTAATATTGTCGATGTTAGAATGTTTAAGGTTAGAAAGTAAAAGGCTAATTTATACAGATTTTATAGTTTGTATTACAGTAATTACATAGTTAATTATAGGAATTCTTCCAGCTGATTTTGGATTACTGAAGTCCCCTAAATTTATGCCATTCATATTATGTATGCATTATATCTCATCGAACACAATTTCTCGTTCTCCTCATCTACAGTGGGTGGTTTATATACTACACAAAAGAAAACTATTATTATTTTTTCTATGAATGCTTCGATGTATAAGGATCACATGCTTCAGCATCTAATCTACTATTCGGTCTTACATAGTATTGTTGTTTTACTTTTCATACAGTGGAACGCCCTGCCTGGTTTTAGGTTGTTGCGAATTCTCAATCCATTTATAATTTTATAATGATGCTTCTGCGATTTGTGCTTGTCACAAGGATTCAACCATGATTCTGTTAATCGTAATTATGCCAGGATTTTCAGCAGTTGCATAAACTATTAACTTGTATCACCACGAAGTAATACATCTAGAACTCATACACCCAACATCTATGTCACGGTTGGATCTAGTTGGTTTGTGCAATAAACTTTAACAGGCCCTGATTAAACATTTAAATCAGTGGTAGAGATGGTAACACTCCTATGATCCACCTCCCTACCCAGAAATTCACTAATTATCTTGCTGTATCTGAAGTGAATGCAGATCTTCCCGACTCACTTACCGACTTGACATCAACTCACGTAACCTTTCTTTGGCCTGAGGGTGATGAGAGCATTAACAGCTATGTCAGGAATGGTCATGAAACTTCTTATGGTGCAGCTATTTGGCGGTTTTAATGACCCCTCACAAAAAAATACATTCAGGCGTATATCACCATCTTAGATACGTCGTAGCATAGTCATGAAATATTACGTGCTCAACTCATCATAGTTACATAGTTGCAGTGGTGTAAATTTTCCATTTAATGGGAAAACCGGCAACTACCTGACCGTGAATGGGTTCTGTCTGAGCCTAAATAAAATACTGATTAGTCCAATACGTCATAACTTGTGTGTGACGCGCGATTTTCGCTCATTTCATCCCTCTTTCTCCTACCTTAGCCTCTGTCGGTCCTGCATAACAGATCTGAGTATTATCTGTTGCTAACACCACTGTAAATGTGTAACGAAGTGGATATATTTTATTCGTCGCAGCTGCTGCTCCTTTGTTTCTCGGCTCAATCTTGGCAGTGAAAATGAGAGATGATATTTCGCTTAAGAAGTCATAAATTTTTGGTGACGCATTTATTCCCAGAAATATCGTGGTCTGGCATTGCAAATATTGCTCATAAGATGAATGTTGCAGCCCCCAAGTGGCATCTATTAAGGGGTATGTCACAGCTCTTGGATTACCCCCCCCCCATCAACCTCTCTTCCATCATCTATAGTATACATACTGCAATGGCACAGAACACTTCCAAACCTACCTTTCCCAACTCTGTTGAGGTGAAAGCCACCTCTTCCAGATACAATGCATATGCCCGTTTCGTTCTTTATACATAAGCACGAAAAATAAACACGAAACTACTCAAGATTATAATTATTTGCAGAGAAAGGATTCACACAACATGCATTGCACTTGAAGAAATCCCGCAACATCACAGCACATGGGATTGTAACAGTTGGAATAGCTCCACAAACTCTTTTCCTATTACACCAAACATAGCTCCCCCGTCTCCCTCCAACAACTCACACAATCCCTGCCATCATAACTCATCCCCTGTGCGCAAACGTTACACCTACAACCTACTTACAGTAATCCCACAAGGATTCAAACCAACATAAAAACATATTACAACTCGACGTCAAGGAGCTCCAAAACCAAAGACACAAACTACAAACTTTTTATATACATACCGTCATACCGTGGTGGAAAACATTGGTATCTTTTAAGTGCTGATTTCCATCATGCTTTGACTCATGTCCAATAGCTCCTGTTTTGTAAATTGCATTCTCCTCTATTAACTAGTTCTATATACTCACGATCATAAGTCATATACTGATTTCTCTTGTTCAAGGTCTATGTTATTATCATATGCTCAATAAAACTTCCTTAGCCAGTCTGTTCGTACAACAGTTCATTCAGAATGGAAATATATTCCAACCCAGATCGCCTTGACTTAGACCCATCGTCTGCTAATGAAGCAGTTCAGTGGAGGAATTGAAGTAAGTAATCCAATACTTTTTTAGGTGTTCTTGGATCTGCTTCTATACCTGTAGCTCAGAGTGGGGCAGCTTCTGCATTCAAGCTTCAACTACTGACTTGCAATCTCTGCCTTCTGTTGTGAGTCGATCCTCATTTTCAAGTGCTGATGAGCTTAATCTTCTTGCTAGTCATATTTCATCTACATTCCACAAGTACATATCTGAATGTGACGACCACAAAGCTGCAATTAGCATCCTGGAAGGGGTTTTTTATGAAACCCAAGAATATTATTTTCTCTCGGCTACTCGCCGGCCGCAGGATGGTGAAAACATTGATCAGTACTTACAGGTCTTAAACTCTCTAGGCAGGGACTATGAGTTTAAGGCAGTTACTGCAGATTAAGCTCGAGATGATTACTCATGATTATTTTATTAGTGGTCTGCTGTCGAATCACATCAAACAGAGACTGTTTCAGAATAAAACACTGGACTTATAGACGGCCTACGATCAAGTGATTACAGACCAATAGCTCTCACATCTTCTCTTGGTAATGTATTTGAAATTTTAATTAATAAGCACATAGTTAACCATCTTGAATCCAACAACTTAGTGATAGACAATATGGTTTTCGCCACGAAAGATCCACCATTGACATACTCAGTCTCATACCATCCATCAATCAATCGACCTACATGAAGAAACTCATGCACTAGCCCTTGATATTTCTAAACCTTTTGACAGAGTATGGCACCATTCCCTGCTGTCCAGACTCCCTCGCTATGGACTAACGTCTTTTGTTCCTTTGCTTTCCTCATATCTCAGCAACAGAAAAATAAAAGTAGATGTTGTATATTCCAATTTCCACTCAGTTAACGCTGGCGTGCCACAGGGATCATTTCTGGCACCAACCCTGTTCCTGGTTCATATTAATGATCTCTTACCTGTCACCCACAATCCCTTCCATTCATATGCAGATGACTCAACACTTCATAGTTCATTCACACTCAGACACCCATTTACAAAGTCTAATATCCCTAACTCTCAACTAAGTACAGCCATCTCCATAAATCAAGACTCATCTACGATCAATGAATGGGGACAATACAACCATGTCTCATTTAATGCTAGTAAAACCAAATATATACAATTTACTAATAGACAGATATTGCCAGATTCATATATTACCTATAGTGCTACTAATATTCCCATCTCCAAAAGTACAGTAATCCCTCTAATATCCGGACGCCCAATAACCGAACATCCCCACTAACCGAACCTTATCGTCCTGGGATCAAACATTCCCAAAATGGTCCGAAAATCCAAAAAAATTGGAAAAAAAATCGATTTTTTGCCGTCCATAATTTGAACTTGCCGCGCGCCAGCTGAGAGGCATTGTTTTGGTTCGTCATTCCTCCGACGTCCGATAGAGCGCCGCTGCATCCTCCCCACTTCCGCCTGTCTCTCACCGCGCGACAAGACCCTACGCTCTTCGTCATGGCTGCCCACGTGCTCGCTTTTGTGGTGGTGCTGTACTTGCTGCAAGGCCTCCTGCTGCTCTCTGCCCTACTCTTAGTGTGTGTGATGATGGCCCCGCCTCCTGAGAAAAGGAAGAGAGTGGTGTTGACTCTGGAGAAGAAACGGGAGATATTGGAGAAGGTTGATGCGGGTTGGTCTTCCTCTCGCATTCTCCGCGAGTTCAACCTGGCCCGGTCGACTTTGTTTGATATCAAGCGTTCCCGAGACAAGCTCATGCAGTACACGGCTGACTTCTCGTCGAGAAGCAAGCACGTAACGTGGAGAGGAAGGTTATGTTTACTCCCAAGTATGCAGAGATCGACCGCTCCACGTTGATTTGGTATCGACAGCAACGTGCACCTGGTGTGATGGTACGTGGAGCGGAGCTGAAGGCTGCTGCTGAGAAGTTTGCAAGGCTTCACGACGCCCTAGACTTCAAGGCATCCGAGGGTTGGCTCTTCGCGTTCAAGTTGCGACATGGCCTTACTAACCGTAAAGCACATGGCGAAGCATTGGACGCTAACGAGGATGGAGTGGACGAGTTTCGGCACAAGGTGAAGAGGCTTGATCGACAGGGAGGGCCTCACTCTCGGTCAAGTCTATAACGCTGACGAAACTGGCCTATTCTATCGCTCGGTGCCAACGAACACTCTCGCCGATGAGACGGAGAAGCGTGTACCTGGCCGCAAGCTTTCTAAGGAACGGATATCTGCTTTGTGTTGTGCCAATGCTAACGGCATGCACCGGCTTAAGCCCGTTATTGTTGGCCGTGCAAAGCAGCCTCGGTGCCTTCGTGGGGTGATGGATGTCCTTCCTGTCGTATGGTACCATTCTTTGAAAGCATGGTTCACAGCTGTGATTTTCAAAGACTGGTTTCACCATCACTTCGTCAAGGAGGTCATACATTACCAGACGAAGACACTGGGAATTCCTCGCGACCAGGTAAAGGCTCTCCTTCTCCTCGACAATGCACCTGCCCACCCGTGCGACAAGGACTTGGTTGCTGAGAATGGCCGTATTAGGTGCATGTTTCTGCCACCTAATACGACTGCTCTCATTCAACCAATGGACCAAGGAGTGATCGTGGCAACAAAGCGCCTGTACCGTCGGAAGTTCCTGGACGAGGTGATGGTGGTTCTCGAGGACGAGGACGAGCACAGGGAAGGACGTGACACTCGAGGCAAGCGGACTTTGGAAAACCTTCGCCGCTACAACATCAAGTCTGCGCTGTACAACTGGGCTAGTGCATGGAAGGAAGTCCCTGTGAAAACTCTTGAAAATGGTTGGTCTCGTCTGCTTCTCGGAACAGATGTGGAGTACGATTTCCTAGGGTTTGACGTGGATGACTTCCATGCACGGCTACGTACGCACGGCGGCGATGTTGATGTGGACGATGTTCGTGAGTGGTTGGACGACGACGAGGCGATCCTGGGTATCAGACGTTGTCTGATATCGAGATCGCGTCTTCGGTTGCTGGTGTCAGTCCCGAACTTGAAGATTCCGACGACGAAGGCGATGATGATGCAGACTCCGCCCAGCAGGACACTACTCCAGCCATCCCCAAGCTGAGCGCACTCCGGGAACATCTAGAGTTCGTCCTAGACTACCTGGAACACCCGGACTGCGACAGGGAGATGGGGCCCTTGGGACTCGTGGAGGAAGTGCGTGCTTTCCGGCAGCGCATCATCAATCGCCAGAATCGTCGGTCCTTGCGTCAGTCAACGATTGACAGTTTTTTCAGGCCCGTGACCCCCGCTGTGCCAAGCCCTGGTTCCACTCCGTTGCCTCCCCAAGACAGGCCCTCATGCTCCGAGCCACAGCCCAGCACATCAGCTACAGTGGAGTCACCGCTCGACGTGAGTTTGCGGCTGTCTTCAGAGTCTTCTGTAGTCGGTACGCCATCACCACTACCCACCGATGCACCCCTTGGACGCCTGCCAGTGATACTCTCGGGCTCTGACAGTGAATAAACAGCAAGAACTTCTCCACTAGACCACACGGGAATTTTGAGTGTTGTGCAGTGAAAAAAACGGTGTGTTGTGTTAAGGTTTTCAAGTTGGGAGAAAAGACTAAGTAGAAAAGAAATTTAACGTAACTAACCTTCTTTGTTTTGGCTTTGGAAACTTAAAAAACTTGGGAAAAGTTAATGTGCAACACTTAAATTTAATGGAACATTATTTGGACTAAAGTGAACACTGTGAAAAGAACGGACTTCTGTGTGTTAGTGACTAAGTTCAGTGCAAGACTTCAGGAAGAGTGTAGTGCAAGTGCTTCAGGAAATCGTTCTTACTGTCAGAGTCCGAGGAGAGCGGTTATTCATCGAGGTGGCCAGGGACTTGCTGTAAGTAGCCAAAATGTTTCATGTTGTACTATTTTCCATACTATATTTACCAGAATGTTTCATATTGTATTTTTTCCCATACTATACTTACCAGAAAGTGTCATACTGTACTTCTTTCCATACTAAACTTACCTCATGCATGTGCAGTAGGAATGTGTTTTTCAGAGTTCGGTTAGGTTCGGTTAGGTTAGGTTCGGTTAGAGTCCATAAGTACCAGAATGTTTATTAATGTATGAACATACTTCTAAACCCACATTTTATGTGTCTATTGCATTTATTTCAGTCATTTATGTGCCTTATTGGTGTGATTTGGGTGTTAAATAGGTGCTATGCATGTCCGGAGGGAGTTGTATAGGTGTTTCTCTGTGTTAGGGTCCGTAAGTACAAGTCCATAAGCTGGGGCCCAATATCCGGACAAAACCAATATCCGAACCTACCGATGGCTCTATTGATCCGGATATTGGAGTGATTACTGTATTGACATTTTCGGCGTCACACTTAACAATGCCCTCAGTTGGATCTCTCATGTTCAACTCTCACATTGGAGATGGCCGAGAAGCAATCTGTCTCATACATACAGCCTGATTCTGTCAATGCTTCTGCTCCTATGTTTCAGTCTAAGGACTCTCATGAATCAGCAGAATCCACTAGCTGCTCAAACAAGTCTAGTGAACCACATACCATGGTTGCTTCTTATAACTAGAACAGTTTCTCCTGTAACCTACAGCGTCTTCCTAGCACCATGCCCTGCAAAGGATGCTGAAAGCAACAACTGTAAGAAGAAAGGACAATACTCTCGAGTATGAAGATCCACCAGAAACTCTTCAATGGCAGCAGCCACTGATTGCAGTTCCTTACTTGCTGCTACTTGCATTGATAATTTCCCTAGGAATCTTGTACGTGCTGTTCTATCCGGGAAAATTCAAGGCAGACATGAAAATACTCATGGACACCAGTAGCTCAGAGAGTTTCATCAACTCTCAGGAAGCCAAGTACCTTGGTCTAAGTATCTGTCCAAGCCCTGAAAAGATACTTACGGCCAGCAGATCCCTCTCATCTAACATGCTTGGATACTGTGTTGTCGCTATTGAACCGGACGGGAGGATCTGCTATGGTGTCAAGTTGCCTCAAATGGCCAATTTGTGCAATGATGAAATCCCTTAATGTGACTTCTTGCATCAATGTTCTTCCATGGAAATACGTTTTGACGGTTCCCTTCTTTTACCTGTCATGGTCGGCAGTTTGGCTGCTATGACAAATGTCTCCTATCCATTGCTTTTCTCTAATCTGACTCATGACTGCCAACCTGTGGCAGTCAAGTCCAGGAGACACAGCTTGCAGAGTGTCAAATTCATCAAATCAGAAGTAAACCGCATGTTGAAGGATGGCATCATCAAACTTTTGCAGTCTCCATGGCGTGCTCAGGCACTGGTCGTTACTCCTGACAGCTGCAGAAAAAGACTCGTCATCGATTACTCGCCGACAATCAATAATTTCATACAACTGGATGCATACGCACTCCATCGAATCCATGCCAGTTACCGCATCTTCATTACGCTTGATTTACAGAGCACATACAATCACGCAACCATTAAGCCCGGGGAGAGGATGTATACTGCACTTGAGGCCATTCGCTCTCCATATCAGTTTTGCAGTATCCCTTTTGGAGTATCCAGCAGTGTTGGTAGTTTACAAAGGGTGATGGATGAAACTAGGAAGCAAGAAGACATCTGTGGCATCTATACATTCATAGACTATGCCACCATCTGTGGACGAGATCAACCTGAGCAAGAAAAAAAACTGAAGAAATTCAGGGATACCTTAAGCAAGTACAACTTGACAATGAATGTAAGTGTTGTTATTCACTCACTTCCATTAACTTGCTTGGCAACTCGATTTCTAACCCATAAACTGCTGTGTGCCTCTTGAGTGGCTTGGGGAGGGGGGGATTGCTGTACTTCTTTTAAAAGCCCAATTTTCAAATTCATCCCACAAAAATCGTGAGGGTTGTACGGCCCTGATATTTTGCACATTGACAAAACTCTATCAGGCGGCATACAGCACCCTCACCACTTGCCCCAGTTAGTTTCGCCCTAGCAGTCACATTGGGAGCACACAGTGTTTTTGCTCACAACTCTAATGAGTAGAGCGATACTTCTGCCCCTCCTATCCAACAAGGGAGGGCTTCACGAAGCAGGAGGAAGTTTTCTTTTAACTCAAAGTATAGTGACTAAGAAAAAATACGTTTACGAGTAATCACTACAAACCGTTTTATCGTAAAAATACTATCTATTACAAATATAGAGAATCAATTTACAATGGTGGTAACGGCAGGAGATAAATTTGTATTCCTTCTCTACCTCTTTCAGTTACACACACACACACACACACACACACACACACACCACAACTAACATCGACACCATCACTGCCACCACCATCTCCACCATTTATTGTATTGGTATTTTTTTTCCTTTTGCTATTATTTTTACTGTGTTTTTCATATTGCTGTTGTTTCATATTGTTATTCTTTAATTGAAGCCAAGACTACTTAACCCACCACATGCCAATGCCATTTTAAAACAGTCTGACATAATTCCGCAGACAGTGCCAGTGCCATTTTAAAACGGTTTTAAATAAAAAGTTCACTGTGACCGCATTTTTCAAGATTCGCGGGTAAAAATTGGCAGGCATGTATGGTAACTGTTCCTCTACCATCTCCAAGGCTGTTAGGGCCATACACTCACTCGCTCCCCCCCTCACGCTCGCTCTGCCTCACGCTGCCTGTTTGTGAAGGCATTTTGTAAATATTTTCACGTAAGTGTAAGTTGTAAATATTTTCTTGTAAGTGTAAGGAAGTAGATGGGAATGGTAGTGCTTTGGTCGACATCTGTGCTGGTAAGGGGTTGGCAATAGCTAACACCTACTTTCGGCATAAGATGATCCACAGGTATACATGGAGAGTAATGAGGAGGATGGATGGTGAACTTGTTGAACGAAAGGCAATGATAGACTACGTGTGTGTGGATGAGCGAATGAGAAGACAAGTGTTGGATGCAAAGTGTGGAGAGGGTGGGGGAATGGAGTCTTGGACCATCACTTAGTGATGGCCAAGGTAAAGCTGCAAAGACAATGGTTGAAGAGACGAAGGGGAAGACAGGAGGAAACAGCTCCTGTGAGAAGAGTGGAGAAGTTGCAAGATAGTGAGAAAATGGCAGAGCATAAGAGCATAGTGGAAGAAAGATTGGGAAGGTATGAGTTAGAGAAGATGGAAGGGGTGGAAGATATATGTAAGATATTCACGGACGAGATAGGCGCAGCGTGTGTGGTGGTTTGTGGAGTGAGGAGGAGATGCAGGGGTGTGCAAGGAACACCATGGTGGAATGATGAGGTGAAACGAGCTGTGGAACAAAAGTAGAAGGCATATAGTGAATGCTAGAGAGTAGAGGTAGGGGAGAAGATGAGAGGGAGAAGAGAGAGGTATATGTGAGCAGGAAAGGGGAGGTGAAGAAACTAGTGAAAGAGAGTAAGAAGAAAGTGGATGAAGAATTTGGGAGGATTCTGAGTGCGAAATGGGGGGAGAATAAGAAACTGTTTTGGAAGGAGGTAAAGAAAGTAAGGTAGTGTGAAAGGGGAACTAGTAGGGGAGTGAAAGATAGGAATAGTAGATTGTTGGTGGAGAAGAGAGAGTAATTGAGGAATGGAAGGAGCACTTTGAGGATTTGTTGAATGTAGAGAGTGAAAGCAGTGCGAGTATAAGTGGTTGGGAAATGGCTGGGAGAAGAAGAGATGATAGGAGGGAGGAAGAGATCAGTAGGGCTGAAGTAGTGGAAGCAATGAAGAAGATAAAGATGGGAAAGGCCCCAGGAATTGACGGAGTGTGTGGTGAAATGCTGAGGTATGGGGGTGAGATTGTTGTGGAGTGGATATGGAAGTTGTGTAGATTGGCTTGGGAAGAGGGAAGGGTTCCATAGGACTGGAAATCAGGTATAATTGTTCTTCTGTACAAAGGAAAAGGGGAGAGAGAAGAATGTGGTAACCACAGGGGTATTTGCCTTCTTAGTGTGACTGGAACAATATATGGTAGAATACTCATTGATAGGGTTAGGCATATGACAGAGGAGCTAGTTTGAGAAGAACAAGCGGGATTTAGGAAGGGAAAAGGGTGTGTAGGTCAGATATTTGTTCTAAGATGTTTACTGGAGAAGTATCTAGAGAAGAGAAAGAAAGTGTATGCTGCCTTCATGGGGAATGGCTGGGAGAAGGAGAGGGGTGAGAAGACAGGAAGAAATCAGTACGATAGAAGTTGTGGAAGCAATGAAGAAAGTAAAATCGGGGAAAGCCCCAGGAATTGATGGAGTGTGTGGTGAAATGCTGAAGCATGGGGGAGAGAGTGTAGTAGAATGGATGTGGAAGATGTTCAGATTGGCCTGGGAGGAAGGTAGAGTCCCGGAGGATTGGAAGTCAGGTATAATTATTCCCTTGTACAAAGGAAAAGGGGAAAAAGAAGTATGTGGTAATCATAGGGGCATTTGTCTTCTTAGTATAATAGGAAAAGTGTATGGTAGGATACTTATTGACAGAGTTAGAGAAAGAACAGAGAAATTAGTTGGAGAAGAACAGGGAGGCTTTAGGAAGGGAAGAGGTTGTGTAGATCGGACATTCATTCTTAGATCTTTAGTGGAAAAGTTTCTAGAGAAGGGAAAGAAGTTGTATGCGGCTTTCATGGATTTGGAGAAAGCATATGACAGTGTGGATAGACAAGGATTGTGGAAAGTGTTAAGAATATATGGAGTAGATGGAAAGTTGTTGAATGCTGTGAAGAGTATGTACGATGGTGCGAAGACTGCAGTGCGTGTGGATGGTGAACTAAGTAAATTTTTCTCTCTAAAAGTTGGGTTGAAACAGGGATGTGTCATGTCTCCATGGCTGTTCAATCTGTACATGGATGGGGTAATAAAAGAGGTACAAGGTAGGGTAGTGGATGTTGGAGTGGCCCTGGTGAGAGAGGATAGTGTTTGGAAACTCCCTGTACTGTTGTTTGCAGATGATACTGTGTTGTTGAGTGAAGACGAAGGGGAGCTGCAAGGCTTGGTGGATGAGTTTGGGAGAGTGTGTAAGAAACGGAATCTAAAGGTGAATGTAGGGAAGAGTAAAGTGATGGTCTTTGAGAGAGGTGAAGTCAGTGAATGTACAGCGAGGTTGGATGGTGAGGAATTGGAAAATGTGAGTACGTTTAAGTACTTGGGTAGTGTAATGAGTAAGGATGGAGGTTTGGAGGCTGAAGTGCTTGAAAGGGTACAGCAAGGAAGAATGGTTGCTGGTTCTTTGAAACCAGTGATAAGAAACAGGGAAGTGAGCATGGAAGTGAAAAAGTTACTACATGACAGTATTGTGATACCAACTCTAACGTACGGAAGTGAAGCTTGGACGTTGTTGGAAGGACACAAGTCAAGAGTGAGAGCAGTGAAAATGAGTTATTTAAGAGGAGCCTGTGGAGTCACATGGAGAGATAGGCTGACGAATGAGGATATAAAGGAACGTTGTGGTGTTGATGTGGATGTGATAGGAAGCGTTATGAGGAACACACTGAGGTGGTTTGGCCATGTGGAGAGGATGGAGGGTGAAAGACTGACGAAGAGAGTGTATGTGAGTGAGGTGGAGGGGGGAAGAGGGAGGGGGAGGCCGAGGATGAGATGGAGGGATGGGGTGGAGAGGTATATGAGAGAGGGGGTTGTGAGTTGGGAGCAGGGCAGTGAAATGGCGGGGAACAGGGCGACTTGGAGGCGATTTGTTTGTGGCCACCCCAAACGGGATTGAGGCGTCTGGCAAAATATATATATATATATATATATATATATATATATATATATATATATATATATATATATATATATATATATGCCCTGTATATCAAGCAATTACTATTTTGGTAACACTGAAACAAACGCATAAACAAAGTAAGCAAGCTGACACGCTGACTTGTTCTACGACGGCTGGCCAGCCTACCCCACCCACCCCGGCAGACTTTCATTGTGGTAGGTTGGGGTTGCCTTTCACGCCAAAGAACACAAGTACATGAAAATGCAAGGAAGCAGATCAGAAATACTTGGGGAATAGGTGCACAATACCATTTCTAAGAGGCTGAAATATATATTGTTTATATTCTTAAGAATCGATTTTTTACCAAAAAGCCACACCAAGGAGTAAGGTTGTTAGAGGCATTCAGCAGTTTACGAGTTGGCAACTATGTTCCATTTAAAAGGTCCGATCGACAGGCTGTGACATTCCTCTTAATATCCATGAATCAATGTCAAAAGTTGTGCCCTTTATTTTGGCGTGAGAACTTTGTCTATTCATCCGCCCACGCTTGGGGTGCCAGTTCGTCCTCTTAGCGTAGTCTAAACCGCACCAGGCAACCACGACCACATGAGACCAGTTTGCTTCAGGATGTTATGGCATCTATAGGTGGTCCTTTGCTTTCGCCCCAGCCCTCAATTTCGCGTGGTGTTATCTTTTCCTCCAGTTTGAATCCCCTGATCTGCTATTTTTGACAGACACACAGGAAAGCTCCACCTCTGATTTAGCTATATTAATTTTTCTGCTTATATCTTGATTCAAAATTTCTGATCCAAAGGAGGCGTATGTTGCCTTGCTAAATCAGAAATTGCCCTGGAGGAGATTACTAAATTTAACTGTCTTATTTCGACTATTCCATATACAAGTTAAATTCTTTTTGTATAATTAAGTATTTCTGTTGCATTTATCGTTCCCCTAATGCCCCTCCAGGGCCGAGTTAATTTGACTCTCTGTCTTCACAACTAAGTGTCCTCAACATTAGTACTGCATCAGAAATTACTATTCTGGGTGATTTTACTGTCCATAAAGTTGAATGGCTCACTTATTCAGCCAGAACTGATGACTCTGGTCTTGAATGTGAGCTATTTGCAGACTCATTTAATCTCACCCAGTTGGTCAGTCAACCCACCCGTGTACCAGACAACCCCGATCAAAATCCCCACCTATTGGACTTGTTTCTAACAACCAATTCAGATAATTATAATCTCGAAGTGAAGTGCCCCCTCGGATCCTCAGATCATTGTCTGATTCAAGCCACCAGTTTAACACCTACCATAATGGTTGGACCACAGCTGTGCTAGAGTAACAGAACATAAAACAAACAAACAGGCTCAAAATAGCCCCAGCCAAATCTACATTGACTTCTCACAAACTGGACAGCAGAACAGTCACATCCCACATCTCACCATAAACAACACTCCCCTACCACACACACACACACACACACACACACACACACACACACATACAAAATCCTTGGTGTAACATACAATACATCAATGTCATTTAAACAACACATCACAAACATTAAAAATAAAATAACACCAAGACTCAATGCATTGAAGTCACTTTCCTATACAACATTCGGACACAATAAAGAAACCACCACCACAGTATACAAACAATACATACGTTCAGTGATGAATTATGCAAGCCCTGCCTGGGCTTCTAACCTGACCAAAACACACTACAACACTCTACATACCATACAGAACAAGGCCCTAAAAATAATCACAGGCTGCACAGCTACTACACCCACAGACCACCTACATCAAGAAACCAAAGTCCTCAAAGTCAAGGATCACCTAGACATGAGAGGCACCCAGTTTCTTGCTGCAGCCTCCACAAACCCACAACATCCACTACAGTACACGGCGGCACATCCACCCACACCAAGGAACATCAAAACAACACCCAGCAATCAATACCATACACAAATACTGTCATCTCTCCCCCCTCGCCCACCTCAGACCAGCTTCCAGAAGCATATCCATACTAAGATCACTCGCCGCTCCATTCAGTCACTTAAAGACAACACACAGCTGCATGCACGGCCTACTGACATCCACCTTTCTGAATCCTATCGTTCTCGTGAGGACAGTGTCCACCTGGCCAGGCTGAGATGTGGGCACCATCCAGCCCTCTTAAGCTACAAGAAGAGGCTGGATGACTCCGTCGCTGATGCCTGTCCAGGATGCAACACAGCACCCCATATTATTAAGCACATTATGGAAGACTGCATTGCACACAATCACCTACGCCAACAACATAACATACACTCTTTGAGAGCTCTGTGGGAAAACCCAGTCTCGGCCATGGCCTTCTTAAGGGACTCGGGGCTGTTCGGCCAGACTACCTAGGGAAAAACTACTACTACTACAATAGCCTATAGCACTTATACAAGGACCAAAACCAAAGAAGCCTTTAACTATTATAGAAATATCAGAAACCATGCCAAAACTATTTTCAATCTTTCTAAATCAAATTTTCTATATAGGCAGGCTAACAAACTACTAAACAACCCAGATGATAACAAAATACTCCGGTCAACCCTTAATTCATTCAAAACTAATTTCACTACCACCTCTTCCATTCCATCTTTACAGTACCCCAACGGAAATCTAGTAAGTTACCCATGTGGAAAAGCCAAACTTCTTGTTGACATTTTTCAACAAACTCAACCCTAAATACAGAAAATCACGCTATTCCTGTACTTGATTTTGATTCCCCTAATACCTCCTCTCACGATTCACACCAGATACGTACAAGCTGTATTAAAGAATCCCTCAGCAGACAAAGCTACTGGTTCAGATGAAATTCCTTCAATAGTACTTAAAAACTGCTCCTCAGTGTTGGCTCCTGTATTGGCAAAATTTTTCTGCTTATGCACGCGTACCTCAAGTTTTCCAGCCTCTTGGAAAGAAACAAATATCCAATCTGTTCCTAAAAATGGGGCAACTTCTGATCCATCACACTATAGACCAATTGCAATAACTTCCATTCTCGGTAAAGTTTTTGAGACACTAGTTAACACACACATAATCAAGCATCAAGAAATCAATAAATTAATCAATGATCGGCAGTATGGATTAAGACAAGAACGTTCAACTGTAGACATTCTTTGCCTTCTTACCCATCAGATTAACAAAACAACAGACCAACACGGTGAAAAACACACAACAGCACTTCATATATCTAAAGCATTTGACAGAGTGTGGCACCGGGCCTTATTGTGAAAGATGTCACACTATGGCCTTGCATCACTGGTTCCTCTAATTTCTCCTTACCTTCATAATAGAAAAATACAGGTCATGGTAGATGGAATTTATTCTCAGTTTCATTCCATAAATGCTGGTGTACCTCAGGATCAGTTTTGGCGCCAACCCTCTTTCACATTCATATAAATGACCTCCTATCTCTCACCCACAACCCAATACACTCTTATGCTGATGACTCAACCCTTCATAGGTCTTTTCACATTTAGTACCTCCTTTACACAATTTGATATTATAAATTCCCAAATAAACACAGCAATTTTTCTGAACCAGGACCTTTCTAAAATCAATTAATGGGTGCAAAGAAATCTGGTCTCATTTAATGCTGAGAAAAATAAATATATTAATTTCTGCAACAGAAAGAATCCCTCAGTCTCTCACATAATTTTATATGATGTCAATATTCCCATATCCACTACAATAGGTATCCTAGGTGTTACTCTAAACCCCAACCTAAGCTGGACAGCTTATGTTATATCCCTTGTTAAAAATGCTTCCAAAAAATTGGGACATATGTACAGAGTTTGTGAGTTCTTCACTCACGAGCAGATGGCCACTATATACAAAAGTCATGTGCGTTCTCAGATCGAATACAGTTCACCACTGTGGAGTGGATGTGGAGCGGTTGCACTGAGGCAGTTGGACAAAATTCAAAATCAATGCCATTAGATTAATGAATAATCCTGCCATTACGCAGGACCTTCCTCCATTATCAGTACGTTGAGATGTTGCTTCTTTAGCATTATTTTATCGATATTTTTACCGTAAGTGCTCTGACGAACTGGCTTCAATTGTGCCTCCCCTTCACATTTTCTCCCAAAATACTCTGGCAGCTGGAAGCGCCCAAGAGCTCACACTCTCTCCCCTGCAATGCAGAACCTCTGCTTATCAAAATTCATTTATCCCCATAACTACTGCTCTCTGGAATTCACTTCCTGGGAGTTGTTTCCGACAAACATTTAATACACTTCAATTTAAATCCATTTTTTTTTTATGCGAGGAAGAAGGAACCGAAGGCCATGAGCCCGCAATGACAGTTCCCTCCGAGAGAAAAACAAAATACAATAGAGAGCCAAATTCAAGATCCGATCATTTCGAGATGCCTGGACACACTTGCGTTTGAAAGACTGGAGATCATAGGCAGCAGGAAATACAGACAGAGGGAGACAGTTCCAGAGTTGACCTGTTGCATAAATGAAAGACTGGGAGTAACGGTTAACTCTTGCATTAGAGAGTTGGACAGAAAAGGGATGAGAGTTTGCTGCTAGACGGATGCTACGCGCCCGTTGTAGAGGTGGAGGAATGCATGCAGACAGTTCAGAGGAGCAGTGACCATTAAAGTAGCGATAGAAAAGAGATAAAGATGCAACAGTGCGGCGAAGAGACAGAGGTTGAAGGGAGTCAGTAAGAGGAGGAGAGTTAATGAGACGAAAAGCATTTGACTCCACCCAATTGAGAAGAGCTGTATGTGGGGAACCACCCCACACATGAGAGTTGTACTCCACAAATATTTTATGAATGGAGGATGCCTTTAAGCACATGGACTTATTTTCTATTCCGTTGTTTTTCCTTCCTCCATCTTTCTTTAAAAAAGAGAGAGAGAGAAAAAAAAAAGGTGCTAGAGGATGTATTCCACAGAAATGGAAGTATACCTACTAGTGACAGCTATTCTAGTTATTCTAGTGTGGAATATACTGTAAAACCTCTGAATAAACACCACACTCCAAGCGACACCAACCCACATACTGTATGTTACACCACTGACTTTTACACACTCGTGAACTTGCAGCCCCTCTAGAAAAGTGACTGAACATATATAAACGTATAGAAAGTAAGTATAAGGTTAAACAGGGGATAGCTGTGATGGTTCGGACAGTGGTGTATGGTTCGGAGAGTGCAAATTCCCAAGCAACATATGGGACCGAGGGCCGCGAGGTCTTGCGTGAAAGTGCGATCGTTTGTTTACTTCGATCACTCGGAACCACCAAGCTATAAACGCCACACTTTTCAATACAGGTCAGATTTTATGATTTTTTTTGCACCTCCTATGTTATAATTTGAGTGTAAATCGTAAGCTCTGCCTCCATGAATGTGTTAAGCAGCGAATAACGCATTTTTATGATGACTCTGTGTTGCATGTAGAAGACATTGCTATCAAAAACGAATGTTAAACTCTCTCGTGTGAAATTGGAGGGTATCCATCAGTTAATTATATAGATTCGGGATGATTCGGACAGTAGTGGAGGGGAATGACTCGGGCAGTTGAGGAGGAGGATGGTTCGTCAAAGTCCGAACTATCTCTGGCTACAATATGCATTAAAATGTCGTAAGTCTGTCGGCCAGCCAAAAATAGGGAAATAAATAGATAAAACGAGAGATCCAGTTTCTTTTGCAATCTGAAATAGGGGCCTGGAAAGTGAGAAGTGGTCAATATTCCAGAGAGAGAGAGAGAGAGAGAGAATAAAGAGGCCAGTTAAGAATGAATTCCTTGTGAACAATTCATTGGATATCTAAGAAAACGATCAATATCAACTTGACATTGCTGCAGACTTGATGCGCTTTCTTCGGCCTCGGTGAATTGGAAGACTTCGATTGCGATGACTACTGCTTTGTCTCCAGGTCATAACCATAAACCCATGATTCATCACCAGTTATGACCTTGGAGATGAAATGGCATCATCTCTAACCTGATTCTTGAGCTCCCTGAAACTGCAGTGCAATGTGCCTTCTCGTCACTCAGTAGTCTTGGCACAAATTTTGCAGCGATGTGTCTCATGCCTAACATGTCCTACATAATGCGTTGTACACTCCCGTGCGACAGTCCAACATTATCACAAACATCATGGATAGTTCGTCTACGATCTGCAAGCATAGCCTGACGAACATACGTTTTCTGGTGTCGTTGCCATTTGGTGGGAAACTGCGAACTCTAGTGGAATCCCAGTGTTATCGATCAGTTAACCGCTCACCCAGTCGGGAGTGTTTTCAAAACAATTTTTCACTGTCATAAATGATCGTCTTTGTGCGAGATGTTAGCGCTTCCGCTGAGCGATTTATTTTGGGCATGTTTTGCTCATTCTAGCTGTTAGTAATGCGGCCACAGCACTCACCTCTTTCCCACGATTTAGTCAGTCAAGATTTGTACGCCGCGGAAGCAGGTAGTGTGTGGCAGTGTCCTTCCTCAACGACACCTAGTTCCCACCGCCGCTGTATTCCCACTTAGCTGTGATTGGTGAGAGACAGCGAGTGCAGTGTCCTTCCAGTAACGACGCCCAGTCATCCACTTAGTCCACTCTTTGACCAGTATTTCTTTTCGTTTTTTTCCTAGGTTTAAGAGTTAACTTTTGAGTGAGCGAGTGAGTGTGATCTCTTTATTTGAATTCACTTTGAAATGTAACGTTAAATTTATTCCTTTGTAATCAATAAATTTAACAGTTCTTTTTCTCGAGCTTAATGTAATGTAAACTCGTGTTTCATTTCTCCATACTAAGATTATTTCCCTTATAGCTCCTAGCTTGCATAAACGCTTTGTTATTCATAACTGGTACTTAGGCCAGTCTTGTTGTATTAAGCTTAAAATCCTTTGTGCTATCTAGGAGTTAATGCATCAGCAAGGACCTGATATCATTAATAGTATTAGTTATTGATTGTCAGGGGTGAAGTCACTTTCTCCAGAGGCTAACAGTACTAATAAACAGCAATTGTGAGGAATTAGTCTTTGCTTTGTACTGTTGGGAAAGTTTATAAATTCTCGTTCTTAGAGAATCGGCGAAGCAAGCTAGCATAAAGTAATCATTGCTTGATTTTTTAGCAAGACAAATCATCGTCCCTGCTCACATTATTACTGAACATTATCCTTTAATATTGAAACATTTTAAAAAACCCGTGACAATGATAGCCTTACACTCCACACATGACATGTTGCCTGTTATCGTCACAGTGGAATACATTGTTCAGCGGAGAATAAGGAGTCACCTGTTTGATAAGGTTACCTGAATATGAATTGTCAAGAAAAGTCACTGTTAACGTGGTTACCTCGCCCAGGGGCTGGATACTCAAAAATTCACAATGGTTGTATTTAGGAATGTGTGTTTGTATCCTTGTATTTTTGGTGCTGCTATGGAGTTTCATTCTCACTCCGAAATGCATTAGTTCCATAACTTGATTCATTTTCTGTTTGAGTCAGTGTGACTTATAACCAAGGCCATGAATTGACGTTTTCGGACTGAGTCCTGCCTTACTCGTATCGTAATATTTGGAGTATCCGGGTGGGCGGTGCCTACATAACGTCATACCAGTACGTCACGCTAGCCTCGCACGAGCAATGGCTCATTCTGTCGCCTCGCATGCTTATTTTACCCTTATAAGTGCCTTGAGTCTCCACAGTTGGTAATAATCCATACTGATGCCAGGTAGGTTGGGGTCTGAAACATAGCTTAGTAAAATATAATCGTAATCCAACGCTTTGAGAACAAGTTATTATCGAAAACCAGTGTTCCACTGCCTTTGAAACCCATAGTAAATGCTACTGCATTTAACCTTTGTGGACAACTATATTGTAAATACGTGTCATGACTGTGCCTCTGTAGTAGCATGACGTGAATCCTGACGAGATAACGGAAGAAGGTTTAACATATCTTGACATAAAGAAAGTGAATATTTGGCTTTAGTTTTATTTAAAACTAAGATTAACATAAGTTGGATTTTCCTTGTAAACTTCATGAAGTAATTCACTGGACAGTATTAGGTAATTGTAATTAAATAATATTTGGCATCTCTTAATCCTATGAGGGAAGAGAGACTCGCCATTTTCTTCATTCTTTTTCCTAAAGCTCCTTCGAGCCGCACATTGTACATATTGCACCAAGGACGTTTGGAAAGACCCAGACAAACTGACCTAGAATTAGAGCCTGTCGTCATCTGTTATTCCAACTCTATCTAGCTATGTAACCTTTATGATTTGGCCAAATCAAAGGGACTTGCAATGATATAAGGAGATAATCACTAGCGAGTTAGAGTATTAATTATACCCTAATTTCCTAAGAGACTTCTAGTATTTAAATTTAATACTTGTTGTTGTTAGACTAACACTCGTTAGAAAAGAGGGCGCAGAAAATTTTTTGACAACCAGTGAAAGTCTCCACCTACAACGCAGGTGGAGACTAATAATACCAGCGAAAACCATTGTCTCTATGTAGGTGGAGATTAATAATAATAATAATAATAATAATAATAATAATAATAATCAATCAGTCATTTCCTGTGGCACCCCACGGGATGCATAGGGCCTTGATCACCTCTCTCCACCAATTTTTATCTCTTGCCATCTCCTTCAGGTCCCACCAACACTCCTCCCATGCTTCTCTTTTCATTGTCCGCAATCAGGTTTCCTTCGGCCTACCTCTGCCTCTTCTTCCTCTAGCAGTCCACTCTGGCACATCCTACATTAAACTGCCTTCTTTTCTATATATGTGCCCCAGCCATTTCCAGCGAGACAGTCTCACATATTCATCAACTGGTTCCACTCTCGTAATATCCCATACTCTTTCATTTGTAACTCTCTCCTGCCACTTCGCCCCAAGAATCCTTCTCAATTTTCTATTCTCAAATCCTAATACTTTCTGATGTGTTGCAGCTGTACTGTACTATGATTCATGCCCTTAAATCAAAATTTTTCTAACCATGGACTTGTAAATTTTTACTTTAGTGTGTATCGAAAGTATATTATTATTCTACACAGATTTTAACATTCCAACAGCTTCCCAAGCCTGTATAATCCTCTCCTTAATTTCATTGTTTGACGATCCGTTACATGATACAGTCGTTCCCAGATATTTAAAATTGTCTACATTCTTCACCACATTATTTCCAAATACACAATCGATTTGGTTCACCACGTTCATATTAATTTCAGTTTTTTCTCAGTTTATTACCAATCCCACTTTTACTCCTTCTTCCACCAGACAATCAAGCATCGTCGCATCTCGTAAATACTTCCGCAAGGCAAGACAATATCATCAGCATGGTCTAAATCTATCAGCCTCTCGTTTTCTTTCCAGTTACAGTAATTCCTGCACCAGTTCTCCTTACAACATTTATCATAACATAATCCATAACCAAAACAAACAGCAAAGGCAAAAGAACTCCTCCTTGAATCACCCCTGACCTGACTTCAAACGGATCACTAAAAGAACCGCCCGCCAGTACCTTACAAAATAAGTAGGCTTACCTTCATGCAGGCTTCTAAGAATACTTACAAACCTTTCTGGTATACCTCAGAACCTCACAATTTTCAACATAGCTCCACGTGAAACACTCTCAAACGCCTTTTCAAAATCCACAAAGAGCATACTAAGTGCCATTTTCATCTTATTAGTTTGTTGCAATAGAGGCCTTACAATTAAATTTTGGTCATTACAACCACTATCGTCATCATCATCATCTGGACCTCCTTTCCCACCTTAGGGGAGGGTGAGGAGTAGCGATGTCCAGACAGCCCAAACTTGCCCAGTCCAATGGGCCACGCTCCCATTCACCCATCATTCAAGCCCCCGGAATCCTGGCTCTATCAGATGCACCAAAAACACTCACCACGTTCTGTAGCTTCACATAAACGTATCCGACTGAGTCAGTCCGGACGCTGCCACGTTAAAAAGGGATTCCAAATCCCTGATCATGCACTTCTCCTCACAACATTCATCCAGCCAGCTCAATCTCTTGTCAGTTCCCCAGCCTCACCGACTTCCAAACCTTTCTTCCTCACACACTCATCCACCATATCTCTCCACCTTCTCCTCAGCCTACCTCGCCTCCTCTTTGATTCAGATTCACTCAGATATACCTTCTTCACGACTCTATAGTTATCTATTCTCCTCACATTACCATACCATCTCAATACACTCTCTTCGATTCTGGTGTCCACCAACTTCCACGCTCCACATCTTTGACGAATCACATTATTTCGTATCCTATTCCCCCTCTGTACTCCACATACATTCCTCAGCAGTCCCATCTCCACTGCTCTTACTCTTGACTTTCATTTTCATGACACATCATAGTCTCACATCCATATGTTAAAGTTAGCACTAACACTCCTTCATATAAGCCTTGTGCGACAGCAACACTCAAGCCTCTGTTTCTAATCAAGGCCTTCATTGCACCAGCTACTTTTCTTCCTTGTGTCACTCTACTTTCAACTTCTTTTGCACATTTTCCTCTTTTTTCTATCATTGTACCCAGGTATTTCAACTCTCACCAATTCCAGTCGCTCTCCATTCACTGTAACATAGCACTGGGAGTCACGGTCTCTCTCAATAACCAACACTTTACTCTTTTCTATATTTGCTTTCAAGGCACGACGCTCTCAGACCTCAGCAATACTCTGCACTAGCCTACCAAGTTCTTGTCCGGTACTTGCCAGCAGTACTGCATCATCAGCATAAAACAATTTTGAGATATTCCATCCATCACCATTCATTACCTATGCCATCCCTCTCTCCATTATTCGTTTTTTTTTTTTTACTTCTCTCATCACCCCATCCATATATATATATATATATATATATATATATATATATATATATATATATATATATATATATATATATTGAACAACCTTAGGGACATTACACAACCTTGTCGCACGCCCACACCGATCGTGAACCATTCACTTAGATGCCCATTTACCCTTACACATGCTTCACTACCATTATAAAAACTCTTGATGGCACATAGCAGCTTACCATCTACAATGTACATACGCAAAACATTCCACAATCTGACTGTTCACTTTGTCGTATGCTTTTTCCAGATCCTTCGATGCCATAAACACCTTATTGTCTTTTTCACAAGCCTTCTCTGCTTTCTGTCTCTCTGGAAATATTTGATCCACACATCCTTTGCCCCTCCTAAAGCCATCCTGTTCATCAATCACTAGGACTTCTGATATCTCTCTTACTTTCTCTATAATAATTCTTCCATATACCTTCCATACCACACTCAATAAACTTATGCCACGATAATTGTTGCACTCATTTCGCTCACCTTTATTTTTGTACAAGGGTACAGTCACAGCCTTTTTCCACTCTGTAGGCACAGTTTCACTCAGCCATGCCTTCTTACATATCTCCAGCAAGCACTTCATTCCACTCTCACCACGACACTTAAGCATCTCTGCATACACCTCATCAACCCCAGCTGCTTTCCCATTTTTCAGCCGCTTCACAGCACTCTTCACCTTCAACCTCTACCCTTCCTAAATCCCGCTTTTTCTTCTTCTAAAATTTTATCAATTACTGGCTCTATTCTGCTCAACACGATTTTGGAAAAGACTTTTGCAGCTACAGGTGTCAAAGTTATCTCCCTCCAATTTCCACACACACTTACATCTCCCTTGTTGGTATTTTTATAATGACTCCATGTCTCCACACTTCTGGAATTCCTCCATTATCCCAAGCCACATTAAAAAAAGGTTTAAAAGAGCATTCATCAACTCATCATTTTCCAGCTTATGCATTTCAGGAAATTGTTCATCCGCTCCTGGGACCTTAAAATTCAGTAATTTCTTTATAGATTTTGCTACCTCTTCTAAGGTTATATCCCCTGTTTCTAGTTGCAAATATCTCTCTGCTGGCAAAATACCTTCTTCAGCTGGGATTGGTCTATTTAGAACAGATTCAAAATGCTCTTTCCACCTTCCTTCTATATTCAAATCACCAAGTTACCATTTCTTTCTCTTACAGGTATTTCCTTTCTTCTCTTTTCTGTCCCAGTTAACTCCTTTTTGGCCTGATACGCTGCTCTCGTGTTCTGACCGTCACTTTTACTTAATTTCTGTCTCTGTTGTCCTTTCATCATATAGCCTCATCTTATCACTCGTATCATGCCTAACGTGTCTTTTTACTTCACAATGTTAACTCCAGTGCTTTGCTTTAAGAACCTCAACTACCAGGCCATCAACATGTTGTGCTTCATTTCTTAACTTCGCCTCTTTCCATTTCTGAACTGCATCCCATATTTAATCTGACATCAACTTTTTCCTTCTTGCCTTTCCCCTTTTCTTAGCATTCTCATGCAAAACCTTTTTCACTTCTCTCCACATTTGATTAATATAATTATCTTCAGATACCATCAAAGTCTGCAGGACTAGAAACCGGTTCCTACATTCCCACCGAAACTTTTCCTTCGTGTTCTTGTCATTTCTCAGCTCATCAAAATCATTTTTATTACCCTCTTTACAACTATCATTAACATTTCTCTTAAGTTTTATTCTAATCTTCGACACAACAAGTTGATGATCAATACGTATATCTGCCCCCTATGCCTTCTGCTAATGTCAGGACTCTAAAATATCTTAATACATAATAGCTAGCAACATACATATGTAGTCTAGAGGTTAGGTCACTGTCAAACATAGGGGCGAAAGGAAATGACGTTAGCACCTCTCCAGAATGTCTCACACAGCACATTAGCCCATAAACAGCGCCTCATGACCACACACACACACACACACACACACACACACACACACACACACACACACACACACACACACACACACAGGCTTCTAGAACTTTCGACGGTAGTATAGCCTACGTGATGGAAGTTCTTGTATACGGAAAGAAAGAGGAGAAGTCAGAAGGAATTAGGAGACTTGAGCAGAGACAGAGCGAGAAAGGGGGTCTACCGAGAGAAGCTGGGAGAGAAATTAGCAGGCATAAAACCGCTCTCACCTCAAGACACTCTTGTGAGATAAACTTAATATAAAATCTTAAGCATTTTTTCCTTTTGAAGACAATAAAACCATAATCAACCCCAGACTCATCTTTTATCTTTTCCCATCATCGACTACAAGTGAACTGAGGTTATTTCCTCCACCTCCACAACCTCCACCACCACCACAACGCCGATGCAGGGGTGACGACTGCAGCAAATGCCAGAGCCTTCACTCATCACTCATTGTTACTCATCGTTACTCAGCATTATTCATCGCTACTCATTTACTCACCACAGCTATCAGTGTGGGAAATCAACGTTGCTGTGCAGGTGCGTACCTAGAGATTTGGGGGTCCAGGAGGCTGGATTATTTGCGGGGCCCCTCTCTAACATCTTGGAGGGGGGGCCCCGCAAGTTGCCATATATCTCAATCTCAAAACTTATCTAATAGCTCAGCCGGGATTGTCGGGATGATAAATATATATATTTTTAAATATTAATAAAAAAGCTTATAAATTTTTAAGGCTTCTAGGGGCTCCCCCTCAATTGGGGGCCCGGGGAGCAGTTTCAAACAGCCCCTCCCCCCTCAGGTACGCTACTGTTGCTATGCTAAACGCTCCTGACGACAAAACGTTTCGGCAATGAACCCTGATCTTTCACCACGACCCTGAAGTGACCCAGAGTGACATCATTCTCCCACATCCGTCAGTGAATATACTTTTTACTTAGCCTATTTCTTCCCTGAACTTAAACTTCGTAACAAACACCATTTCATCTACTGTATATAATACGTTAGGTACACACACCTTCCTCACTTATTTGTATTAGGCCCATCACTCATTACCATTACAACCATTAACAATTATATATATATATATATATATATATATATCTATATATATATATATATATATATATATATATATATATATATATATATATATATATATATATATATATATATATATACTTTATGTTTTCCATTTATTAATATTCATTTTAGTTATCTATACAGTTAACACATATATGTTTCATGACAACACATCCTAGCACAACGAGTTTTCATTTTAGTCTTTAGTGATATGACGGGAATATTTTCATCACCACCGAATTTATTGCCGAATGAAACAGCATCTGCAGTACCTAATGCCGATTCGCAGATAGTAGAACAACAAGAAAACCTAACAAACACACTTATTTCTTCACGAACTAAAGATAAGGAGACAAATACTTCACAGATCTATGATGATGATGATACGTCAATACCATTTTCAGAAACAGACAGTGACGATTCTAGCTCTGTCTTACACACCTTTGAAAATATTTTCACGCGGGCTCACAGGTCAGGAAATAATTACCCAACTATCCCTTACCATAACGACAAGGGACTCCAAGAGAATTTAACAAAACAAACAAATACCATGGCTAACGGAGGTAATTCCACATCCCCTCTCCGTGTCTACTGTATGTTTATCATGAAGACAAAAATCTCCCAAAATTCTCAGGCACAGAAAAGGATCGCACTGACGTCGTGTCTGTCATCAGTCAGTGCGAGCAACTGTTTGTTGAGAGACATATAACAGATGAAAATGAGAAAATAGCCATTCTTTCCTCATGGATTAACCAGGAAAGATATCCAACCAATGACCTCAGATCTGATAAACTCTTATGAGCTCAGACATATGAGGAGTATAAAACAGAATTTCTGAAGAAATTTTCTGGAAGCATAAATTTCCTGCCAGGTATAATTCCTGAATTACGTAAGATTGTGGATTTCATGAGAGAACGTACAACAAATCATGTATTAAGTGAAATAACAAAAGATGTATCAACAATTAAGAGAACACTTTTAGCTACTTTAGAGAACTCAAATTCGGTAACGGATGATGGGAAGATGTCATCAATGCATGTCGTAGACATCCTTGGTTATGTAGCTGCCCTGTGTAAATTACCTGATAGGGTATTAATGACTGGTAAAACAAATCCCGATACCCAGGAATGTGTTTGTTAGATTTTATGAACGAAGTAGAGATGAATTGTAACAAAGCAGGGGTCAGTGAATCACAACCTAATACAACCAGAACGAGGGTTGTGGACACAAAGACAGCCACGAACACTTGTACTAAAGAACAAAATCGATCGCGGCCCGAAAACAGACAAACCAAGCAAACCCAGGCGTCGAGACAACGTTCCCAAACACCAGGCTACAGACTGTCTCAAAAGTTTGCACGTAGTCCAAGTAGAAATCGCGCCCATGGAAAACCTAAAAATGGAAAGTCATCTCGAGAATCACATTCAAGAGAGAGGTCCACACAATGTTATTATTGAGCAAATCCTGGTCACACGTGAAATGAATATTATATTAAGAATAAAGAGGACAAACAAAAGGCAAAAGGATATGACCCATATTGAAGACATCATTGGTCGTCGGGGCACTGGACATCAGAATATAAGACAATTCAAAAATTGGTTTCTACATTTAAATTAGGGGAATCACAAGCCACGACAAAAAACGACCAACAATAAATAAATCTAAACCTAAAGTGAACACAGGTTTGATTGGAAATGAGTGTATCTTAGTACCCGCTTCAAGTGAAGATCAAATTGTTTCATTAGTCTTAGATACAGGCTCCTCAGTGAATTTAATAACACAAGAGGAATTAGAGAGAATTTTTGGAAATAAGAAAAAGGTAACTTTCTTAGAGGAGTCTGATTTAGACTTATATGCAGTAGAAGGCAAACGAATCACCGTAAAGGGCATGATACAGTTGGATATCAGTTTTACAGAGGCCGCAAGACCGAAATCTGCTATTTTCTATATAGTAGAAAATTTAGCTATAAGAGCCAACATATTAGTAGGTTTGAATATTATGAGAACAGAGAATATCATTCTACTCCCACATATGAATGGAATACATTACAACAATGAATTCATAGAGGAAATATCATCAGAACTGTCACCCACCAACAGTAGAAATTCAGAAAGATTTGGAAGTATTAAACAACTAAACAGAACCACGCAATCGAACGAGGGTACACACGCACTCACAGCACCCCTCCACCCTCTCTGCCTAGTGACAGCCAAGCAGAAACATTGTTTCCTGCCCATCTCACCAATGATGTTGTTATTCTGCCTAACTCATATATGAGTCACCATAAAGAGTAAATGGAAGAATAGTACGGTCCTTGTCTTAGAGGAATTATGTAGAGTGAAAGGACTGTCGCTGGAAAATGCATTATCAAGTGAACAACGATGGGGAAATTCATGTGTTCCTCATTAATCAGATGAATGGGGAAGTAGAGATAAAAAGGGGGACTTGTCTTTGTAGTTTAGAAACATGTCCTGCTCCTGTAAGAGAAACCGTAGCAGGAACTACAAGTAAGATAAAATCTACAGACAGAGAATGCATAAAGGAGAATTTGATTCACTCAGAAAATGTTCTCCTAGATTTATTAGAGAAAAATCAACAAACGGTAGCATTACCTGGAGAACAATTTGGGTGTACTAACGTGATTACACACAAGATTAACGTACACCCGGACACACAACCAATATATGTACCGGCATATAGACTTGTGCATTCACAATGCACCCTGTCAAATCAGTATGTTAAGGAAATGCTAAAACTAGGCATTATTGGACCATCTGTCTCCCCGTGGAATGCCCCATTATTTTTCGTGCCCAAACGAAACGGAGACATGCCTGCGGTAGTAGATTACCGTACATTAAATCAGCACACAACCCCTGACCGGTTTCCTATGCCATTGTTAAGTGACGTCTTACAAAATATTGGACCAGAAAACAATGTATTTTCCACAATCGATTTAGTCAGTGGCTATTACCAAAATATCCTTGAGCAAGAATCACGCAAATACACTGTTTTCTCCATGAATACAGGGCATTACCAATGTAAACGAATGCCAGTGGGGTTGAGGACAGCACCAGACACATTCCAACGATTAATGAATTACATATTGCCTGGAATGCTGGGAAAAGGAATAGTTGTCTATCTAGATGACATTATTATTGCTACTCATGCTATAGATGAACATCTGCAGAAATTAGAACAGCTCCTTCAAAAGCTTGCTAATGCTGGTTTTAAAATTAAGCTGCCTAATGCAAATTTTGTTTTAAAGAAATAAAATTCTTAGGACACAGACAAAATATCCAAGGTATTCACACGTCTGAGGACAAAATACAGGCAGTAAGGGATTTCCCAGAACCAACAAATATTGACGAAGTAAGACAATTTGGGGGCTAGCGGGATATTACCGCCCGATTATTAACCAATTCTCTCATATAGCACAACCGCTATTCATTCTACTAAAAAGGATGCTGCATTTCAGTGGGAAGAGGAACAAAAACTAGCCTTTAATGAATTAAAAGATAAACTTTCAAATGCACCTTGCTTGGCCTACCCTAATTTCAAAAAAACATTTATAATTTGCACAGATGCACCCCTTAATGAAGTAGGGGCCGCACTGATGCAAGACGATAATTGTGGGAAAATTCAGCCAATTGCATTCGCTAGCACACAAATAAAAGGTTCTGAGAAAAATTATTGCACCACAGACCTAGAAGCACTTGCTGTGGTCTTTGCATTACAAAAGTTTCGAGATTTGGTGCTGTATGTGGTTACGAAATTCACTAATTCACCAACCATAAACCGCTCGTGGGTATGTTCCAAGAAAAACTCCTCTCTGGGAGGAGAGCAAGATGGAAATGTACAGTTGCAAACTACAATTTACATATTCACTACATACAAGGCAAAATAAATTTAGTAGTGATGCGCTATCTAGGAACCCAACGACAATTCATGTCGCGGCATTAGATCTCAAGGGAAACATCCCAAACCATGATGAAATCTCGAAAGCACAAAGACTTGATCCTACATGGTCTAAAGTTATATACAAATTGGAAAGTGGCGAGGACATACAATTACCAAAGCTACATATATCTCTCGAACAATTCACAATCGTCCATAATGCCTTATATAGGATCAACAAAGGACAACCAAACCATAGAAAAAATAAACAATTACTGGTACCTGATGAAATGATACCTCAAGTTTTAAGGATAATACACGATAGTCCACATGCAGGACATCCTGGCAAGGATAGGACGGTTAGACAAGCCAGGCTGTTATACTAATGGCCATCATTACAAAATGATATATACAGTCATATAAACAGACGCGAGTCATGAGCGAGACATAAGGCTACACGTTAACACCTGCACTTATAGGACAATACCCCATACCTAATCGACCGTGAGACGTTGTCGCGGTTGACTTGCGTAAGTTACCCTTATCATACAATAATAATCAATATCTATTCGTGACAACTGACCACTTCACAAGATATGTGATTTTAGCCCCAATTAAGGATAAGACAGCCGAAACAGTGGCAAGGGCAATCGTAGATAATAATGTAGATTTACAACCCCAAAGGTATTAATAAGTGATAATGGGGGTGAGTTTAATTCCGAAATCTTGCAAGAAATATGTAAACAATACAATATAAAAAAGGTAAATGTCTTAGTCTATCACCCAGCATCCAGTTGGTTGATAAAGAGACAAAATAAAAAAGTGTTGGATGTGTTACGTCACATTCTTAATGAAAATTATGCAAGCTGGGATGATTGGATTGCCAGAGTGGAAGCTTCAGTTAATGGAGCAATTAATAAATCTATAGGGGACACACCACATTTCATTTTATTTGGGACAGACAAACAACTACCTTACCAAATTCTAGAAGGTGAAAATTTTCCAATATATAATTATGACGATTACCCTAAACTCCAAATGCGTGAATTCCAGGATATACACAAAACGGAGAAGAAACAGTTATCGATGTCCAAGGAAGAAATGACGGAGTCGTTCACTAGAAGGGCAAAAGAATCATCTATCGACTTAGGAGACATTGTCTTTGGTATCATTCACACTAGAGACAATAAATTATCACCAAAATTTGATGGTCCATACACAGTGATTAAGAAGACTGCAAACAAGGTAGTAATTAAGTCACTGTCGAATGGCGAAGAGAAACAAATTCATGTTGATCATTTAAAAAAGGTCCCAAGGAATTTAGCCAGCAATTATGCAACCCAGGACGCAACCGAAACACCGAACAATATCAGTGACAATAAACTACAGGAAATCAATACACACAAATATAAATTAAGATCGCATAACAAACAAACACAAATAGGTGCAACTGTTACTACAGATGCCACAATACAGCATTTACATGAGCTAGGTATCGATTCAATCTCCTTCTACAAGTGAAACAACGAGCAAAACTATTGTTCTCCACGATCCAGTTATAATGCTCATCATCACTATCATCGACCACAGCATGACTTTATTATTTTTTTCGGTAGGTAACGATGAGGGGACTTATACCATGGATTCTCCTATACACAGCATGAGAGATTATGCTCACTTTGACCCTCAACATATAGTACGGCAAGGATGCCTCATAGCTCCAACGGCCTCAACATCACTCGTGAAAGATATCATGAGTACTGAAATTAATTTGGACTTCATATATATATTACCTGCTTATTTGAAGAATATTGCCAAACCACTGAGGACCCTGGACTTTATGATGGGAAGTTTGTTTCAGAAGTTCATAACACAAAGGAAGTGACTGAAATCGTGAAGTTAGCGAAATGGAAGATAGAACAGGCTAAATCAATCATGCCCATCATGATCCAAGATATCCCACTTCATGGAACGGAGGTATTAATGACCACGAACAAAATCACAAGTACTCGTGAAAGGCGCGGTTTGTTCAACCTGGGTGGTGCAATTCTAGGGAACATTTTTGGATTGGCTACAGAGGAAGATCTTCAAGAAATAAACAACAAATTTAATGAAATAGCTTACGTACTAACATATCAGCAGAAGTTAGTTGACGGTCAAAACACAGCATTGAAGACGGTCGTGAAAAATCCAAGAAAGGCAGAAAGTATAACTCACCAGAGTATGGACAAAAATAAATGCCATGGAAGGAAACATGACACTTTTCCAACACTTCTCAGTAATCATGGAAAATATTGACATAATACCCCAGTTAGATAACACTAGAGTTCATTACCATGCACTCATGCAAGGTATTGCAAATGCTTGTAATGACAAGATCACTATTAACCTACTTCCAGTTCACGATCTACGTCAGATAATTAGTCAAGGAATACATAAACATGGTTTGAAGCCTTTGTTCCAGGGTAGAAATCTCAAGTTATATTATCCATATTTAGAAGCAACTCTAACACCAGCATCAGTAATAGTTCATGCACGGTACCATTCATGACTGACGATCTGTTCACAGTCTATCAGATATACCCCTTCCCTTCTAAGAATAATGACACCTTGGTCATCATCAACATCAACACTGACACCGAACTCATGATGGACTCCAAGAGACAGGACACTTGTCACTTTCGCTAGTGAATCAACGATTGAACGAAAGTGCCATACATCCCTACATGCTGTTCACCTTTGTCCTGCGTAAATTTTCACGTTTCAGCCTACTGGAACAGTCCCTTGTGAAATGGCGATCATAAGAAATCATGACATTCATCGCCATTTAACTTCACATTTGCTCCAGATAAACCTACGCATTATCAATGGATTGGACATTAACAGTCTCTCTACTGTACTCATAACATATCAGTTTTCATAATTTGTCCAGATATACCACCATCTCATACTTCAGCATCAGGATTATACATAGCACCTGACTACTGTGCTGTACTTAAATTATCCATGTCCACTTTAGCTACCGGCAAACACTATGCCATCGTCAAACACACTCACAAATATTTTCACCCACTACCTAAGATGGATTTAAATATGAACATAAGTATTAAGATGACTTCAGCTAAGTTTGAAACTATGCAACTAATCAATGAAACAATGAAGCCATGGGAAGAACTGAGTATGAGTATGTTCAACTCATATTATGTATATAGCCCGGCACCAACTGTCTTTATAATCATCTCTATTGTATTTGCCATAGTGCTGTTGGCGATGCACAGAATGCGAGCAAGAATTGCAAACTTAGAGTCATTATTTACGGAAGGAAAAGTGAACATTCAAGTGAGACACCCTGAGTGAAATGTGTATATGTAAATAGTGTAAGTCATATATATATATATATATATATATATATATATATATATATATATATATATATATATATATATATATATATATATATATATTTATATAGGGTGATTCAGAAGAAACGTTACTCAAGATATTATGATATGTAAACAATGCAATGTAAACCGTATTTTTGTTTTCTTCCAACAGATGGCGTTAGTGGTATGTGTTGATAATGTGCTAGCACCCTCTGTTGAGCAACGTACTTGAGTGAGCTACAGTAGTGATTTGTCTTCAGCTGAGGCAGGATGATGTTCTCCCAAGAGCAACGTGTTTTCATTCTTGAAAAATATTTTTCATCGCTGTCTTATGCACAGGCGATAACATCGGTCAGTAAGGTGGCGATTTGAAGACTGGTTGTTCGTTCTCGTGAAACTGGAAGTGTGCATGACAGGAAGCGCAGTGGACGGCCGTCTGTGCTGACAGATGTGAAACTTGAAGACGTGCAGGCGCGCTTACAGAAATCTAAAAAAAAAATAGTCTCAGGATACTTGCATCTCAAGCAGATAGGTCCTACTCAAGTGCACAGGAGGCTGCAAAGAAATTACACCTGCGGCCCTATCGTATTCGTGCAGTCCAAGAACTGCGGCAACCGGATGCAGAAAAACTTTTACATTATTGCCGGTGGTTTAGAAGGTTTGTTGAAGAACATGGGGTTAGTGTGCTTGATAAGGTTTTCTTTAGTGATGAAGCATGGTTCCACTTTAATGGATAATATGTTAATAGTCAGCACAGTAGGACCTGGAGTGCTAAAAAGCCACGTATGATTCACAGAAAACCTTTACATTGGCAAAAAATTGGAGCGAGGTGTGCTGTAAGTCAGCGGCGTGTGGTGGGTCCAATTTTTTTTAACAACGGTGACTGGTGATGTATACCGGAATCGTCATTACGCAGTTTGTGGCACTTCTTGATGAAGATGAACGTTTCCGCTGGTTTCAGCAATACGGTGCCACATCCCACACGTCAAATGAAATGATGGCATTCTTGCAGGAATTTTTCGAAGACCGAATCATCTCCAAAAACATGTGGCCTCCAAGATCACCAGATATAACATCTGCCGATTATCTTCTATGGGGATACCTGAAAGGCGTGGTCTATAAGGAAAACCCACACACATTACATGAACTGAAGGCCTAAATTGAAAATGCAATAGAAAACATAAATTTTGCAACCCTGCGTAAAGTGTCTGCTAACATGGTAAAAAAGGGTACATGCATGCATCCATTAAGATGGGGCACACTTCCAACATATACTTTGATTATCAAATGCTTTTGCCATGTCAGCAATGTACATATGTACTGTATGTAATGTCAAATGTGTTTATGTACAGCACACAATGTACAATTAATAAATCTAACTTGTAGTCAGAGTAACGTTTCTTTTAAATCACCTTGTTTATATATATATATATATATATATATATATATATATATATATATATATCTATATCTATCTATCTATCTATATATATATATATATATATATATATATTTATCTATCTATCTATCTATCTATATATATATATATTTATCTATCTATCTATCTATATATTTATATATCTATATCTATCTATCTATATATATATCTATATCTATCTCTCTATCTATATATATATATATATATATATATATATATATATATATATATATATATATATATATATATATTTTAACCCATTGGATCCCAGGGGTGCTGGGCGAGGCACTGCACTGGGAGGGTACTAAGCGTACCGCCCTCCGCCTATCGGCTCATAGTCGCGAAGCTCATAGGTCCCTACCCGGGGGTTCCCTTCTTTATAAAGACTTGAAAAATCCCAGTTCTGTCCAATACTCGGGACACCGGGCTCCAAAGGGTTAAAGAGACTGATAGGTTTGCCAGTCAATATATATATATATATATATATATATATATATATATATATATATATATATATATATATAATTTATATTTTCGAAGAAAATTATGGGGTATCATATATAGTAATCTAATCATGAATTATTGTTAACCAATGTACATCTAACCAATTCACATAACAGTATTATTTATATCTCATATGTCTATGTGCCATTGATATAAATCACATTACATATGTATATTAATGACTCCTACTATAATCTACCGCATTGAACTGCCATTAGTGATTATGTCCCTTGTACATACACATCTGTGCCACTTTATTAATACAATATGTTATTCTGTATTCAACTTTACTACAATTACACATACAGTGTATTACTACAGTGTTATGTATTTCCTTCATACAGTGTATTACTACAATATGTTGTGTTTCAACAATATTATTGTCTGTACAATAATATCATATCTCTACTATATCCTGTCGTAGGTCACCAGCAGGGCGTGACCGAGCGATGTCAGGGTTCTAAAATGTCTTAATACTTAATAGCTGGCAACATACATATGAAGTCTAGAGGTTAAGTCAACGTCAAACCTTGGGACCAAAGGAAATGTCATTAGCACCTCTCCGGAATGTCTCACACAGCACAATAGCCCACAAACAACGCCTCGTGACCACACACACACACACACACACACACACACACACACACACACACACACACACACACACACACACACACACACACACACACACACACACACACACACAGAGGCTTCTAGAACTTTCGACGGTAGTATAGCCCACGTGATGGAAGTTCTTATATACGGAAAGAAAGAGGAGAAGTCAGAAGGAATTAGGAGACTTGAGCAGAGACAGAGCGTGAAAGGGGGTCTACCGAGAGAAGCTGGGAGAGAAATTAGCAGGCATAAAACCGCTCTTACCTCAAGACACTCTTATGAGACAAATTTAGTATTAAATTTTAAGCTTTTTCCTTTTGAAGACAATAAAACTACAATCAACCCCAGACTCATTTATCTTCTCTCAACATCGACTACAAATGAACTGAGGTTATTTCCTCACATATTTACTCACTATTTACTACATCTCGGCTACGACTACTATGTAATCTATTGCAAGACTGATACTAATTGCAGTGTGGTCAGTCTGGATACAGCAATTGCCACATGGCGAAATCTAAGCAGTTTTATGTATTTTTCTTTGTTCAAAGATAGTTCCACCAATCGTAAGGTCATTTGCCAAACAAAAGCTTCCAAATCGCATCCCATTTTTGTTCTGTATACCAACACCCTCCTTAACCATACAGTCTTCAAAGCCATCTCTACTACTACCAACAATCGCATTGATATTACCAATGCAAACTAACACATCATGGCTTGGCACTCAATTCACCATATCCTGTGGCTTCACATAAAACTCATCCTTCATTTCATCAGCAGCTTCATTTGGCAGAGTGTACCCAACCACCAAACTGATATTACTATGGTCAGATTTTAAACGAACGTAAAGCAAGAGCTCATTAATTGACTCAAACTCACATAGTGATTTGCAAGCATCTCTGCTCAAGCCATCCTACTTGATAATGACTTCCATCACTCCTACCTGACACCAACAAAGTGATACCATCTTCATTTTATCAACTCCAGCCAACCTCACTTTTGTAACAGCACATTAATCTATATTGTATTCCTTGGACATTTTACCAGCCTGAATGAGAGTTCAAACATTCCAATTTCCTATTCTTAAGGGTCTTCTTGAATGTATAAACTTATTACTACACCGTGGGATTCTTTGCATTCCCTGCCCACTTAAGGGATGCACAGAACTGAGGCCCATTGCTTCATTACCAGAGTTCATCAAGATTCCTAAGGCAGAAAAATATTTTACCCTTGAGCCGGTGCCAGTGGCTCGCAGAAGCCAGACAGTGAAGAGGGGAAAATAAACAAAATATAATGCAAGGGTTAAGATAAAGTACAAGGGAAAGAGAAACAGCAAAAAGAATGTTGATAAGTGTCTCTTTTAGTCGCTTCTTACGACCACCAGGGAATACTGGGGAATAATAATAATAATAATAATAATAATAATAATAATAATAATAATAATAATAATAATCGTTCGTTTTCCTTCGTTTTTTAAGATTCAACATGCTTGCATGAGTCTGCCATGGTCACCTAATGACGGCTTTCCATGCTGCTCGATCTCTGGCAGCTTCTCTGTTCAGTCCCTTGTCACTGAGGTCACACCCAATAACCTCGTTCCAGGACTTTTTCAGTCTATCTCTCGCAGCTCTACCCTAACATCAACACTTCTCACTTTCTGCACCTAGTTATCATCCCCCATCCTCTCCATATGCCCAAATCGTCTCAATCTACCCCTCCTCATCCGAACACCAATTCACTCCAATCCCATCCTATCCCTCAAAACTTCCTTCGCAAACCTAGCCCCAGCAGGCCTCACACTCAATGACGCACTGCACATCCACCCAATCATTGTCATTTCTATACGTTTGAGCCTGCAAAACAGCATTACACTCCTAACACATGCTGCATGAAAAATATCCTTAAGCACGGAGGGAAAGCCCTCTCAATGTCAGAAGAGGCAAGAGCTCTCTGAACTTCTTCCAACCACTCCTCACTCTAGACACAGAGGTAGCTTCAGCCCCACATCCAGCACATAACATGTCTTCCAATACATTCAAGAGACTCACCAGCAAGTTCAATCGTTTCACACCTGACTATCTCCAACTGCTCTCCCCGACACACCACACACATGAAATCAGCATTATCTCGCAATATACCTTTAATACCACAACATCTCTTATGCACCCACTTATCTCAGACATTGCACAATATGGAATTACTTCCCACGCCCTTGTGGCAAATCGCACATGGCCGCACTCCTTTTTCTTTTGCAGTATCGCCAACAGCCCTAGATATCATCACTTTAGTTTTATCTGCAGTTATTCTTAAGTCTTTGTGTCTCATACCATCTTTCCACTTCATAAATCTTTCCTCTGCCTCCCTTTCAATTTCTGCAGTCAACACCAAATCATAAGAATACAACCTCTCCCACAGGAGTCCGTTTCTGAAGTCATGTGAGAGGGCTTCAAGTGCCATGATAAGAACATGGGGCTCAAAACAGACCCCTGGTGCACACCATCAATCACGGAAATCTCATCACTCAAATCTCCATTCACCTTACCTTCGTGCGAGCACCCACAAACATGGCCATAACCACCCTAACCAGCCCCTTCTCGATCCCAAGCTTTCTCATTGCCCACATCACCACCACTCTAGGGACTGTTTCAAAAGCGTTCTCCAAATAAAGAAAAACAAAGTACAGCTCCCTTTTCATTCCTATATATTTTCCTGAAGCTGTTGAGCTATCAGTATGGCATCAGTGGTCCCTCTGCCTGGCATAAGCTCAAATTGCAAATAATAATAATAATAATAATAATGACTAGAACTATGGAGAGTCACTGTCTCCACCTACTGTTTCTTAGTAACCTTGAACCCACTGGGGAGTTTTTTTTTTTTTTTTCTATCAGCAATGTTCCATGCCAGGACACATAACCTGGTCCCCCTCAGATTCTTTGTGCAGTCTCCAGTTCTCGTGGAATCATGGGAAATCTCTGAGACTGGAATAACATTTCGTTAGGTATTCCTGTCAAGTAGCCACAATAAGGAAGGTTTCCCTTGTGGTAAGGTATGGGTAATACATACAAGATCTGAAGATCTTGTGCAGCATCAACAAAGGATCTGAAGACAAGGTTGTCAAAGACCACATGAATTTGCTACTGTTTCTTACAATAAGCTTAACCACATTAGGGAAATCTGGATTTTTTTTTTTTTTCCATCAACAATGGTCCATGCCAGGATGCATAACCTGGGCCCTTCATATTCCCTGCAGTCTCTTATTCTCTTGGAATCGTGAGAGTCTGAGGCGATGATAATAATAATAATAATAATAATAATAATAATAATAATAATAATAAAATAATAATAATAATAACAATAATACTTGCGAATGGAAGTCTCCACCCACCTAGTAGTTGAAGACTTTTTAATTATGCATTCTTATTGTGTAGCCACAGTAAGGAAACTTGAGTATGTTCGTTCGTTCGTTTAAAGTTTTCTGCACTTGTATTGCAGGCCGGGCTATCTATTAGCCCGGTTTCAGTATGTTGTTTTGTTTTGTTTTGTTTACAGATTTCCTGCACCTATAGTGCAGGCCGGGACATACATTAGCCCGGTCAGTGGGGTATGGGCTGATTAAAAATTAGTAAGCGGGGAGACAGGGCCTGGGGATTGCCCAGCACACACACCCTGTCTCCTGGCTGGTTTTGTGGTGTGTGTTTCAGTATGTGGTAAGGTATGTTTAATATAATCAAGATCTGAATACCCTAAGGTGACTTCTTGGGTAACCTCAACTGCTGATCAGACGACAAAAGTGTCGAATAATGCACGTGTCTGCTAGTGTTTAATACAATGACCTTGACCCCACTGGGGAGATTTGGATTTTTTTTTTTCAATCAGCAATGGCCCATGCAAGAACATAACCTGGGCTCTTCAGAGTCCTTGCACAGTCTCCGATTCCTCTGGAATTGTTGGGAAACCTTTAGGCGTGAATAATAATAATAATGCTGGCGAAAATAATAGTCTCCACCTACATAGTAGGTGGAGACTAATAATAATAATAATAATAATAATAATAATGAGAGTAACAACAAAATCAGATATGAAGTAAATACGCAGTTCATCTGTGCATTCGAAGAAAGGTTGGAAACGACAGACCCAATCCTGCAAAATTTATGCTGATTTTATTGAATTCCATGTGCTCACATTCCTCTCTTTGCAGTTTTTTTCAGTGACACTTAAAACTTACTGCTGATTGAGATGCGGAGAAAAATTTTCATGTACGCATCAGATTGCTGACTTCAGTATTTTAATAAGTTTATCAACAGGGCAGTGGGCAAATGGAATAAACTTCGAAGTCACAAAGTTTCTGCCCCTTCCAATGGGACTTTCAAACACTGGTTTGATACCGGTAATCATTCGGCAGATATAAATTGGCTATAGAAATTGCTCTACCTGCATATTTATTATTTTTCCTTTTCTGGTTCGAAGACGATAGCTTCTTGTCTCCGTCTGCACTTTCTTTTAAATTTCCACATCAGTTTTTCTATGCTGTTTAGTGTTCTTTCTCACTTTTTCATCCCGATACGGAGAGACGTAAAGTGACTATAGTATCGCTGCAATACAAATCACGCCATGAAGCTTCAATGCCTGTTAAGGTAAAGCAGCAATAAGTCCCAAGTTAACAAGAAATATAAAACAAATTAAAATAAATTAAAAAAAAAATAAATGGAGGAGAGGAAGAAGCCTATACAGTAACGCAGAGAAACTATTTTCTGCGAGGAGTCAGTTAGCAGCAAAAGGGACCCATTCACAGTGAGATGAAAGGATACGGATGGTTACCCACCACCTACCCCTCTTTCCTTTCCTTCCTTCCCTCACCCCTTAAATACCATCCCCTCCTCCCATTCCCTCAGCCCTTCTCCCTTCTTAATCATTTACCCTTCTCTCTGACTCTGAAAAAGCATTTGGTTTCTCCGCTCCTCCTCCTCCAACTCTAGCCTTTCCACACACACCCCTACCCATCTCCTCCCCTGTTCTAGTAATAGGGGAGGATATATTTGTAAACCCCCTTCCCTCTCGTCCTTTTCTTTCCATCAACCCTATTCCCTCCCCACTCCTCCCAAACACTTGTTCCCTTTGATTTCTTCCTTCCTCCTCCTCTCTCCTTCCAACTCCTCCACTGCCTTCCTTCTCCCTTCGTGACTTCTTTCATATCCCTCCCCTCGTCTTCTTTCTTCCTCCTTCTTCCTCCTCTCAAACACTTCTTCTCTTTTCCCCTTTTCTCCATAGCCTTTTCTCAGATAGCCTTTCCTTAGTTTTTCCTCCTCCTCCTTCTTTCTCTCTCCTCTCGTCCTTCTCCCTTCCCTCGAGCACCTCTCCCCTTCTATTCTATCGAGTTCCTCTTATTCCTCCTCACTCTCCCAGCCTCTTCCCCATTACCACCATCCCCCTCCTCTTTCCTCATTCTCCCACCCTCCTCTTTGTTCCATCCCCTCCCCTCATCTTTTTTGTTCCTCCTTTTTCCCTTTCCTCCGGGGCTCTTCTCCATTAACATTCCCTCCTCTTCTCCCTTCTCTCTGTCTTCTCCCACACCCTCTCATCTATTCCCATCACCTTCTTCCTCTTCTTCCTCGCCTTCAGTCAAACATCGTCGCCTTATATTTTTTTACGCCTCGACACGCTTCACGTCTGCTGTCCCAGTGCCTACACTGCTCAGTGTAGTCAGTCACAGTCTTCGTATGTTCCCCTCACTTCCTTCCTAACTCCCTCTCTCCCACTACCCTCTTTCCACATCGTTTCCTTTCTTCCCATCTAGGCTACCCTGCTTCAACTCAGAACATTACTACTACTACTACTACTAATAATAATAATAATTTGAACACCGTACAATTGTCCATGGACAATTTTGATAAAAAAAAAAAACTTCCCACAGACATTGCTTACTAGAAGCTGAGTTACAAAGGGACCTTGAGGTCAAGGTCATTGGTCATATATATGTCGCCTTAGGTCATCACAGTCTATATGTCCACTAAGTTTGGTGGCTCCAGGTTTAGTCCTTCAAAGAAAATTAGGAGATATCCAGAATACCAGAAAATGTACCATTATTACTCAAAGGATAGTCATTCGATTAAGATCATACTCCTTTCAGACATACAGCTATCTGAGAGTTATAACACACATGCAGCTATCTGAAAGCTATAACGCAGTAAAGTTTCAGCTCTCCACTTTTTGTAGTACCTAAAAAGTGTGCTTAGAAAGTTAAGGGTGTTCAGGATAATATCCAGAGATCCGGTGGATGGATGGCCTTCATAGTTGATTATAATAAGTGGAAAGCTGTCCAACTAAGTTGACCAGTTTTGAATGCTGAAGGCCATATAGTCTCTGAGTAGTCGCAATATACTTTTACAGAGATAGATTAATAAGTAGAACTCTGTAGCTGCCCTATGGACAGTTGCTAGTCTCCAGCTACTGTTTCTTAATGCTCTAGACCTCGCTGGGGAGACCTGTATTTTTATTCCCCTATCAGCAATGCTTCATGCCAGGAAAAATAACCTGGGCCCTTCAGATTCCTTGCACAGTCTCCAGTTCTCCTGCAATCGTCGTGAGACTCTGAGGCCGGAATAATAATAATTAGTTACATATTTTTGTGTAGCTACAATCAGGAAGCTTTGTGACGTGAAAAGTATGTTTAATATAAACTAAATCTGAATACCCTTAGGTAACTTCTTGTGTAACATCAATAAGGGATATGATAAAGGTGTCGAAGAACACAAGAAGTTACTTTTTTTTTATATAGTTACAATATGGGAGTTGTTGTTGTTGTTGCTTAAAGATTTCCTGCACATATACTACAGGCCGGGCCATACATTAGCCCGGTCAGTGTGGTATGGGCTGGTTAAAAAGAATAGTAAAGGAGGAGGACAGGACCTGGAGATTGCCCAGCACACACGTCCTGTCTCCTGGCTGGCTTTGTGGTGTGTGGGAATACGGGAGTGTTGTTGTTGTTGTTTTAGATTTTCCTCCCTTTGGGAGGACCGAGCCAAATATGGGCACGCCACAGTGAATCCTGACAATAGCAGGGCTCAAAGAGAGCTACTCTTTGGGTGGAATCATCCATCTATACTGTGGTCATTAGTATGGGAATGGTAAGATATGTATAATATAAACAAGATCTGAAGACTCTAAGGTAACTTCTTGTGTAACATTAACAAGGGATATGATAAAGGTGTCGAAGAACGCAAGTGTATGCTACTGTTTCTTACTTTGACCCCAATTGTGGAGATTTGGATTTTTTTCTATCAGCAATGGCCCATGCCAGGAACCATAACCTGGGTCCTACAGATTCCTATTGCAGTCTATGGTTCTCCTGGCATCGTTGCGAGACTCTGAGGTGAGAATAATACCAGCAAAAAAAATTCTCTCCACCTACGTTTTTGGTGGAGACTAATAATATCACCAAAACCAATAGTCTCTGACTACGTGGCAGGAATAGACTAATAACAGTAGCTAGAAATCTGTAACTGTCCTATGGACAGTCACTAATTCCACCTACTGTTATTTAGTGACTTTCACCCATTGGGAATATTTGCATTTATTTTTCTACAAGCAGTGGTCCATGCCAGGACATATAACCCTTATGATTCCTCGCACAGTCTCTGGTTCTTCTGGAATCGTCGGAGGACTCTGTGTCGAGAATAATAATGTTTGCTTATGTATTATTATTTTGTAACCCCCTGTGGCAGAGGGGACACGTCTCTGGCTGCACTATGGAGTGGTACTACCGCTCTGCAGCCAGGTTGTTTGGAAGAATTCTGCCACCGTATTCCCTGCATATCATAAAAGGTGACAAACAGGGACGAGGTCAGGGGACTAAAAATCCCCTCATTTGTAGTTTTAGTTCCTACAGTGAGACAGGGCATAGAAAGGGAAGGGGGACTGGGTTATCCCCGAACCCTGAAAATTGGGTCTATGATTGTGCCTGGATGTAGTATGATTGAGGCTAAAAGGGAGGAGATTGGGAGAATGTTTGTGAGAAGAAAGTTGGATGTGTTAGTTTTGAGTGAAACAAAGATGAAAGGGAAAGGTGAATCTAAGTTTGGAAGTGTGACTGGAATGTCAGGTGTTGATTAAGGAAGAGCGAGAGAAGAAGTAGCCTTGTTAGTGAGCCCGGCAGTGCAGCAGTGTGTGACTGAGTGGAAGGAGGTGTCACTGCGACTGATGTGGGTGAAAGAGAAATTTGGACGTGAGTTGTAGGTATTTGTGAGTGCATATGGGCCTGGTAGTGAGAGGGATAAACAGGAGAGGGAGTCTTTCTGGAGTGATGTTGATGAGTTTCTGCAGAGTTTTGGAGCAAATGTGAACGTGGTAATGGTGGGAGATCTGATTGCTAGAGAGGGATTGTAGCAGTCGAAGGTGTCATTGGTATGCATGGTGTGCCTGGAAGAAATAATAATTGAGAAATAATGATAGCGATGTGTGTTGAGCGATAGATGGTGATTGGAATTTCCTTGTTTAAGAAAGATGTTTATAAGTGTACATGGGTGAGACAAGTCAGTGGGAGGGTTGTTGGTAGAACATTGAGGGACTATGTGTTTGTGTCCAGGAATGTAAGAGGAAGACCGCTGGATATGAGTGTGTTCAGAGGGGAGGGTGGAGATATGTTTGACCACTACCTGGTGGAGAGAAAGTTGAGATTAGATTTGAGGAGGGTGAAAGACAGGAGAGATGGGTGTGGTAGGGAGGTTTTGAAAGTGAGTGATTTGGACAAAAGAGAGAGAATGAAAGAGTAACAGGAGAAATTGAAGGATGAATGGAATACAGTGAAAGATCAGGAAAATGATAGCGTGGAGCATGAATGGCAGTTATTTAAGAGTGCTGTGGTGGGGTACGTGGAAAAGGAGTTTGGTGTGAAATAAGTGGGTGGTGGTGTAAGAGAGGGAAGTGAATGGTCATGCGCGGAACTAAGTATGACTGTAACTGAGAAGAGACGTGCATATGAAGTGTGGCTGCAGAGTAAGGATGAGGTGTCATATGAGAGGTATAAGGAAAAGAGGAATATGGTGAATAAGGCTGTGCATGATGTTAAAGCAGAAGCAGATGATAGGCGAGGTAGACTATTGACTGAGAATTTCCAACAGAAAAAGAAAATGTTTTGGAAGGAGGCAAAGAGGGTGCAGAAAGAAGTGTCTGGGAAGAAAGAGTGAGTAAAAGCTGAGGATGGAAGGATGTTAACTTAGATGGATGCAGTAAGGAGATGGGCAGAGTATTGTGAAAGTTTGTTAAATGCAGAGGAGGAAAGGGAGGCCGAGACTGTGGCAGATGGAAGGGAGCAAGGAATAAATGTGTTGGAAGAGTTGAATGAGGCTTTGAGCACAGTGGAGGAAGTGCAGGAGGCAGTAAAGGAGATGAAAGCAGGGAAAACTGCAGGTATGGATGGGAGTGCTGTGGAATGTTTCAAAGGTGGTTGAGTGACTATTGCTGAGTGGTTAGTATGATTGATGAATGTGTGGTGGCATATCGCCACTATGCCCGCAGATGTATGGGAAAAGAATAGCTCTTTATTTTCTGTACTGTACTCATTTTTTCGTCAATAATAATAATAATTTTCTGCTACGGGATTTATATTTGCACTTGACATCACAATTATGGGTAATTGCACTTTGAGAAGTAAATGCTCTGGCTGTTTCACACAGATGGTTGAGTATGAGGTAATTACTTGTACAGAAATTGTGACTAATTTGTACTAATCAGGGGCAGCATGAAAATAATACTAATGTTATTCACAACTTACATTTTCTGTACTTCACATCACAAGTAAGCTAATGCTCATATATTCAACATTATTGTCTGAGTAACAGGGGAAAAATTTAGTTACAGGTGACCAGGTAATTTTCTCTCTCTCCCATGCACTTTTGGTTTTCTTTCATTGTACTAGATAGGGTTACTCAAGGTATTTCCAATCATTGTTTCACAAATAACCATAAAGAGTAACACTTATTGCAATGCACTAGTAAAACTTATTATGAAACACTTATTTCATAACAATTACTACATAGAACTTATAATATCTTATATTTCCCTTATGCATAAAAAAAAATACACCTGTGCATACCTGTTTACTATTTACAATTTTCCACACACTTGCTCAGTCAATGAGCCCTTTCCTCAGCGGTAAGGGTAGAACTTTCTTGGGGTCAGTGATACAATCAGCCCCGCGCATGGACGGACGGAGTCAGACAAGGAGGATAAGAAAGACGTCACTCTATTTTCTACCAGTGCCGTGTACAGACTGAGCCGTGCGTCAGTGGGGCACCTTGGGTACCTACCTACTCGATGGTTGTCATAGAAAATGGCCATGAGTTCAAACGGTGGCGGGAAGGCACTTGAGGTATATCCCGTGAGCCGGCGGTGCTCCACGACCTGAATTTTGATGGCTATACACGTCAGCCAGCTGTTAGAGATTAACTCTCGGAAGGTTCTAGCAAAATTTTGCACCAGGATGGTGGGAAGTTATATGAAGGTATTACTCTAGAACACTATTTATTCTCACTGCATTTCTGTACTTTTACTCGTCAGTTTTCTGTGTTATTATTAGCTTATCTTCTAGTATAAACTCCAGCAAATTTGATGGTATACATTTAATCAATTTCTGGCGGCATATTTGGCCGTGGATTTGTGCGTGTGTGTGTGTGTGTGGCCCGGAAGCAGCGAACATTGGTGTCAGATGACTGATTTTCCAACTGTCCTGAAGTTTTTTTAGTGGATATGTGTTGTTATGCATTATTTCCTTGATGTTTGGCATTACTTTGGATATTCCTCTGTGTTTTTTTATGTCTAAATATGGCAGATTGACCTGAAAACAGTGCCAAAATTTCAAGGGGTTGTAACCAGACCATATTATTGTGACTACTGTATTATTTTACCCATACTATATAATTCTAACAATACTATATAACCATACATTCATAATGTCTTAAACCAGTGTAGGTGATCAGATCAAGAATCCAGGTATCAGCTAATTTCATACATTGCAATGCAAGCACCAGCCGGCTTCACCCTCTAAGCCCTCTGCTCGCCTCGGGCAGTTGGGGCCTAGACAACGAACGGATTACATCTGTGGAGTTCCTTCTAAATACACCTCCGTCATTCATCTTTCAAGATCTTTGGATTTAACCTAACTGGGGAATGAGAGGGGAGTGGCACAGGATACTGTACATACAGTAGTGTATAGGTAGGGTGTTTTTTTGTTTTCACTTTTTTCATGGTTTTCTTGGCATTTAGCATAATTTCAGATATTCCTTTGTGTGTTTTGTTGTCTAAATATTGCAAATTGACCTAAAAACTGCCAAATTAGGAGGGGTACTGGGGGTAGGAGGGTATTTCAAGAATACTCCCCCAGTATCCCTGTTTGTCGTAAAAAGCAACTAAAAGGGTTGGCGGAGGGTTAGTGCCCCTCCCCGGAAAACAACTAACTAAAAAGACAGACAAGAAGCCTCGGACAAGGACTGACCAAACGATGACGACCCAGGACCGGACAAAGGACTTGGTAATGGCAACATGGAATGTAAGAGGAGCGAATGATGAGGTGAAAGAGAGAGAGATTGTCCAGGTGCTTGAGGGTGCGAAAGTGGATGTATGTGGAATAACTGAAACAAAATGGAGAGGAGAAAGTGTGAGGGAATGGGAGTATGGATGGGGTATATTTGCAGGAGTAGGTAAGAATGAGAGGGCAAAGGAAGGAGTATGTATAGTTGTGAGTAAAAGATGTAAGAAGAGCATAAAACAGTATGGATCAGTTGGGTCAAGGATTGTATGGGTAAAGTTGAAAGTTGGAATACAAATGTGGGCGATTGTGTGTGTGTATGCGCCAATGCAGGATCGTGCTAGTAGAGTGAGAGAAGAGTTCTGGACAAATGTGGAAGTGTGCACGGAAAAGTTTGGAAGGAATGAGAGAGTGTTTTTGATCAGTGATATGAATGGTAAAGTAGGGAATGTGAAGGTGGATGGAATAGTTGGTAAGTGGGGTGTGGCTGCTGAGATAGATGAGAATGGCAGTGCATTAGTGGACATTTGTGCTGGGAGGGGGTTGGTGATAGCCAATACCCTCTTCAGGCATAAAATGATCCACAGGTATACATGGCGAGTGATGAGAAGGGTGGGTGGTGAACTGAATGAGAGGAAGGCAATGATTGATTATGTGTGTGGATGAAAGGATGCAAAGCTGTGTAATGGATGTAAGAGCTTATAGAGGTTGAGGGAGTGGACTTTCTGACCACTACTTGGTGGTGGCCAGAATTAGGATCCAAGTAAGATGGAGAAATAGAAGAAGGGAAAGGCGAGAGGAAGGAGTAGTTGCAAGGAGAGTGGAAAGGTTACAAGATGATGAGAAAAAGGCAGAGTATAAGAGAGAAGTGGAGGAACGATTGGGCAAATATGAATTGGAGCAGATGGGGGACGTGGAAGGTGTGTGCAGGATATTTACAGAAGAATTATGTGCAGCATGTAATGTGATGTGTGGGAGAAAGAGAAGACGGAGGGGGGTGCGTGCAAGGAACAGCGTGGTGGACTGAAGAGGTGAGACAGGCTGTGGCACAAAAGAAGAAAGCATACAATGAATGGATGAGAAATAGGGGCGTGGAAGAAGTTGAGAGGCGGAAGAGAGAGTTATATGCAGAAAGAAAGAGAGGTGAAATGATTAGTAAGAGAGAGTAAGAAGAGAGTGGATGAGGAATATGGAAGGAATTTGAGTGTAATGTGGAGGGACTGTAAGAAAATATTCTGGTAAGAGGTGAAGAGAGTAAGACAGGGTGGAAGTGAGGTTAGCAGGGGAGTGAAAGATAAGAATGGTAGATTACTAGTGGAGAAGGGAGAAAAAGTGAGCAGATGGAGAGAACACTTTAAGGAATTGTTGAACATAGAGGATGGAAGTAATGCGAGTATAAGTGGCTGGGGAATGGCTGGGAGAAGGAGGGAGGTGATAAGACAGGAAGAAATCAGTAGGATAGAAGTTGTGGAAGCAATGAAGAAAGTTAAATCTGGGAAAGCCCCAGGAATTAATGGAGTGTGTGGTGAAATGCCGAAGCATGGAGGAGAGATTGTAGTAGAATGAATGTGGAATATGTGTAGATTGGCTTGGGAGGAAGGTAGAGTCCCGGAGGATTGGAAGTCAGGTATAATTATTCCCTTGTACAAAGGAAAAGAGGAAAAAGAAGTGTGTGGTAATCATAGGGACATTTGTCTTCTTAGTATAATAGGAAAAGTGTATGGTAGGATACTTATTGACAGAGTTAGAGAAAGAACAGAGGAATTAGTTGGAGAAGAACAGGGAGGCTTTAGGAAGGGAAGAGGTTGTGTAGATCAGATAGTCATTCTTAGATCTTTAGTGGAAAAGTTTCTAGAGAAGGGAAAGAAGTTGTATGCGGCTTTCATGGATTTGGAGAAAGCATATGACAGGGTGGATAGACAAGGATTGCGGAAAGTATGAAGAATATATGGAGTAGATGGGAAGTTGTTGAATGCTGTGAAGAGTATGTATGATGGTGCTAAGGCTGCAGTGCGTGTGGATGGTGAACTAGGTGAATTTTTCTCTTTGAAGGTTGGGTTGAAACAGGGATGTGTCATGTCTCCATGGTTGTTCAAAATGTACATGGATGGGGTAAGAAAAGTGGTACAAGATAGGGTAGTGGATGTTGGTGTGGCCCTGGTGAGAGAGGATAGTGTTTGGAAACTCCTTGTACTGTTGTTTGCAGATGATACTGTGTTGTTGAGTGAAGACAAAGGGAAGCTGCAAGGCTTGGTGGATGAGTTTGGGAGAGTGTGTAAGAAACGGAATCTAAAGGTGAATGTAGGGAAGAGTAAAGTGATGGCCTTTGAGAGAGGTGAAGTCAGTGAATGTACAGCGAGGTTGGATGGTGAGGAATTGGAAAATGTGAGTACATTTAAGTACTTGGGTAGTGTGATGATTAAGGATGGAGGTTTGGAAGGTGAAGTTCTTGAAAGGGTACAGCAGGGAAGAAAGGTTGCTGTTCTTTGAAAGCAGTGATAAGAAACAGGGAAGTGAGCATGTAAGTGAAAAAGTTACTACATGACAGTATTGTGATACCAACTCTAACGTATGGAAGTGAAGTTTGGACGTTGTTGGAAGGACTCAAGTGAAGAGTGAGAGCAGTGGAAATGAGTTATTTAAGAGGAGCCTGTGGAGCCACATGGAGAGACAGGCTGACGAATGAGGATATAAAGGAGCGTTGTGGTGTGGATGTGGATGTGATAGGAAGCGTTATGAGGAACACACTGAGGTGGTTTGGCCATGTGGAGAGGATGGAGGGTGAAAGACTGACGAAGAGAGTGTATGTGAGTGAGGTGGAGAGGGGAAGAGGGAGGGGGAGGCCGAGGATGAGATGGAGGGATGGAGTGGAGAGATATATTAGAGAGGGGGGCGTGAGGTGGGAGCAGGGCAGTGAAATGGCGGGGGACAGGGCGACGTGGAGGCATTTTGTTTGTGGCCACCCCAAACGGGATTGAGGCGTCTGGCAATAGATAGATAGATAATTTTTTTTTTTTTTTTTTTTTTTTTGGTGTTTAGCATTACTCAGGATATTCCTATGTTTGTTTTGGTGTCTAAATATGCCTCAATGACCAGAAAACACTGCCAAAGTAAGCAGAGGTACTGTACAAATAGGTTAGTTATAGGTGGGATTTGGGTATAAGTAGGGTCTGGGTATGGTAGGGGGAGTATTGTTTACTATCCAGACATTGCCACTTCCAGGACATGCCATTGGCTCTATTACGTCGGATAAGTGAGGGACTACTGTATAATCAATTACCTCTCTTTTATATATTACTGGATTTCCTACTTGACAAACATGGCCATATATTGTAAATACTGTATTTCTTTTTGGATCCATCTACTTGCAGGGGAACATTATACCTTTATTTATCATACCTTTTCGTCATTCTAAGTACTTAGAAACCTAGTCAAACCCACTCCCCTAAACTATTCTTAATAACTACACTCATTGTATGATAATGGTCCACTGTGTCATTAGACACAAGTTTAATTATACAGGAGAGTATGGTAGCCATATTTTTATGTAATCATACCTGTAACTATACTCTGTAGCCATACCTTTATACTATAACCATACCTTGATAATTTCTTGAACTTGCAAACTAGAACTAGCAGTGTACATGTAAAACAGTATATGTATCTATTAGTGTGTGAGTGCCTACGTGACAATTAGTGCACGTATCAGCAGACTTTGAAGAATGCTGACGCCTGCAGCCGGCTCCTCTGCACTGTTGCAGGCAGTTGAAGGGCTGGCATAGAATGGGTCGGACTGTGGTCGGACCTGTGCTTGTGTCCAAATAAACTCCCGTTGAAACTACATCAAGACCTTTGGATTACTCTGACTGGATGTGTGAGGGGTGGAACACTAGTAATTATTATTATTATTATTATTATTATTATTGTTATTATTATTATTATTATTATTATTATTATTATTATTATATTCCTAAAGATAAATGTAGGGAAGAGTAAGGTGATGGTTTTTGAGAAAGGTGCAGTCAGTGAATGTACAGTGAGCCTGGATGGTGAGGAAATGGAAAATGTGAGTACGTTTAAGTACTTGGGGAGTGTGATGAGTAAGGATGGAAGTTTGGAGGGTGAGGTGCTTGAAAGGGTACAACAAGGAAGACAGGTTGCTGGTTCCTTGAGAGCAGTAATATGAAACAGGGATGTGAGCATGGAAGTGAAAAAATTACTACATGACAGTATTGTGATACCAACTCTAGCGTATGGAAGTGAAGCTTGGACGTTTTTGGAAGGACACAAGTCAAGAGTGGGAGCAGTGGATATGAGTTATTTAAGAGGAGCCTGTGGAGTCACATGGAGAGACAGGCTGACAAATAAGGGTATAAAGGAGCGTTGTGGTGTGGATGTGGATGTGATAGGAAGTGTTAGGAGGAACACACTGAGGTGATTTGGCCAAGTGGAGAGGATGGAGGGTGAGAGACTGACGAGGAGAATGTATGTGAGTGAGGTGGAGGGGGGGAGAGGGAGGGGTTGGTCGAGGATGAGATGGAGGGATGGAGTAGAGAGTTATATGAGAGGGGGGTGTGAGTTAGGAGCATGGCAGCGAAATGGCGGGGGACAGGGCGACGTGGAGGCGATTTGTTTGTGGACACCCCGTACGGGATTAAGGCGTCTGGCAATAGACAGAGAGATAGATATTATTTCTTCTGCTGGGAATGTTTAATATAGAGTCCCACTTTTCCTCATTATTCCCTCAGCAGCCTCCCCTCCTGTTTCTCACCCCACACTCTTCTTATCCTTCTGTGTGCACCCTTCACCCTTTCTCTCTTTCCATCTTGCTCCCTCCCCCCCCACCCATCCTTTGCTCTCTACATTCCTCCATTCCTCCCCGTTCCATCCTTACCATCCATACTTCATCACCATCCCTTCCCTCATCTACCCCTCTCAATTGCTCCTCACAACCAATACTTTCCCCTCGCCTGCAAGCCACCTTTCTTAACCCTGACCCATCCTCCCCTCTTGCTCTTCCCATATCTACTGTCCACTCCCCGACTCTCCCTCTCAGTCACATTCAGTGAAACACCAGCTCCTTCCCACACTATCTAACGTTCCCCTTCCATGTTCTCCTATTCCCTCCCCTCTTGATCCCCCAGCCTACAAAACGCAATATTAAGTATAGTTCAAATTCAATTCATTCCAGGTCTGATGTACAGATGGCAACAAAATCCAGTTGCCATTCCTGCTTCTCTTTTAATAGACTCAGGCAATTAACCACATGTGTCCTGAGCAATAGACGCTGATTTGGCATCAGTATCATTATCGTCGTCTGTTTAACAGTGACCAGGCAAAGGGTCACAGTGCAAGTATCTTTTGGAGATTTCGTTGCATCTCTTCCTTAGCGACTTATTCGGCACATACACCTGAAAATCTTGTTTCCTGTTATTGATACAACTTCTTTCAATACTAAAACAGTATAATAATATTCAAGAACATGTAAAGATGACACATGCAAAGTAATTTGCCAGAAAAAGACGGACTATGAATCCATTTATGCCACCTAAAACACTTGCAAAATTTTCAAAGCCATCCGAGAGAAAAGCAGAAGAAGCAACAGGACATTGTTTGCCAACAGTGCAGCTGCAGTGGCTGTGTCGTCGGTGGAGCAGTAAATGAGTGTCATCCAAGGACCAGTACAGCTCAGGGGCTTGTTCCGAAATATCATAAATTTAGACTGTGTAGGATATTTACAGAAGAAATATGTGCAGCATGTGATGTGGTGTGTGGAAGGAAGAGAAGACGGGGGTACAAGGAACAGCGTGGTGGACTGAAGAGGTGAAACAGGCTGTGGCACAAAAGAAGAAAGCATACAATGAATGGATGAGAAATAGGGGGGTGGAAGAAGTTGAGAGGCGGAAGAGAGAGTTATATGTAGAAAGAGAGAGGTGAAAAGATTAGTAAGAGAGAGTAAGAAGAGAGTGGATGAGGAATTTGGAAGGAATTTGAGTGTAAAGTGGAGGGACTGTAAGAAAATGTTCTGGAAAGAGGTAAAAAGAGTAAGACAGGGTAGAAGCGAAGTTAGCAGGGGAGTGAAAGATAAAAATGGTAGATTACTAGTGGAGAATGGAGAAAAAGTGAGCGGATGGAGAGAACACTTTAAGGAATTGTTGAACGTAGAGGATGGAAGTAATGCGAGTATAAGTGGCTGGGGAATGGCTGGGAGAAGGAGGGAGATGAGAAGACAGGAAGAAATCAGTAGGATAGAAGTTGTGGAAGCAATGAAGAAAGTTAAATTGGGGAGAGCCCCAGGAATTGATAGAGTGTGTGGTGAAATGCTGAAGCATGGGGGAGAGATAGTAGTAGAATGGATGTCGAAGATGTGCAGATTGGCCTGGGAGGAAGGTAGAGTCCCGGAGGATTGGAAGTCAGGTATAATTATTCCCTTGTACAAAGGAAAAGGGGAAAAAGAAGTGTGTGGTAATCATAGGGGCATTTGTCTTCTTAGTATAATAGGAAAAGTGTATGGTAGGATACTTATTGACAGAGTTAGAGAAAGAACAGAGAAATTAGTTGGAGAAGAACAGAGAGGCTTTAGGAAGGGAAGAGGTTGTGTAGATCAGATATTCATTCTTAGATCTTTAGTGGAAAAGTTTCTAGAGAAGGGAAAGAAGTTGTATGCGGCTTTCATGGATTTGGAGAAAGCATATGACAGGGTGGATAGACAAGGACTGTGGAAAGTGTTAAGAATATATGGAGTAGATGGGAAGTTGTTGAATGCTGTGAAGAGTATGTACGATGGTGCGAAGGCTGCAGTGCGTGTGGATGGTGAACTAAGCAAATTTTTCTCTTTGAAAGTTGGGTTGAAACAGGGATGTGTCATGTCTCCATGGTTGTTCAATCTGTACATGGATGGGGTAAGAAAAAAGGTGCAAGGTAGGGTAGTGGATGTTGGAGTGGCCCTGGTGAGAGAGGATAGTGTTTGGAAACTCCCTGTACTGTTGTTTGCAGATGATACTGTGTTACTGAGTAAAGACGAAGGGGAGCTGCAAGGCTTGGTGGATGAGTTTGGGAGAGTGTGTAAGAAACGGAATCTAAAGGTGAATGTAGGGAAGAGTAAAGTGATGGTCTCTGAGAGAGGTGAAGTCAGTGAATGTACAGCAAGGTTTGAAGTGCTTGAAAGGGTACAGCAGGGAAGAAAGGTTGCTGGTTCTTTGAAAGCAGTGATAAGAAACAGGGAAGTGAGCATGGAAGTGAAAAAGTTACTACATGACAGTATTGTGATACCAACTCTAACGTACGGAAGTGAAGCTTGGATGTTGCTGGAAGGACACAAGTCAAGAGTGAGAGCAGTGGAAATGAGTTATTTAAGAGGAGCCTGTGGAGTCACATGGAGAGACAGGCTGACGAATGAGGATATAAAGGAGCGTTGTGGTGTGGATGTGGATGTGATAGGAAGCGTTATGAGGAACACACTGAGGTGGTTTGGCCATGTGGAGAGGATGGAGGTTGAAAGACTGACGAAGAGAGTGTATGTGAGTGAGGTGGATGGGGGAAGAGGGAGGGGGAGGCCGAGGATGAAATGGAGGGATGGAGTGGAGAGGTATATGAGAGAGGGGGGTGTGAGTTGGGAGCAGGGCAGTGAGATGGCGGGGGACAGGGCGACTTGGAGGCGATTTGTTTGTGGCCACCCCAAACGGGATTGAGGCGTCTGGCAATAGATAGATAGATAGATAGGTAGACTGTATTCTGTGTAACTTTAAAGGCTGCCCAGCAATTTTTTCTTGGCAAAATATTTTGCATAGTGCAACGTATTTTCTCTTCTTTTTTATTTGCAAGGTGATACAAACTTTATCCATTTTGGATAATGTTGATTTTGTTGTGGACACATATTTTACCAATGTTTTCTAAAAAAAAAAAAAAAAAAATTGTTTCATCGCATGATAATTATATGGTGCTGCTTCTTACAATCTTCCCAAAAATTTCCTGAAAAAATAACAAATAATAATAATAATAATAAGAGCACTCAGAAACGGCCATCCACTGGCTTAAAGGCCGAACACCTGACGACTTAATGAGGATCAGTTCCGTCAATAGCTTTAAAACTCACTTACTTCACTCTTTCCTGACCCCTAACATTTGTACCAACTTTGCATAACATTAAAAAAAACTGTGTGTTAACACTGTACTTTGGCTTTTCTTGACACATTGTACTGAAAACCAAAGCTTCTCTACAACTTAAATACTAAGTTGTGATTCCATGAACTTCTATGGGCCTTGGTTACGAGGTAGGTATGAGTCGCCTTCGTTTCTCTGTAAATCAACCGTTATTCCGTATTAAATTGGCCATTAACCTGACTAAACGAGGTTACAAAATTTCATAATGTTATAGTAACCGCACTATAGCTGCTTATACTTAACAGTTATTTTATAATACCGTAAAGCTTAGTTGAAATTCTTTTATATGTTACATACCACAACCCATGTTTATAACACAAAGACGGTAACAAATGCATGATCGGACTAACTCTAGTATTCTATTGCTGTTAACATCCAAATAATGTGTTCAGCTCAGAGCGCATTAAACGAGCCTGTGAGTGAATATCGTCACCGTTAATCCTATCCTGAATGGGGTAACCTTTGTATTCTACTTTTACAGACGCCATGCGATTCATTTCAGCTTTGATGAGACCTCTTAAACTGAAGCGACAAATGAAACCTGTATTTTCCTGTCCAGGCATGAACAATCTTAGTGTAAGTTGATCAGAACTGTCTGGTGGTAGAAAGTAACTAGTGCCAATGACGTTGTTGTGCAGAAGGGGTTAACCTTTGCCTTGTACCTGTAACATCGTAGGAATAATACTTAGAAAGAAAACGTGAACATTATTACTGTGCTAATATTGAATGTAAAGTAAGTGATTAATTACACTTTTAATTATTCAGTAATATGCTCGTGTGTGTGTGTGTGTGTGTGTGTGTGTGTGTGTGTGTGGTTTATGCAGCATTCTTCCCCTTGCATGGAAATTTATGCACTCAACACGATTGTGTTTAACTTTTCTTTATTCTTGCTACAACATACTTTGTAGAACTTACGGAAACTTTCTTGTAATAAAGTGGTTATGAAGGATAAATCTATCCAGTTGGAAATGTCCCTGAAAGTGAATAAAATCGTCTGACAATAGCATAATTATAATAGACGTCCCTCAGAGTTAATGAATATGCAAGTTCAAGATAGCCTCCAATAAATGTCATTCGATAATTGTTACACCATCGTCGTGAACAGAACCCTATGTGAAAACAGTTGTGATTAAGAATTAGCCTACCCGCGCTAAAATTCATCCGAGACTCTTCAGGAAATAAGAAAATTCGCATGCAACTTACTTCCTCTGCAGACATGGTAGTGCGGGTCTGAAAGAGGCACCAGACACTTCCAATCTTGGGTAACAGATTGTCAGTGGGCCTTGGGATACGACTGCTGCAAAAAGAATTGGATCGGATTGTGCTGGTTCGCTTTATGCTGCAACGCACGCACGAGTAATTTGTCCTTGCCACCACCAAGCGAACTGAATATTGACCTACTGTTTTTTCTTTTCTTTTTTAATGTTACGGTGCCTACATACTCACTACGTGCAACCTAAATTTTGCTGCATAAAGTTTCTAAACTTCGGATGTGCAGATTCATACCGAGGACGTTTACCTTGCTATAACTAGACTGATCAATAATGTGGTACTGAGAGATGCCAGACAATATCTTGGACAAAATCTGTCAGTGGGCCTAGGGTACTAAAGGATGTAAAAGGAGTTGGACCGTACTGGATGAGCATTGCTAGTGGCATAAGGTGATGTTCTAATGATGGACGACGTGTAAAATTAATCTTTGTCTGCGATATTTGATGTTCATATTTATTCTGGTTAATGATTCATCCAAGAATTCAGATTTCAGCTGTTAACCTGTATAGTTTAAAAAGCCACTCACGAGCTAAATCATATCGTATAATGGCTTAACACGGACATTAAGTTTTGGTACTATAAAAGAGCCGAATTTGTTGTTTGGTGTTTGCTGGTGCAACAAGGCCACGCGTTAAAACGAGTACTTATTCCCTGACATCACCAGATGAAATGAGCTTTGAAATTTGATTTAGAGTGTGTTTATGCTATGCTTCAGTACCTACAGACTGACTCTGTGCAAATTAACTCTTTCATCCCTAGGTTCTCATTTCTATTTTGCACTTGTTACTACCAAACACTTTTATACAGCTTAGGAGAGTTCCCTGACATATAAAGGGGCAAGTGAGGTCTATATCTAGCACTTTCAGTTCCAAACGTCTCTCATAAGGCGTCGTATATGCCTTTAATCATTGGTAACAGGTTTTCAGTGAGCCTCAGGTACTGAGTACTGTGTGGCTTTGATATGGTTCATATTGTGGGTGGCATAGGAGGATTCGTAGCACGATTTTTTCAGCATTTATGCTCTGTATTACACATTAACATGCTCTTCAAAGTTATTTACATAGATTGCGCTAGCTACGTAGGACAGAATATTGAGGTCAAATATACATAATAATTAACTAAGGAAGAGATATTACAAAACCTCCAAGGCCACATGAAACACAACTCTATCTCTTGTTTTTAATGCCAATGTTTTACTTGTGCTACCTTAGATGAGTTGCTCTGCGAATTAGGTAATGTGTTAATGTAAGTAAACGTAGCTGGGGGGTGTAATTATACAGAGAAGGTTATCTGGCGACCAATCTCGTTAGCGTGGTTTTAGGTACTTACAGTGAGATAGGACACTTGATTATGGATTGTTAAGCTCAGCCAGAATTAAGTAGTGAGACGTAGTGTCAACGAGGTGAGTTACAGCACTCTTGGGTTACAACTTTATTGCACAAAGTTATAAATAAGGTGAGCTATAGTTTAGAAGAGCGTGATACTAAAGTCGGACCTTCTCACCAACCCTTCTCTCCAATTTTTCTCTCTAACCCCTTCTGATCTGAAGGGAATCTCTCCAACACTATATACAGCGTGGGGAGGATGTATGGTAAATTTCCTATTACGTGGACTAACTGGCTAGGGCTGGATACCCATGTGTTTGGATACGTCATGAAATTCTTGTTCGTCTGGCCTACGAGGAAGTTTGAGATACATCGTATGTTAAGAATTCTTGATGGTCTGGGACAACAAGGGTTGTGGATATCCATTATGTGAATTGACATTCCTGGTTCTTCTAGGCAAGGGGATGTGTTCTTTAACTCTTCCTGGAGGACTCAGACATAATTACCTGTTCTACATATTGTTACCTATAGCTATATACAGTAGTTACATATAGTACTGAGTTTCTATTACGCCTACATATCGCTCGGTCACGCGAAACTGGCATACCATCGACAGTACATAGTCATAACATATTAATACATATTTTATACACATTACAATGAAATTAAAAGTGAAATACATAACATTGTAAAAGTAACATAATTGTATGAATATTGTATAGTTTCAGTTACATCGTCTTAATGCTATTGTAGTTGTATAATTTTAATGCAACTGTTAAGCAAATGTGACTGTAACATAACACTGTGTTACTGCAACTGTTGCCATAAAATTATAGTTACATTTTGTTAATGCAACTGTTACATATTTGTGTTGGCCTTCAAATTGTAGTTACATTTTGTTAATGCAACTGTTATATAATTGTGTTGGCTATAATTGTAAAGTTACATAAAAGTTACATCTTGTTAATGCAACTGTTACATAATTGTGTTGGTCATAAAACTGTAGTTACATATTGTTAATGCAATTGTTACTTAATTGTGTTGGCCATAAAATTGTAGTTACATATTGTTAATACAGTTGTTACAAAACTGTGTTGGCCATAATTGTAGTGATGGTATCGTTTGTAGTTACATAATTGTAGCAACTGTAATTGCAGTAATGCAAGGTAATTCAAGCATTTGTAGTTACATAATTGTAACAAATGTAACATAATTGTAGGAATCACAAGTGTGGTTATTGTAGCTATATAATTGATACACATGTATAACATATAAGAGAGAGATGAAAAAATTAATAAGAGAGAGTAAGAAGAGAGTGGATGAGGAATTTGGAAGGAATCTGAGTGTAAAGTGGAGGGACTGTAAGGAAATGTTCTGGAAAGAGGTGAAGAGAGTAAGACAGGGTGGAAGTGAGGTTAGCAGGGGAGTGAAAGATAAAAATGGTAGATTACTAGTGGAGAAGGGAGAAAAAGTGAGCAGATGGAGAGAACACTTTAAGGAATTGTTGAACATAGAGGATGGAAGTAATGCGAGTATAGGTGGCTGGGAAATGGCTGGGAGAAGGAGGGAGGTGAGAAGACAGGAAGAAATCAGTAGGATAGAAGTTGTGGAAGCAATGAAGAAAGTTAAATTGGGGAAAGCCCCAGGAATTGATGGAGTGTGTGGTAAAATGCTGAAGAATGGGGGAGAGATTGTAGTAGAATGGATGTGGAAGATGTGTAGAGTGACCTAGGAGGAAGGTAGAGTCCCGGAGGATTGGAAGTCAGGTAAAATTATTCCCTTGTACAAAGGGAAAGGGGAAAAAGAAGTGTGTCGTAATCATAGGGGCATTTGTCTTCTTAGTATAATAGGAAAAGTGTATGGTAGGATACTTAGTGAAAGAGGTAGAGAAAGAACAGAGGAATTAGTTGGAGAAGAACAGGGAAGCTTTAGGAAGGGAAGAGGTTGTGTAGATCAGATATTCATTCTTAGATCTATAGTGGAAAAGTTTCCAAAGAAGGGAAAGAAGTTCTATGCGGCTTTCATGGATTTGGAGAAAGCATTTGACAGGGTGGATAGACAAGGATTGTGGAAAGTATTAAGAATATATGGAGTAGATGGGAAGTTCTTGAATGCTGTGAAGAGTATGTATGATGGTGCTAAGGCTGCAGTGCGTGTGGATGGTGAACTAAGTGAATTTTTCTCTTTGAAGTTTGGATTGAAACAGGGATGTATCATGTCTCCATGGTTGTTCAATCTGTACATGGATGGGGTAATAAAAGAGGTACAAGGTAGGGTAGTGGATGTTGGAGTGGCCCTGGTGAGAAAGGATAGTGTTTGGAAACTCCCTGTACTGTTGTTTGCAGATGATACTGTGTTGTTGAGTGAAGACGAAGGGGAGCTGAAAGACTTGGTGGATGAGTTTGGGAGACTGTGTAAGAAACGGAATCTAAAGGTGAATGTAGGGAAGAGTAAAGTGATGGTCTTTGAGATAGGTGAAGTCAGTGAATGTACAGCGAGAATGGATGGTGAGGAATTGGAAAATGTGAGTATGTTTAAGTACTTGGGGAGTGTGATGAGTAAGGATGGAGGTTTGGAAGGTGAAGTTCTTGAAAGGGTACAGCAGGGAAGAAAGGTTGCTGGTTCTTTGAAAACAGTGATAAGAAACAGGGAAGTGAGCATGGAAGTGAAAAAGTTACTACATGACAGTATTGTGATACCAACTCTAACGTATGGAAGTGAAGCTTGGACGTTGTTGGAAAGACACAAGTCAAGAGTGAGAGCAGTGGAAATGATTTATTTAAGAGGAGCCTGTGGAGTCACATGGAGAGACAGGCTGACGAATGAGGATATAATGGAGCATTGTGGTGTGAAAGTGGATGTGATAGGAAGCGTTATGAGGAACACGCTGAGGTGGTTTGGCCATGTGGAGAGGATGGAGGGTGAAAGACTGACGAAGAGAGTGTATGTGAGTGAGGTGGAGGGGGGAAGAGGGAGGGGAAGGCCGAGGATGAGATGGAGGGATGGGGTGGAGAGGTATATTAGAGAGGGGGGCGTGAGTTGGGAGCAGGGCAGTGAAATGCCGGGGGACAGGGCGACCTGGAGGCGTTTTGTTTGTGGCCACCCCAAACGGGATTGAGGCGTTTGGCAATAGATAGAACGATAGTATAACATTAATACTATAATGGCAATACAATCATCTTATGAATTAGTCATATTTGATGTAGTTGTTCATTTGAGACACCATGGGTGTATTGGCTTAGTTATGTGAGACACCATGGGTGTATTAGCTTAGTTATGTGAGACACCACAGGTGTATTATCTTCGTTATGTTGCACAGATTATTTGAGACACCATGGGTGTATTAGCTTAGTTATGTTGGACAGTTTGTTTGAGACGCCATGGGTGTATTAGTTTAGTTATGTTGCACAGTTTGAATCAAGATCACATTACACCTGTATGTAACCCATATTTTGTTGTTTTATATAAAATCATACATACAATATTTACGATATGTCCAGTGTTCACTTAGTTTCACACATAACTTGACACTATAGTCCTCCAAAGGTTGTGGAGTCAACTTGATATGTCTGCTCATTTAAAAATTCATCTTTAGGTATTGGTTGCAAGTACTAAAGTGTGTGGCTGATTATAGCACACTGTTGCTAGCTCCCTTTTTGTTAGTCATTTTCACTTAATTTTCCTTGTCATTGTAATATGACTTATAATTTTCTGGTCTCAATTTTCATATGTATGTATTATATGTTGGAGTAAGGATCTTGTCTATCACTGTGAATATATGGAAGGTTGTAGGCTATATAAATGAAGTAGTACTATTAAACTAAAAGATTCCTCCTGAAACAGACCAATACAACAAAACCACACAACCCACACATCCCAGACCCCTAAGAAATAGACAATGAAAATACAACATAACGTTCTCAACTGGCAGGGAAGGAAATTTGGTCTGATAAACACATACCGCAACACAGACCCAGACATAATCTTAATAAACAGCCACGGTATCCCCACACAACATTCACTACGTATCCCTGGATACACCACACACAAAAGAAATATATTCAACCGCCACATGGACGGTGTAGCAATAGCAATAAAATACAGAATACAATATAAAATCCTAGACCACTTTCTATCAGACATGTTAGCTGCTGAAATACACACACTCACAGGAAAAATAATAATAGCAACAACATACCTCCCCTCAAGCCGTCTATCCCTATCAACCCCAGACTTCTTCAACCTATTTTGGAGAAACTTCCCTGTATACTTAATAGGAGACCTAAATGCCAAACACCACCTCCTAGGTAACAGAAACACAAACACAGTAGGTAAACAAATTGCTCAACTTATCCACGACACAACACTAAAATTCATAGGACCACGCTTCCCTCCCTATCACTCACACAGCTCCACCACACCCGACATAGCACTCAGCAACATGAATACATATCACAACATCCACTTCTCCCTTGGACCCCTCACCACCAGTGACCACACCCCCATAACTGCCATCACCACCGCGCCAATATAGATTCCTGCCCAACCTAGACCAAATTTCTCCCAAGCCAATTGGGAAAACTTTAAACAAGAAATAACCACAGCTCTACATAACTTCACCATCAGAGCTCACTCACTAACACACGGCTGGACGCGTGCACATTACAGACTATACAAATCTGTACAAACCTAGCTACATACATCACTCCTTAATGAACACAACACACACTGGTCTGAGACAATATCCAAAACGGCAGACTCATACAATGACCCCACCACATTCTGGAGAAAAATAAAAAACCTAACTGGCACCTCAACCCCAGACGTCCACTACGTCCTTCATCCGCGCGGCGGCAGATTACTCTCCCCTAGGGAGCAGGAAACTGCTCACAGACGTCACTGGGAAGCAATTTTCCAACACCACGATGATGAAATAAACACCCAAGACAGGAAGATATAGTCAAAGAATTCCTACAAAACAACCAAAACAGACTCACTCCCTACCACACAGCAAATCCGGATAGGCTGGAGTCACAGTCAATATTCACAACACCCATCCCTGTACGGGAAATCACAGAAATAATAGAAAATATGAAGAAAACATGCCCTGGAGATAGCGGATTTAACAAAACAATTTTATCCAACCTACCTAACATAGCAAAGGACGCTCTAAGAGAAATTTTTAACACAACCAACTCTGCAGGCTACTTCTCTGATAAATTTAAACAAGCCACCATCAAACTAATACCCAAAAAGAATAGTATCCTTCACCGTGTAGAAAATTATAGACCAATATCCCTTCTTGAAGTCCTCGGGAAAATATTAGAAAGAATTATTAATAAAAGATTAAGAATTATCCTAGAAACAAACTCCTTGTATAACGAACACCAATATGGATTCCGCTTCTCCAATGGTACCACACAAGCCATAGCAACTGCAACAGAATACGTTGCAATCAACGAATCCAACAAGGAACAGTGCCGCTTAGTCCTCAGGGACATTACCAAGGCATTTGACAAGGTATGGCACTTAAGACTAAAATACAAAATCCTAAACATCAATCTTCCCACTATCACGGAGAAAATGTTATGCGACTTCCTAGACGATCGAAGTGCCAAAATTAAAATAAAAAACTACACTGGTGAAACCTTCCCCCTGGGAAGTGGCGTCCCCCAGGGCAGTGTCCTATCCCCCACACTATTCACCATATACACAAGATACACCCCTCAGGCAACACACGGCATTAACATCAGCTATGCTGATGACATCACACAGATCATTAACTACCCGGGACCATCCAGACTCATCATGAATTCACGCACAAAACACGAAATAGAGAAAATAAATAACAACGAGACACAATGGAAAATCAAAACTAACATTAATAAATTCACAGTAATTCAGCTGGCCAACACAAGGAAAGAACCTCTGATAGTTAAACACGAAATAATTGAATTAAAAAACGAAGGCAAAATGCTAGGTTTGAAAATCAACTACACAGGCTACCTAGGAAGTGTCCAAGACAGAAAGAACAAAGCTATTGGAGCTCTAAGCCGGTTACTCAGATTCAGAAACATGAATACGAAAATAAAAACCCACCTAGTCAAAGCCCTAGTTCTCCCTATACTAGACTACCCCCCCGTCCCCACCCACACCTTCAGTTCCTCCCAAATTAAAAAAAAACTACAGAATATACAAAACAAAGCTCTTAGATATGCTACCAATCAACGCTACCCATACACTTTAAAAACCGAACACATGCACGAAATCACAAAAACAACACCACTCAACATAAGACTACACAAACAGGCTCAAAAACTCTGGGAAAAAAATTGAAACAACTAACGAAGCCACATACAGTACACCTATCTAAAAAACGCAACCGAAGAACGGGACCGCATATTCCATCGCTGGTTCCCAAGTAGCTTACGTCATATAAGCAATCACCCAAACCCTAATCCCATCTACTAACAAACACTCTGAATTAACCAAACGCTACTCGCATCTACCAACCAACACTCACAACACTACGATCATTCACCAACAAAGACTTACCCACACAACACCCCGAACACCAACAAACACTGTAATGTGACGTAACGAATTACACTACGCCATGTACCAACTAGCACTGACAAACAAATCAGTACCAAACAATCCAACAAGGACCCCCAAAACGAAACCTACAGCTAGCTACAGTCGTTCTATTTTATGAAGGCAGTTTGGGTGGGACGCTGTGGGACCTCACTCTGTTAGCTCTGTTGCCACAGCGTCGCCACACACGTGCTCTCTCTCTCTCTCTCTCTCATTTATTAACTACTACTAATTGTATTTTCTTTATTTTTCCCTTGTTTTCGACTTTTTTAACACCACCCCTGAGGTAAAAGTCTATAGATGCTTTTTTTTTTTTTTTTATAGCTTCCATGGCGGGAGACTGACCGAGTATGACCCGCTCATGCAGGGCTATCCCTGGTGTCACCACCTGACAAAGTCGCAAAAGCAACGCTGACAAGTCTTGAGATTTATACTATACTATAGCTTTTTTTTACTGAATTACATCAATACAGAGTGTTTAAAATTCATTTATAAGTAGTTACTAGCTTAAAATAGGAGAGTGACAGAGATAGAGAGAGGTGACCACAAATAATTACACGTGTGTCGGCGGCGATGTGGCGATATAGCTAACAGTGTGAGGTCCCAGATCACCCCACCCAAACTGCCTTCATAAAATAGAACGACTGTAGCTAGCTTATAAAAAAAGTGGTCAGCCCCACCATCCATAAAAAAAAAAAAAAAAAAAAAAGCAAGGTGGTCAGCCCACCATCTTTCCACTCTTCCTTCCTCCCTTTTTCCCACTTTCTCTTCCCCTCCCCCCAGTCTTCCTCCCCCCCTTCCTAAGAAAAAAAAAAAAAAACTAATAGAGTAAATGTTCGACTCACTGATATTAACTGTGGTGGGAATACTGGCTAGGGTGCTGCTGCTGATGATTGTGATGATGGCTGCAGGGTGTTGGTAAGGTTGATTGAAGTTGGTCAGGGTCCTGGTATGTCTGCGTCAGCACTCGGTGTTGTTGTCCCCGCTCAGCTGATGATGACTCACTGCTGAGTAGCTGTCTCGCTCTGGTAGTCGTGGTGGAGATGGTGGTGAAGGTAGTTTTGGAGAAAGTGGAGGTGGTGGTGGAGGTTGGAGGAGGGAGGAATGTGTTGTTGCTAGATAACCCTGCTGGGTCAACACACATATGTACTGCCTCCTACTCACTTTTGCTTGTTATTGTTTGTCGTTTCTCACTTCTTTGTCTCACTTTTCTTCTTCTTAACTTGTAGTGCTTGATTTTCCTTACTTGTTTATGGATCGTAAAGCTCAGCCAGAATTAAGTAGTGAGATGTAGTGTCAACGAGGTGAGTTACAGCATTCTTGGGTTACTAGTTCATTGCACAAAGTTATAAAAAAGGTGAGCTACAGTTTAGTAGAGCATGATGCTGACGTCGGACCTTCTCACCAACCCTTCTCTTCCCTTTCTCTCTCTAACCCCCTTCTGCTCTGAAGGGAATCTCTCCAACATTATATAGAGCGTGGGAAGGATGTGTATGTTTAATTTCCTATCACGTGGACTAACAGGCTAGGGCTGGTTACTCCACATGTTTGGATACGTCATGAAATTCCTGTTCGTCTGGCCTACGAGGAAGTTTGAGACACATCGTATGTTAAGAATTCTTGATGATCTGGGACAACAAGGGTTGTGGATATCCATTATGTGAATTGACATTCCTGGTTCTTCTAGGCAAGGGGATGTGTTCTTTAACTCCTCCTGGAGGACTCAGACATAATTACCTGTTCTACATATTGTTACCTATAGCTATATACAGTAGTTGCATATAGTATTGTGTTGTGCCTGCATTAAGATTCTTGTGCTATGATACAGAGTTTGAAATTTAAGAAAAAATTGATATCTTTTGCTCTCACCAGAGGAGTTGATCATGCAGGCCTGAGGGACATCATACAGTAATTTAAGGTAACAAATTGTTATTGAGCCCCCGTACACTGAAATCTCAACAAGGTTCAAGTAGGGCCGAAACTGTTGCATTTCCTCAGTAAAAGAACTTGTCAGATATTGGAGTAATTCTACTTTTTCCAGTCACAGCATTATCACAGCAAATTTATTTGGTTCTTGCTGCCACAAGATGAACTGCATTGTATTATATTTTGTATTCCACTGATAATTCAGTGTCACTTAGAGGCTTAGACATATACGCTTATGTCTTCCTTTGCAGGGCCTCTCTCAGGTTACTCTGTGCAAATTTGAGGGCCTCTTCCGTAACGCTGTAAGCACCACTCCCGGGGCTTCTGGAGTTAAGAGTACTGGCAGCCACCTCAAGTGTAGCACCATTCTCCCGCAAGTAGATCTGAGCAAATGCTGACAGGGAAAGTGGTAAAAAATCCAATAATAATATCTAGACAAATTTTAAATTTTACTCATTTGGGAAAGGAAGCACAAGCCAGGGTTATTTCCATACAGCTGTAAGTCTCTGTCCCTTTGAAATTCCCGCTCAGCAAATAATGGTGGGAGATGGTGAACACACGCTCTCGTGAGCCAATGGGAACAACCGGCCAATGAGAACGCGCCCTACATATTGCGCAGAGGCGGGTACCCAGTGAGTGTGTAGGGCTCTCACTTTTTAAGGAAATTTCCTCAGATAGGGAAATTTGGAGCCATCTGAGGAAAAGTTTAAGGAAATGACATTTCTGAGGAAATTCTGAGGAAATTGAGAACAAAATGGGTGGAAAATCTAAGGAAATTATATATTTGTCTAAGGAAATTGAAAACATAAAAAATGTGATGCTTAAGAACTCGAATTAAGCTTATCACAACTGCACAATGCAAGCAGAACTAATGTTCAAATGTTCCGCTGTTGGGAGTTGTGACTATGCCTGACATCTGGTGGCGCAACTAGTAACTACCATATAAACAAACAACTGCCCGCACATGTGTTCCCTTTCATTGAATCTCTTGCCTGTTAAGCCTTGATTGTTGTGATCTGAATCTAACAGGTAGCCAACCAGGTGAGCCTAGTAACCAGTTAGTCTGCTTGAATGAGTTACTGAGTCGGCACTGGGGTAAGTAGAAAATTTTAAAGATGAAGAGTAGGCCTAGCCTAGGAAATTTGTAAATGGAGCAACCGATCAATTACAGTCTGCCAGAGTGTATTATATCATTGTACTTAAAGCATGATATTTCTATTGGTTTATGAATTTCCAAATTACCGGCAAGCTTGCGGGTTTGTAATGTTAGTAGGAAATATGGCTCAGTTCATTAAAATAGGAAAAAATAAATTAGGCCTAGGCTGTTATTTGGGCGCACTGACTAACGTTAGGCCTAGGCCTATGGGGAGTATGTAGCAGCCAAGTATGTCATAGCATCTTCAAGATGAAGGTTTGGAAAGGGTTTAGTATGAGGTTGTACCATCCTCTAAACTTTAGTAAAATAGGCCTGGTCATTATCTAAACTTGGTAAGGGTGTCATCTGCAGTAACACTAGCATCGGATCATAGTAGAATAAGCAATCAAAATCTTCATAGGCCTAGCGTAGTTGAGAAAAAATTGCCTAGTTATTAACCGGTAAGTTCCTGTGCAGCAGCAGTAGGCTAGGCTAACCACGACCAGCATTTCCGACTATGGCATTATAAATAAAGCAAATTCCACTAGTAAGTCAGTTTTGCTGTAAAATTTAAGTTATAAACCTTTAAATTCATTATTTGCAGGTCTGAGGAAATTTATCTGTATCTGAGGAAATTTTGTCAGTGTCCTAAGGAAATCTCACAAAGCGATAGTGAGAGCCCTGGGTCTCCAGGCATAAACACCCATCAGGATCGCTCTACCACACGTTGCTAGACACCGCTCAATCGTACAAGCTCCCATCTCCACCACTTCTGGCAAATTTTATCCCGTAGTTAGAGTGTGACGAAGGAATTTCGAATTATTTTCTCCAAAGCAGAGCATATTACTAATAATGGCTGACGTTAGTGATAGCTGACACCTTTACCGTCCACTGTCCTGTTAATTTTAACATAAACAATGTTGCTGATAACCAACATTTTTGTTACTGAATTGAAGGATTTTTTAATTCTCAGTATCATGTAACTAAAGTACCCATTATCAGCTTAGAAAATTACCAGTACTTACCAGTTCCAGTTGCAACACTCCATTATCGCAACATAGTGGTAGTCACTATTCATAAACATTACATCAGTGGTTTACTTTACCATTAATTCATGATATATGAGCACACTTTGTAGTCAATCATAAAACAGTTGTCAGGTAAAAAAAAATCTAAGTGGGGGGTCAGTTTTCTCATCATAGGTGATGTTATTATAATCCAAAAATGATCATTTTACCATCAAATAATCGGAAGGGCAAAGGCTGTCAATTAAAAACCCGAGTGTGATAGGTTTATTAGTCCCGGAGCAACAAACGAAAAACTTTGACTACGATTTTCACTCAATGGCCGTGGATGCGGAAATCGTTAGGACCCAGTGGCTGGCCCCGGCACCATTTTTTTTTTTTTTTTCGAAAATCGATTTTTTTCCATTACAGAATTGAACAGAAATATCTGGCACACCTGGCAATGCAATTTATAGCTTCTGAGCCTATCCTGTCCTTCACAATAACGTGCAGAAAATTTCCTCAAATGACTGCCCACACGCCGGTGAAAACTAAACAGATACAATCGGACCCATCAGACCGGCCTACATGCCGGTGAAAACTAAGCAAATACTCCAGCAAGTGCCCTACCTATGACAATTTCATCTGTCTGTCTGCCTGTCTGCAGTCTACAGGTCGCGATTTTGCGCCAATCCTTCTGAAAAAAAAAAAAAAAAAAAAAACAAGATAAACATTTATAAACCCTGGAAGCCTAGGCCAATTGTTTTTCATCAAAATCGGTCAATGGCCCTGGGCTGGGTGGGGGGTTGAATCCCTTTCTTTAACATGGGGCAAATTTTCAAGACTTCATTATCCCCGTCAATTCTCATCGGATCTTTATGAAATTTTATAGACACCAAGGGTTGCCATGCCTAACGTCAAACACAATCGGATCCATCCGGCAAGAGCTCTGCCCATGTCAGTTTCATTATTATTATTATTATTACCATTCGCTCTAACCTGGCTGAAATTGCTTGGTGCAATGGATACTTAATAAATATAGCACATCATCATACTAAATGTGTTAACAGGCATTGGCTTCTAACCGATTCACTTGTAGATGATTCGCCTTAGCTGAATTAAATACTTTGACGGATGTAAGAGTGAAATAATAAAGCTGTCATCATGGTGCATACCTGTGTGTGTGCGTCGTATGTGTGGGGAAGTGAAAATTGTGTGTGTGTGTGTGTGTGTGTGTGTGTGTGTGTGTACTCGATGTAAATGAAGACGAATTTGTAACACCTCTCTCATAACAATGTATTTTGGACATTATAGTTCAGTTTCCATTTTTATATTGCTGATGCAACTATGTCAATTTTTAAACGAATGTAGTTCATAAAAGAAAACATTAACTGGTATTATGCCAAATAAAAACACTGAGAAAGAAATGTTACAAAGCCTCCTATGTCACTTAGAATACTCCGTTATTGAATGACTCATGAGCAATAAGATATTGTAGGAGCTCGACATGAAAGTTATTATAAGGCAGGAGTTCATAATATTGTGTGGATGGAGAATGTAGCTGTGGGTTATGATGCTGCATAAAATGTGACCACAGCTTTTGGGTTGTGTTTTATCTTGTGCTGACGTTGTGTTGTGCAGTGCTCGGCCTGTGATGTGATGATCTAATTCACGCAATTTAAAAGAAGTAATTATGGCGCCTGGTGGTTTAGTGGGTAATTAAGATGCTCCAATCGGTTTAAGCCTGTGCAGGTTTATATCCAAGGGGTGGTTGGGGTTTATTGCTCACGTAATGCCACTCAGGGATGAGTGAGGCTGATCACTTTTATCATAAATGTCATGACCAGCTTGCCTAGCCCCGGGCTCCTACTCTCCTCTTGGGGTAACACAGGATTAGATAATGTGCTTATGTATGTACAGTTGCCTCATTAAGTTCCTTTACCCATGTTGCATCTCCAAGCTAAGATGTGGCACCATCGCAGCAGTAATTGCTGGCAACGTCGCAGTAGTAGCGTAAGGCGTATTTATGAATGAACGCTAGAACCACTGACGTCAGTGATGGGTGTACAGTATATGCCAGACATCATAATACCTACGGTAATAATATGGGAGCAATTAACACATCACCATAGACAAGAGTAACATTGCTATGCATAGTCTAAAAGAAAATTTATATTTTGATACGACATACCAACAGGAATATAAATACAAGCAATGGCATAATAAAAAAAATATCATGAAGGTTGTCGCAGGTATAGTCATCATACATCAGCCACTCACACCACACCTTAATGTGGAATCTAAGGTGTTGCGTGCGTCTGATGGATCATGCTATGGGACAGTTCAAAAAACATTATAAACCTTAATACATATGGAAACCCGTGATCATAGGCATATAGTAATAATATATAAACCAAAGCAATATAACATGGAAGGGGAATAAATAACATTATATAAATAGGACTATTCTTATTTAATCAACACAAGACCTCTAGAGAGGTATCGTTTCAGAGTAATGCAGTATGTATGCAGTTCGAATCACTGTCTGAAATTTCCAGTATGACAAATGGTAAATACTCATGAGACGTCAAAAAGCACGCGACAGTAGTGTTAGGTCCTGCCCTCACGAGCGGGCAGTGCCCGACGGGCAAACATTGTTATCAAATCACGTTCCAGTTCACACGTTTAGATACGTATTCATATGATTTATGATTCATAAAGTGTTTCGAACTGTCCCACAGCAAGCTCCATGAGATAAAAGCCTTAACACCCCAGATTACACATATGCTGTGGTAAGGGTGGCTGATGCATGATGACTATACATGCGACAACCTTCATGATATTTTTTTTTTTTTCTCCATTTTATATTCTTATTGGTATTTCGTATTAATACATAAACACTATCAGTAATGTTGTCCCTGGTGATGTGTTACCTGCTTCCCTATTTATTTACTATTATGATTTCTGGCATACACACCCACCGGCCACGTCTGCAGATTTCAGTGTTCATTCGTTGCTGCATATTTACGTTACTAATGCGACGGTGCCACATTTGACGTGAGCTATTTTTAGGGGGTAAAGGGACTTTTTGAGGCAACTGTACATATACGACAGGAATTAAGAATTAAGAGTGATTCCATCTACTGACGATGTTTAGAAAGTAGAAATGCCGTTACTGGAGAGACTAGAAGACAGGAAATACATCTATGTGATGTGTTTCATCACTGTCGTTCTGGAGATATGGGGCACGTACACACAAACACCACAACACCTGCATCAAAACACAAACAACAGTCTCGCCACGTCACTCCAACACAGAATTGTGTTGACCTCAAGTGAGAACAACGTGTAACAACTAACCTGAGTAATTTGAGAAGTTGTTAGGTATGAAAGGGAACTTGGAGTTCCTCGGCTTCCTCAGAGACTCCCAGTTGTGACAAGGAAGCAAATTATGTGCAAATGAGGCCTCCTTAAACACGGCCAATGGAAGGGAGGTCAGAGTGTTGTTGATTTAGAAGTATTTGTGGTTTCCGTATTAACAGGCACAGACACGTGCGTGCGAGAACTGATTAAAATAAAGATACAAGGTATGCACATGAAATCTTACTTTAACTTAAACTTCATCCAGAGGACGTAGTATGTGCGGTATCTACAGTATATGACATTTGCCATCTCTTGAGATTTAATTCATGTTAGAAGAGAACTACCGAACAAGAGGAGTTAGATATAGCCTTCATTTAACTCCTTCACTACTAACGTGTTTGTCTTAATTGCGCTATGCAGTGGCCGAATGGTTAACTATGGTAACTACGAAGCTGCCGGCCCAGTACCACCAAGGTTCGAAGCACGGTGTGAATGGTTGGCACCAATCGACTCAGGTGCCCATCCGCTTTTTTTTAGTTGATAGGTAAAATGAGTATCTAGTGTAATACGTAGGGGAGGCAGCTGTGGTAATTAGGATGAAATGGTGGCTTTGTACTGCATGGCACTTGAGACAATACCTCGTCACGGGTCAAGGGCCTAAATAAGGGAGGTGCATACTGAGGCTAAGAGCCTCATGTTATCGGCCCGCATCATTATCCTTTCCATTACGACACACACTAGACAGCAAGGCGTGAAAAGCTAACGACCAGTACGTCCAATGAAGTCCGGACCCCTAACACTGTAGAGGGAGAAACCATGGTAGTGTAGATAATAAAAAGCATACATTCGACCGCCGAGGGTGTTGACGTCCGGACAACAGGTGCCATAATTAATCTTCATCAGTAACAGGAGGCAAGATGGATGGCAGGTAGGGAGGTTGAGGTCGAGAGGAAGGGTTTGAGAGAAAGGAAGGGGGCAGAGTGGAGGGGAGGGTAGAGAAGTGAAATGGGAAGGAAATGGGAATTAACAAAGAAATAGGAAAAGGGAGAAGGTGTTGTGAGAATCTGAAAGAATAATATGAGTGTGGTAGTAATGAAACAAGTTGAAGATAAGGGAAATGAAAGGGCAAGGCGCAGAGGAGTGAGAGAGAAAAAGGAGTATAAAACTGGGGAGGGAGGTCAGGCAGATGGACAGGGGAATAGAAGGACAGGAGGAAGTGATGCGAAAAGAAGGAGGAGGGGAAGGGGAAAGGAGAGGGAAAATGTGGAACGTGATGATAAGGATCTGTTGTGTGGACATGTCTCTTTTTCACACCAAGAGAAGAGAGAGGGAGGGGAAAATTGATGATAAAAAATGCGTGGTGGAAATGAGTGTATATATATATATACATATATATATATATATATATATATATATATATATATATATATATATATATATATATATATATATTATATATTATATATATATATATATATATATATATATATATATATATATATATATATATATATATATAATATATATATATATATATATATATATATATATATATATATATATATATATATATATATATATATATATATATATATATATAAGGGTGACTAAAAAATCAACTTTCTTTTGAAATTTGCCGCTGGACATGTTTAGTCCCATTATTTGGGATGCGAAACAACGTATGATCATTAATAAAAAAACGAAAAAATTTTCAAAGGTCTTACACGAGCCTCAAAGTTTATAACTTTCGTAAATACGTAGTTTTCATAATTTTTCACATGTATTATCAATATCTCAACGTTTATCCTTCTAATTACAAACACACATCACGATATTAAACACAATAAGAAATGAAATATATACCTGACAGCACACTAACTACTTCACACTTTCATGAGTGAAGTCTTCTTAAATCTCTGGACTTTCCAACGATGCTGCTCCACTACTTGCAGGAGACGTTGGAGCTGGAATTCATCCTTTCTCAGGGTGTTGCAGTAATCACTTATCTTTTTTATGCCTTTCTCTGCAACATCGTTAGTGACCTACAAGGTTTTGATGAATGCGTCCAGTTGGTTAAATTTTTCTTCATCTTTCTGTTTGCCTGTTGGTTGGTCAGCCATTCACAACGGGCTTTGAGGCGCTCGATTGGCAACCAGCTGGACTCGTCAATTAAATCAAGAAGTTTGGTAGCGTCATGAATGATGACAGGTTCAACAGTGTACTCATCCGGCACAGGCAAGGCAGCAAGTCGTGTTGCCATTTGCATTTTTGTATCATCACTCACGTTTTCACTAGACAGGGCTAAGACGACAGTTTATGGTCTTAAATACCAGAAATATCTGTGGAGGACTTTCAGTGCTGCACCTGCAACTTCCTGACCAACTTGCTGGAACCTTTGGAGGTAGCTCAAGAGTTTAAATCATTAACCGGTGCATCTATTGCTGAGTGGCCGGAAAGCCAAAATGGAGCATATATTAATGCAGTGAACACCACCATCATCTTCAAGTGAACCATCACATAATACTCATACTGCACCTGCTCGCTGAACATGGCCAGCTTGGTGTAGTAGATGACCTGAAAAAAGCAGCACTTGTTATTTTTTACATATTTAATTTCCATTTTATAAATTTCACGACTATTCACCTTCAGTACTCACCTTGGCCATCCACCGTGCATGGTGGTACGCTCCTGGCCACATCAGTTGCACTCCTCTGCAAGGTTCTTCCCCCAGCACTGAGGGTTATCTCTGCCACCTCTCTGGAATCATCTTTTACAAAATCAGATTGCTTCCTCAGAAAATCAAGGGAGTTTTCTCTGAGTTCGCAAACCCATTAGGATTTGTTGAGATCTTCTAGAGAAACACTGTGGTAGCTCAGAAGGTTCAAGTTGTTCCACCCGTCAGAAAAAAAAGGGGGGGGGGGATTCTATAGTTTGTTAGGTAATGTCAAATAACCACGTAACCTGGAATAATAATTGTCACAGGAAAACTCATTTTTCTTTCAGAGTACGGAAAGGAAGATCGATGTGAGCTTGGGTAATACCGAACAGTGTGCGAACAACTGCACTGCTTACTAACTCCATCACATGATGGCGGCAGGCAGGTTAGAGCAATGGTCGACCAAGCATATGCTTCAGTCGTGTGACTGCCTCTTCAACTTTCCAAGCTGTTGTATCGAAACATAGCCCAGTACTGTTATCTTCGCATCCCCATTCTTCTAAAGCACTCATTGTTGCATGAGTTTGAGACAGCCCAGTGCAATCAGATGTTGGAGTCACTGATAGAAGCTTTCATCCTTCACCGGAAATCAAGATTGCCTGATGGTGTTCTGATGTTCCAGCAGAGTCCTGGAAAGTGGCAACATGTCAAATTAGCTTATGTCAGATTCCAGAAACTTGAACGCTTACATCAAATTCCATTCATGAAGTATACGTTTTGCATACTTACTTTTATTAGTTTGCCATCACAGTGGATGATTATGTGGACTGGAGGATTGAACGACTCTTTGACCGCAGCTGTAACCTCAGATCGATGCGTGCGTCGTTCACGTCTAGTTCTCTCACATGAAATGACGAACTCATTCAAGTCCACTGGAGGATCGCTCGCTTTCAGCACGGCAGCGACGATTCCTGTTACCTGAAAACACAAATCCATATTGTTCCCCCATAAACATAAGCTGAAATTTGATTAAGCATAAACGCATAAATGAAATAATTTTTAAAGCTATATGAAACATTTTTAAGTGCAGCAATCGTAAGCAATATGAAACATTTGTAAGTGCATAAATCGGTAGTATATTCATTCACATAATGTTGAATCAAAATCAGCAGTGTCTTACCTGATTGTTAGACAGTCTGAAGCGATCAGCCACTTCAGCGATGCCAGGAGCTTTCAATATGTGGCAGAGCAAGCGAACGGTTACAGTATCACCGCTCCGACTGGGCTGGATCATGTCTTCATAGTTATGAACTCTCTGAACCACCCTGGCTAGTACATGATATGGTGTCTGAAAGCTCACTGATAGGTACTGTATGTCTGCAGGTGTTGGCAGTTGTAATTTCACTTTTTCCTGGTTGCTTAATTTCTTTTGCTGTGCCTTAAGTGCAAAAACTTTGTCATTTCCACTCGTAGTCGCCTGTTTCTCATTTTTCTGGTCTTCATAGAAACGTATATCATCTCTCTCTCTCTCTCTCTCTCTCTCTCTCTCTCTCTCTCTCTCTCTCTCTCTTTCTCTGATAACAGTCTATTCATATGTATTTCTTGGATGGCATCGTGAGCACCAATGTCCCATAGTTTGTCCAATTCTTCTTGGAATTTTTTACGTTTGCTGGCATCATGTGTCCGTTTTCTGCATTTTTGTACAGCATGCCAGTTCTCCCACAGATTGTTAAGGTTTCTTTTACATTGTTCTTGACTAAGCGTATTGATATGGGCCATTCACCAGAAGTACAAAACATCTTCGACAGTATTTTGAATTGCAGTCCTGCGTTCAGATGCGTGAATTTTGTTGAATAGTACCTTAAGAACCTTCCTGGCTGTAGGAAGTCGTGACCCACTAATAGAATTTGAAGAATATCCTACTAAAAATACTTTCGTGTCGGATCTGAACGATGTATTTCTGCCATTTTTTTTTTTTTCTGCACGGTTGCCCTGTCTCTGGTTGAGGCGACAAAGTCCTTCGGCTGCCAGTCCTCATGGGATTATCCATTTTCATTTCACAGTACCTAAAGTAAAAACACACTGAATAAATATATGATCATCGTAAGCTTCACAAGATTTTACAAGATTTTCAAACCCAACACACTGTGCTCAGTTAACTGTCAGCTGGATGCCTGTATGTGTGTGTGTGTGTGTGTGTGTGTGTGTGTGTGTGTGTGTGTGTGTGTGTGTGTGTGTTGTTAGAAGCATAAATGTTCATATGTTGATAAAACACGTGAAAAGTGACAAAAAAACATACATTTTCAGAAATTATAAACTTTGAGGCTCGTGCGAGACCTCTGAAAAATGTTTCAAAAATTCATTTTGGTGATCATAAGTTGTTTCTCATACCAAATAATGGGATAAAACATCCCCAGTGGCAAATAAAAAAAAAAAAAGTTTATTTTTGAGTCACCCAAATATATATATATATATATATATATATATATATATATATATATATATATATATATATATATATATATATATGTAATCATAAAGCTTCTGGTAAACATTGAGACGTTATGAAAAGTAGCTGGCCAAGATTTTTTTTTTTTTTTTTAATAACAGAACAGAGGATGGAAAAACAAATGAATACAAAAAAAAAAAAAAATTCATGCACCAGATTACTAGTGTCCTCTGTTCATAAAATATCTGTAACAGTTAGACTTGAACAGCACTAGGTTGAAGTTTGGAGGGAAACAACTCTGGGGAAGCGAGTTCCAGAGAGATGCAGTTCGGGGAATGATAGAATTCTGATGGGCAGAAGTTCTACAGAATGGCTGAGTGACATTCCAGTCATGAGCGCTGCCAGCTGCCTGTGTAGCACGAGGGAAGGCATGGAGAGGTAGCACCATGGACGCAACTTCATCTGAGCATTTGCTATAGAAATATCTGTAAAATAATGCAAGGGAGGCAACATTCCTTCTTACTTGTAGGGGAGGTAGTTTATTAGTAATAGCAGGGTTATTGATAATTCTAGCAGCTTTGATCTGAATTTTGTCTACTTGTTTTAATGCAACCTCTCCACATCCACTCCACACGGGTGAGCAATATTCAAGCTGAGAGCGCACATGACTCTTATAAGTTATAACGAACTGCACGTCAGTGAAGAAGTTACGGACTCTGTACAATAATCCAAGTTTCTTTGCGGCAGTTTTAGCAAGTGATCTAACATGAAAGGTCCAGCTGAGGGCATTGTTAACCCGTCACGTCCCGAGGTTTTCCGCCCCTCCGACATCCACCAGTCCCGAGCCTTTTTGGAAATTTTTTTTTTTTGGCTAAAACTTCCGCTTAGGTTGAGAAACGAAGGAAAATCACAAAGAAAGGGCTTCCCGTGATCTATAAGTGGTCCGTACAGGTGAAGTCCCCCGAGCCAGGTGTCGTGTTCTGTAATGGACGTGCCCGGCGCTCACGTTTTCTGTGGTAAGGAATACTGGGAGAAACAACACACAACACCTCTATATTTATTGAATTTGAACTAATAAACAATAACAGTAACAATATAATGGATTTCAGACACATATATATGAAAAATAAGCATTGTACCATCGCGCGAGCATAGCGAGTTTGGTCCGAGTCGTAACATGCTATATGCTAAGTTTCTTGTATCAGTCAACATATCATTTTTTCTACTTGTATACTTCTGTTTCAATGACATTTTACCAATTACAACTGTTTGTAAGTGTTTTCAGATGTTTTTATTCATTATGATGACATGCAGCATAAGTCTAGCGCACATCAGCTTAGTAAGCGCACTCGCTATGACTCGTATTTCAACATACCAAGTTGTTTTATCACTTTCCTATTATTTTTCCTTTTACATAGAACCTTTCCTCCACCACTGTAAATGTTTTCAATTATTTTCATTCATTACGAGGGCATTTAGCGATATGCTAGTGCATATTCACGTAGCAACCACGATCTCAAACACTCGTGTTTCATCATCTACTTTATTTATTCACTCCAATTATAATTTCCCACTTACATTACACACGTTTACACCCCTATACTGCACTGTACATACTTACTGGCATTATTTATTCAAGTGAGCGTGAGAATATCGCATGAAAATACCCTCGCAATGAATGATTCGACCAACATAATACTCACACACTTATATACTAATTCTTCTCATATATTACACACTTTACCACTTGCTGACTTTTATTTTCACTATTACGTGCCTTATTCAATCAACTGAGCGTCAGGATATCGCATCTCTATACACACGCTATGAATATTTGACTTAGAATATATTTCAGCACTTACAATAATTTGAACTTATATTATACCCGTCAGCATTTCCAATAATAATAATTATATAATTACGGGCCGTATTTATTGCACTGAGCGACAGAATATCGCATCATAAAACCCTCGCTATGTATGTTTCCACTTACAGCATATTTATACACTTACATACAATTTTTGCACTTATGTTATACCCATATGCACTTTATACTAATATTTGGAGATCAACATGACTGATAATTTCACTGAGCGTCTGTCTGTCGCATTTACCTCATAATTTCAGCGTCCTGTCGCATTCACACCATATGAGAATTGCATCAACGTGTGATATTCGCTGAAACATGGGTGAATACAGAGACCCACGTCACACTGCACGCACTCATAGCGGGTGTCCTTCCTCTGTGTCGTGAGTCTCACCTGGGAATTACTGCACACGTGACACCTGCGTTGGGGCCTAGGTCTGTTTGGCTGGGGAGGGATAGGAATGGGGAAGTGGCGGCCAGATATTCTCAGGGGAGTTTGTGCAATAGGGGCAGTGCGGGTGCGATGTTGGGGCCTTTCTACAGCATACCGTGCAAACATTTCTCTTGTGAGCTCCCTCACAAACCCTTCAAATGTTTCCTGAACTCCTGTTGTCATGGCGTGAAGGTGGTGGCAATTCAGAGCAGTGATGTCTAGCAAGTGAAAGAACAGTTTCTTATACCACTTCATCGTGGTCCTGGCACACTCTACCGTCGATATCATGGAGTCTAACTGGTCCACGAGGAGCATGTTTATATTATAGTCCATGACACACTCAGGTTTCCAAATACGACGCCTGTTCTCGCTACGGTAATCAACTGAATCAGTACGGTGCATCAAAGGGCGGTGAGCCGTTGACAATAGGCTTACCTCTCTATTGTGATTCCACACAGTTGCAAGGATGTTGTTGGCTTTGAAGAAGACAACTTCATTCCTTGCAAGTTTCCGCCCTACCTTGGCCATGTGACGCCGGTTCACCTTCACTGTTCCACAGATTCCCGTTTCATGTGTGTGAAGATAACGAGCGAGAAGAGGGCTAGTGTACCAATTGTCCAGGTAGAGGACGTGACCACGATGAAGGTAGTCATGTAGTGACGGGAGAGGTAAAGAATAATATGGGACTATTTTTATTTGTCTTGGAGATATTAAACAGGTCTCTCCCATGGGAAGAGTATAAGTCCCGGGTAGCTACCTCCCTGTCTCGCTATCTCTCTCTCTTTCTATTCTAAGGCTAATCTCCGTCTCGACCTCTCTCTAGGGTCGCTTGTCTCCTTCTGTCTAGCCTGTTCGGTGGCTAATCTCCGTCTCGACCTCTCTCTAGGGTCGCTTGTCTCCTTCACCTCCTCCCTCTCTGTTCTAAAATCTGGTGTAGCAGGGGTGTGTCACGTGTGTTCCTTGTGGATCTTTGTTCACGAGAGGACTGCTGACAGCTAACTGCATCATCTCCTTACTGGCCGCTGTCGTCAGCTTTCCTCAGTGTGAAGAGTTGCTAAGCATGCTTAGCACTGCTCGATTCTCGCAGACACAACACCTTCTCAATCATCTGACTCCCTGCTTCTATCTGTCTCTCTGTCTATCTATTTATCTATCTATCTATATAATATGTAGTCTTTACCACATCTTTACCACTGCTCCCGACAGTCCAATACTTCGATCTTCTATTATGTCTGTCTGTACACCGGTGTACAAGATTATGTCTTGCACGTATCCAGCCCTACAGTCGCACATAACAAAGATCTTGAACCCAAAACGCTGCCTTTTGCTGGGTATATACTGCCTAATGAAATATTGCCTCTCCACAACACGAGACTCGTATATGACGAGGTCTCTGTAGGGATAGAATGAGGAACGAAAGGTTTGCCTGAGGTGATCAAAGATCAACCTAATTCGCCTCATTTTATCAGTGTTGTTTGCATTTGCAGGATCATGAGCATCATAGAAATGGAGGCGACTTAGAATTTGTTGAAACCGATTACGGCTCATCACTTGACCAAATATTGGGGTAAACATAACAGGGTCCCTAGTCCAGTAAGCAGGAATTCTGTTCTTTCGTATAATACCCATCAAAAGGACCAGGGCAAAAAATAAGAACATTTCTGAAAGGGAGACAGGGTAATCATAGATGATAGAATGCCTACTCCTTATTCCCAATCTTTCACTCTCTAGGCGCTGCGTGCTTGCAAACAGGTTGGTATGGTATACAATCTGCTCCACAAATGCCTCACTAAAAAACAGGTGGAATTCCTGGAGCAATGCAGCCAGAGCGCCCCTGCTCAGTGAAGGGGTGAATGAGGGGAGAAAAATCACTCCCATCCTCCCAATTCCACGCCACAAATCCCTTGTCCCCATCATCCCCATCACAGCCTTCGTCTGGGTGGGGAGGAGATCCTGGTTGGGGAGGTGGGGGAGAAGGAGTGCAGAGGGCTTCCCCACTGTCACTTCTCTTCCCTTTGCCTTTACCCTTTCCCTTTCCCTTACGGCCTTGAGGAACATTAGGTGGCTGTGGGGATGAAATAGGGGAATATTGGGGAGCAGGAGACGTGCTGGGGAGTGGTTCCTCCCCACCTTCCCCCTCCATGACAACACCACGTGCTTTCTCACGCACCCTAGCTCGACCACGTTTTAGGGGATATTGGGGAGCATAAGACGTGCTTGGGAGTGGTTCCTCCCCACCTTCCCCCTCCCTCACAACCCCACAGGATAATGAACGCACCCGCACTCGCCCACGTGATCCACTACGCCGCCTCACACTGCATAGGGAGAGCAATGACTCACTCACGTCATTCTCACATTCCCTAATCCTCCCTGTACTTTCCCTTTCACTCCCCACTCCCTCCACTTCACTTCCTAACTCCCCAAACAAAATGCTAGGCCCATACCTGCTCGTACGATGTGGTGTGCGCTCTGGGCCACGATGAGTTATGAACTCACGTCCATACAACGTGGCAGCACGTCCCACGGCTCCGTCATCGTCATCGTCCTCATCCTCGAATTCTGGTTCCAAATCACGTTGGGGATAGGGATAGGATGTTGCACGTGCCTTCTTTCCCTGCTGCCCCTCTCTAGCAGCACGGTAAGTCACGTACTGCCGCTTCCTGGGAGACGGAACTTCCTCATCACTGCTGGTGGTTTCTTCCTCCTCTGGCTGCACATAATCCTTATCCACAACCTCGTCATCCAGTGGGGAATCACTGTTGCCTGTAAAGGTGTCCAGGGCGGCTTGAATTTCGCTGTCTGAGAGACCTCTCTTAGCCATGACTGAGCAGGACCATTGCTACCAGGTGAGTGGACGAGTGGCGGGTTAGCGCGGGTCGGGCAGGGTCGCCGAGTGTCCCTGCCTGGTGGCAGGTATGGGAAGGTCATGCAAGGATACGTACCGCAAATCAAGCGCGAAATTTGAAAATTGTCGAAATTATGCACATTGCAAATTGCACGACGTACCGGTACATCGCCGGGACTGGCAAATGCAAATAGTTGCAACATACCCATACGTCAATGGGACAGGGCGGGTTAAGCGAGATGTCGAGAATTTCAATACTTTTGGAAATGGGAATATTTGTAGCACTGAAGGTAATATACGATTCTGGCAATACCTGTCTATTAGTAAATTGTATATATTTAGTTTAACTAGCATTAAATGAGACAAGGTTATTTTGTCCCCATTCACTGATCATGGATAAGTCTTGATTTAAAGAGATGATTGTACTGAGTTGAGAGTTAGAGATATCAGACTTTGTAAATGGATGTCTGAGTGTGAGGGAACTATGAAGTGTGGAGTCATCTGCATATGAATGGATGGGATTGTGGGTGACAGATAAGAGATCATTAATATCAACGAGGAACAGGGTTGGTGCCAGAATTGATCCCTGCGGCACACCGGCGTTAACTGAGTGGAAAGTGGAATATACATCATCTAATTTTACCCTTATTTTTCTATTGGCGAGATATGAGGAAATCAAAGGAATAAAAGAGTTTAGTCATAGCAAGGGAGTTTGTACAACAGGGAACGGTGCCACAATTTGTCGAAAGCTTTGGAAATATCCAGGGCTACTGCATGAGTTTCACCTTGTGGATCAACTGATTGATGAATGGTATGAGTCAGGAGATTGAGTATGTCAATGGTGGATCTTTCTTGGCGAAAACTATATTGTCTATCACTAATTACGTTGTTGGATTCAAGATGTTTAACTATGTGCCTATTAATTACAGTTTCAAAAACCTTACCAAGAGAAGATGTGACAGCTATTGGTCTGTAATCAGAGGGGTCAGAGGAACTTCCCTTCTTTGGGTGGATATTGGCTTCTTTCCATGAATTTGGGAATGAAGAAGTACGTATGCATAGTCTGAATAATTTAACAAGTTTTCGTTTTTTCATTTTCGTTTTCGTTTTTAAAGGCTCCAACATGCTTGCATGTGTCGGCCTTGGTCACCTAATGGCGGCTTTCCACGCTGCACGATCCATTGCAGCCTCCCTGTTCAGTCCCTTAACCCTGAGGTCACACTTAATGACCTCGTCCCATGTCTTTCTCGGTCTACCCCTCATAACCCCACCCCCAATATTAACACTTCTCACCTTCCTCACCCAGTTATCATCCCCCATCCTCTCCACATGTCCAAACCATCTCAAAATACCTCTCCTCATCACAACACCAATACACTCCAGTCCCATCCTACCTCTCAACTCTTCCATTGTAAACCCAGCCCCTCCAGGCCTTGGACGCAGGGACGCACTGCACATCCACCTAATCATTGTCATTTCTGTATGTCTGAGCCGGCCAATATCTTCCTCCTTCACTGCCCAGGTCCCACTACCATACAGCATTACACTCCTAACACATGCTGCATACAAAGACCCCTTAGCACGTAGGGAGAGTCCTCTCAATCCCAAGAGAGGCAAGAGCTCCCTGAACTTCTTCCAACCACTTCTCACCCAAGCCACAGAGCTAGCTCCAGCCCCACCTCCAGCACACAACATGTCTCCCAAATAACAAAACTCTTCCACACACTCAAGAGATTCACCAGCAAGTTCAATCCTTTCACGTCTGACAATCTCCACCTGCTCACCCCGACACGCTGTACACATAAAATCAGCATTATCTCGCAGTCTACCTCTGATACCACTACATCTCTTATGCACCCATCTATCACAAACACCACACAAGATGGAATTACTTCCCACGCCCTTATGGCAAACTGCACATGGCCACTCTCCCTCGTCTTTGACAGTACTGCCACCAACCCTAGATATCATCATTTTTGTTTTATCTGCATTTACCCTTAAACCCTTGTGCCCCATACCATCTCTTCACTTCCTAAACCTTTCCTCCGCCTCCCTTTCGTTCTCTGCAATCAACACCAAATCATCAGCATACAACAACTCCCACAGGAGTCCGTTTCTGAAGTCACGTGAAAGGGCTTCAAGTACCATGATAATCAACATGGGACTCAAGACTGATCCCTGATGCACACCAACATTCACGGAAAACTCATCTTTCAAATCTCCATTCACTCTTACCTGGGTGTGAGCACCCACATACATAGCCATAAACACCCTAACCAGCCACTCCTCCAAGCCGAGCTTTCTCATTGCCCACTTCACCACCTCTCTAGGGACTCTGTCAAAGGCCTTTTCCAAATCAACAAAAACAAAATAAAGATCCCTTCTCCTACCAATATATTTTTCCTGAAGCTGTCGAACAATGAATATAGCATCAATGGTCCCCCTACCTGGCATAAACCCAAACTGCATCTCATCAATATTCACTCTTTCTCTAATCATACCTTCTAATACTCTCTCCATTACCTTCATGATCTGATCTAAAAGCTTTATACCTCTATAATTTCCTCTTTCCAGGGCATCGCCCTTCCCTTTATACACATTTACAATTACACTCTTCAGCCAATCATCTGGGACAACTTACTCATAAATAATCCTATTTATCAGGTCAGTGACTAATCTCACCCCTATGTCGCCTGAGGCCTTCAACATTTCGGCAATCAACCCAGACACACCTGCTGCCTTCCCCACCTTCATCCTGCCTATTGCCTTACTCACAATAGCAGCATCAACCAAAGACCAAGGGCCAGGCACTGGATTTGCTGGCTCCAAACCTTCCCTGTCCTAGTTAAACTCCTCATTCAACAACCGGGTATAATGCTCTCTCCATGCATCTTTAATATCCTCACTGTTCACCACTACCCTTCCTTCATCATTCTTCACACACTGCTCACCTATTATATCCCGATTATCCCTCTTCACCTGACCTGCCACCCTAAATATCATAATTTTCCTTTCCCCATGATTTAGGTTATCAAGTAATAGTCTCTGTGACTCAGACTTTGCCCTGTATACCTCTCTTCTAGCCAAGTTCTGGGGAACAATTTTTCAAAACAATTGGCGGAATTCCATCTGGGCCTGGAGCTTTGTTGGTAGGTAAATTGTCTAGGATGAATTTCACGTACCTTGTCTATATTTTAAGTGGAACAATGTAGGGAGAGTCAAGTTCTAGTGCTGGGACATTCTGGCTGGCTTCTTCTAAGGTAGAATTTCTGGCAAATGTACTGGCAAAGATATCTGCTTTACCACGCAGGTCATTTGTAATGTTGCCATCTGGAGATTTTAGCGGGGGAATGGATGATGACTTGTTAAAGTTATTATTGAAAGAACTGAGAGTTGACCAGAATATTCTATTGTCATTGGGGTTGCTAAGTAGTTTTGATGCTTGGTTTTGAAGAAAGTTTGATTTAGCAAGATTTATTACAGCTTTTGCATGGTTTCTAGCAATCTTAAATTGACAGAATGATTTAGATGTTTTTATTTCAAGTAATAGTTATATGCTAATGACTTTTGGGCTGTTGCTCTGGCACAGTTGCTATCAAACCATTTTGGAGAGTTCGATTTTTTAGTGAATTGTTGACTTGGTATAAATCCATACCAGCTAGTATTAAATCGCAAATGTGGGACTGGGTAGAATTGGCATCACTAGAGAAGAAAGACTGCCATGGAATGTCAGCAAGATAATTTCTAAATTCATCCCAGTTTGCCCTATCAAAGTGCCACTGGGTCACCCTGACAGGTTCAGAATGGGGAGGTTTGGGGGGGCTAACTAATGAGGCTTTGATGAGATTGTGGTCAGAGGATCCAAGTGGAGACAGTACTTCTATCCTGTACTGATCTGGATTATTTGTCAGGAACAGATCCAAAAGATGGGCATTATGGTCAGGATTATCTGGTATTCTGGTTGGTTGCTTTACCAGTTGCGTGAGATTAAACGATTCTGCAAACAGCTCGCACTCTAGACCAGCACCGTCAGTCTTGGCAGAGTATGAAACAAAAAGCATATAATGAATGTATAACTCCAACTATGACGTACAGTTGTGAGATCTATAAACTAATAAAGTCGATGAAAAATAAACTAATCCATTCTCTGGGAGCTATGGAAGTCAGTGTTGGGAATATCTTTGAGACAAGAAAAAATTAACTTGGGTGAGAGAGGAGACTACAGTCCAAAACATCATAGAAATTATAAAAGAACAGAAATGGTGGTGGGCAGGCCATGTAGCAAGAATAAGGGATAACCGATGGAGCAAGAGGCTGACTGGCGGGGCACCAAGAGATTGTAAGCGTTGCAGAAAAAGACCAGGGAGGAGATGGAGAGATGAGATAGAGAAATTTGCAGGGAAAACGTGGCAGATATTGGCTCAGTCAAGGAATTCGTGGAAAAGGTTGGGGGAGACGTTTGTTCAGCAGTGGACTTGTAATGGCTGATATATATATATATATATATATATATATATATATATATATATATATCAATCAATCAATCAATCATTTCCTGTGGCACCCTCGGGGATGCATAGGGCCTCGATGAACTCACACCACCACATCCTATCTTGTGCTAACTCCTCAAGATCTCCCCAACACTCATCTCCAGCTTCCCGTCTCATTGTCCTCACCCACGTCTCTTTTGGCCTTCCTCTACCTCTCCTACCAGGTGCCACCCACCCTGGTGTACCTCGTACTATTCCCTGTCTCCTATACACATGTCCTAGCCACTTCCATCGTGAGAATCTAACATATTCATCGATCGGCTGCACTCCCGTTATTTCTCTAATTCTACTATTTGGTATCCTTTTCCCACCACTTAACTCCTAATATTCTTCTAAGTGCTTTATTTTCAAACACCAAGAATTTATTTTCCACAGTCACTGTGCTGTACCAAGACTCGTGTCCATAAATTAAGATACTCCTAACCATTACCTTATAAAGTTTGATTTTTGTATGCACAGAGAAATTGTTATTATTCCAAATATTTTTAAGCAGTCCCATTGCCTGATTAGCCTTCTTTAACCTTTCCTCGAATTCAAAGTTCAAAGAACCATCCTTGGCTAAATAAGTACCTAAATATTTAAACCTATCAACTTGCTTTACAACCATACCTCCAATTACACATTCCTGCGCATTTTCCATATTCATATTGATTATTTCAGTTTTTCCACAATTAATAACCAAACCCACCTTGCGACCTTCACTCACCAAACAGTCCAACACTCTCTGCATCTCTTCAGGCCCATCACAAATCAAAACTATATCATCTGCATAATCTAAATCCAAAAGTTTCCTGTTCTCTCCCCAAAGTATACCTGCACCGGTTTCTCTTCCAACACGTTTCATAATGTAATCAATTACCAATATAAATAGTAAAGGCGATAGAACACCACCTTGAATTACTCCGGACTTGACTTCAAACGAATCACTCAGACAACCATCAACCATCACTTTACAAAATGTGTCCTCATGCATGTTCATAATGACCCTCACAAACTCCTCTGGTATTCCATAATGTCTCATGATCTTCCCCATAGACTCTCTCGAAACACTATCAAAAGCCTTTTCAAAATCAACAAAACAAAGACTTAACGGTACTCTCATTTCATTAACTTGCTGCATCAAATGCCTAACTATAAAGATCTGATCATTGCAACCACGTCCCTTTCTAAAACCAGCCTGTTCATCCCTCAGAATACCCTCAACCACCGGCTCCAACCTATTTAACAACACTCTACTGAAAACTTTCAAAGCTATCGGCGACAAAGAGATTCCCCTCCAATTACCACATTCACTCAGGTCTCCTTTCTTCGGAACTTTAACAATTACACCATTCTTCCAAACTGATGGTAGTAACCCCGTCACCCATATCTTATTGAATAGCTTGGTCAAGATCATTATTAATCTATCCCCCTCCACTTTAAACATTTCCGGAAATAAACCATCCTCCCCTGGTGCCTTATTATTCTTTAACTGTTTTACTGCTTTCTCCACTTCTGCAAGCCTCAGCTCTCCTGTTTCTATATTTAAATCTTCCTGAGCAGACGATATATCCTCTTCTGGTGGTATTGGTCTATTAAGAACTGTCTCAAAATGCTCTTTCCATCTATTTTTAATATCTCCATCTTTGGTCAATAAATTTCCTTCCCTGTCTCTAACTGGTATTTCCTTGCGTTTACCTGCATTACCACTCAGTTCTCTAATCGATTCATATGCTATTCTTTGACTCTGTCCATCATTTTTGTTTATTAGGATTTTCCAGTCTCTGCAACCTTTCCATCCACACATCTTCTTTTATCTCTCCTAGCTAACCTTCTTACTTCTGAATTCAAACTCCAGTACGCAGCTCTTGCTAATTCAATCTCTCGTTCATCAACGCATTGCATCTCACTCCTCAATTTAGCCTCACCTCTCTTTTTTATCATATCCCACGTTTCCTCTGATATCCATTTCTTTCTCCTGAATCTATGTCTCCTTCCAATCGTACATTCAGCAGTCTCATGCAAAACTTTGTTCACATCCTCCCACATCTCATCTACACTTCTCTCCCCCTCTTCCAACGTTTCCAACACCAAAACCTATTTCTGCATTCTAATCTGAATTCCTCCTTTTCTTCTCCTTCTCTTCTAAGCTTAACAATATCGTATCTACCAACACCAGATTTTTCCTTCTTCTGATTTTTAAGTTTAAACCTTATTTTTGCAATGCTGAGTTGATGGTCACTACCAATATCCGCTCCCCGTTTAACATGAACATCTAGCAGAGAACTTCTATGCCTCCTACTGATAGCGATGTGATCAATCTGATTTTTATATTTTCCACACGGCGACACCCAAGTTGTCTTGTGTATATTGCAATGCTGAAAGAGTGTGCCCCCGATGACTAAGTCATTTGCTAGACAGAAGCTTCCAAACCTCACTCCGTTTTCACTCATCCTACTACCAACTCCCATCTTACCCATACATGCCTCAAATCCCTCATTTGAACAGCCCATTACTGCATTAAAGTCTCCAACGCAGATCAAAACATCATGTCTAGGTACCCTTCCTACTCCTTCTTGCAACTTTTCATAAAATGTGTCTTTCCTTTCATCGAGTGCATCATTAGTAGGCGCATAACACACAAACAGACTGATGTTGCCATGATTTGATTTAAACCGTGCGTATAACTATCGCTCATCTATTGGATCCCACTCACATAAAGCCTTATTTGCTTTACAACCCAGCAACAATCCTACTCCCTGATAATGCATTCCGTCCTGTCGGCCAGATATCAATAAACGTATACCATCCTCCAAATCCAACTTATCGACTCCAGTTAATCTAGTTTCTGTCAGAGCACAAATATCAAGTCCGTAATTTTGAAAAACCTTCACTAACTCATCGATTTTATATATATATATATATATATATATATATATATATATATATATATATATATATATATATATTTACAGAGAGAGAGAGAGAGAGAGGGAGAGAGAGAGATTTGAAATGAAAGAACGGAGGGTGAAAAGCAAAAGTTATATTTCAGACTTTGCATTCGACATTTGTTGTGCACGCAACCTATCTATCTACTGCCAGCCGCCTCAGTCCTGTAGGGGATGGTCACAAACAAATCGCCTCCATGTCACCCTATTCCCCGCCATTTCACTGCCCTCTGCTCAGCTCACACCCCCTTCTCTCATATTCCTCTCCACTCCATCCACCCACCTCATCCTCGGCCTCCCCCTCCCTCTCCCCCCCTCCATCCCACTAATATACACTTCTCGTTAGGCTCTCGCTCTCCATCCTCTTCACATGGCCAAACCACCTCAGTGTATTTCTCCTAATGCATTCAATCACATCCACATCCACACCACAACACTCCATCACTTCCTCATTTCACAGTCTGTCCTCCTTGTAACTCCACATGCTCCTCTCAGATAACTCATTTCCCCTGCTCTCACCCTTGACTTGTGTCCTTCCAGCAAGACCCAAGCTTCGCTTCCATACATCAGAGTTTATATCACAATACTATCATGCAGCGACTTTTTTATTTTCATGCTCATTCCCTATTTCTTATCACTGCTTTCGAAGAACCAGCAACCTTTCTTGCTTGTTGCTCCCTTTCAAGCACTTCATCATTTAATCTTCTGTGCTTACTCATCTCACTCTTCAAGTACTTTTCCATTTCCTCACCGTCCGGCCACACTGTACATTGAGTGACTTCATTTCTCTCGAAGACCATAACTGTACTCTTCCCTTCATTCACTTTTAGATTCCGTTTGTTACACACTGTCCCAAACTCGTTCACGAAGCCTTCCAGTTCCCCTACGTCTTCATTTAACAATACAGTATCATCTGCAAACAACAGTACAGGAAGTTTCCAAACTCTGCCCTCTCTCAATAGGGCCGCTCCAACATCTACTGCCCTACCTTGTACCTCTTTTACAACCCCATCCATATACAGATTGAACAGCCAAGGAGATATGACACATCCCTGTTTCTATTCAACATTCAGATAGAAAACTTCACTCAGTTCACTATCTACGTGCACTGCAGCCTTATCACCCTCATGCATACTCTCCACGGCATTCAGCAACTTCCAATTTACTTCATAATATTTTCCCCATTCCTTGTGTATCCACTCTGTCATATGCTTTCTCCAAATCTATGAAGGCCGCATACAACTTCTTGCCCTTCAGTAGAAACTTTTCCATTAAAGACCTTAGGATGAATATCTGTTCTACGGAACCTTTTCCCTTCCTAAAATCTCCCTGCTCTTCTCCAACCATTTCCTTTGTTATTTCGGTAGCTCTGTCAGTAAGTATCCTGCCATATACTTTTCCTATTACACTAAGAAGACAAATGCCCTTATGATTATCACACACTTCTTTTTCCCCTTTTTCTTTGTACAGTGGAATAATTATACCTGATTTCAAATCCTCCGGAACTCTACCTACCTCCCAGGCCAATCTGCACATCTTCCATGTCCATTCTACTCCTATCTCTCTCCCATGCTTCAGCATTTCACCACACACTCCATCGATTCCTGGGGCTTTCCCCATTTTGACTTCTTTCATTGCTACTACTAATTCCATCCTACTGATTTCTAACTCTCTTCTCACCTCCCTCCTTATCCCAACCACTCCCCGGCCACTTGTACTCGCACTATACACAATGAACAATGTAAGAGTAACTTATCTAGCCACCTACTTACCAACCAGCCTTTCTATCTTCTTACCTACCACTCATCTATCTTCTTACCTACTTACTTACCCACCCACTTACTTACCTACAGACCTGCATACCCACCTGCCTACCTGCTTACCTACCTACGTACCTTCCTACCTACCTACGTAAGAGTAAGCAACCGGATATTTCACGCTGACCCATCTGTGAGTCAGGACTGAGAACAGCATAACCCTCTATCAACAGGCTAGTGGTGATATTGAGCACCACTCAAAGGAAACTTTCTACATAAACCCTAGAAGACTATGAGAAGTCAGAGAATAGCTATACTCTGTAGGGGGTGACATCTGGGCCTCTTCAATAAGCCATGCAATGGGGAAGATGAAGTTTTTTAACATTACCTGAAATCCTGATGGTAACTCTACAAGCCCACATCTCATATTTTGGTGGTAGCAAGCTTAAGAATGTGTCGTATTTCAAGTCTGTCTGCTGCAAGTCCTGTAGCCATTTTTCGCCAACCCTGGCTGTCACAGAACTTGTCATCAAGCCCATCTGACAATTAGTCTATATGCTGCCGAGTCCGTCAGTGAAACTGCCTTCCGTTAAAGCAGTCTGCTGCTGCCGTCTATGCTGTCTGCCGTGAGCTGTCTGTCATTATCTGTCTCCAACTGGGCCTGCCTGTCATCCAAATCAGCCTGTCAATGAGCCTATCTGCTGGCAAACTCGTCAGTGAGACTGCCTGCTGCTGTAATCGTCTGCCGCCGACGTCCCAACTGTCTGCCACAAGCCACCTTTTCGTCCTGGCCAATAATCCTGCTGACTGTCAAATCGCCAGTGACCCAATGACCTGCAATGTGCCCTCTTCACCTCTCACCAACTAGCGGTATCAGGTCACACCACACCCTGCATTAGATACTACAGTAATCCCGCGATTATCGGATGTAATAGAGTCAAAGATATGTCTGGCTAATGGCTCCGTCTGGATAATGGACTTTTCCCTGGGGCCTCATTCATGCATAACTAAACTTTGAAAGACACTGCAGTACATTGCACAACACTTGTTCCTGTTGTTTAACACTATCTGGTCAAGCAATCCTATAAACCACATCCAAGCAATTACCATGGTTAAGCAGACCCATCAACCAAAGACAAGCAATCACAAACGGCTGCACAAGAAAAATACAAAGGGCACATAAAACATAGTGGTAGCATGGAATAAAATCATGGAAAAATTGAATAATATCATGGTACAGTACAGTAAGCTAGAATAAAATCAAGCTCAACACTCACAATTCGATCACTACCCTCATCCTTTTCCCTGGTGAAGGGGCATCATCACATATGAGGAAGAGACATGCAAGGAATAGCAAGGCCTGAAGCAGGTAGGAAATTACCACAAAAGCCACAACGTACACCGCTATAACAAATGTCTGAGAGGAGCTGTTTACAGTAGGAGTGCTGCGTGGGAAATGAGAATGACTGAGGGTCTCACCAGTGGTCGGTGGGTAAACTACCCAGCTAGACAGGACGCCCAATTGAACTATTCCCACCTGGCCGAGAGCGAAAATGTTTATGCGGCAATAATTTCCACCCAGACAAAAGCATTTTATCAGGATAGTATTTAAATAGGTGGAATTTACACCAGTAGTCTTGAAACTGAGGACAGGGGTTACCCTTCCCGCTCCCCAATCGAAGTGGAAACTCACACCTTCAACATAAGTGGTAATCTTGAAAGCGTGAGAACGTACCCCTATGCATGGGTAGGCATGGCAAACAGTTGGTAGGCCAGATTCATTTCAAAATTAAAATCTTAAAATAAAAAAGAACATGACAGTTTCTAAGATTCACATACAATATAGTCTCTTAATATTAGTAGTTCTTACCTCTTTTATTATTAGTAACTGGCATTTGTTCTTAAATACTCTGTATAAGAGTATGCATACAGGCTTTGGAGAACCTGTACCATAGGAAAAATTCTGTGTCAGACATAGCTTCACAGGGGTTCATGCAGTCAGTAATAACCCTATAGGCCTTGACTAGTCATTCTGATTTTGATTATATTTCTGCCCCAAATGCTTATTTTTGCCATTTTTTCCGCACAGATCTCCCAGGATTCCAACAGTACCCCGAGATGCCTAGGTTGGAGTTTAATTTGAAAACCAGAAAAATATACTGCCAAGCCAAAACACAATCGTGAAGACTTGTAAAAATTTACCAAATGCAAACACGAGACTCCATAATTCACACTTATTGGCTTTGCACAATTCATTTATTTAGGTAGTACTCAGTCAGTGTTTAATGAAGGAATTATTTCATGAGCTAGTCAAACTAATTATAGAAGTATTATACGCTATATATGAAAAAAGTTTGGTAGAATTATTTGAAAATAAAACAGAATTCGATACGGTATCTCATCTTTATTTCCGTCTCATTTTAACCATCTCCGAAGAAGCAGTGAAGACTTTTAAAATGATAAAAATATTAAACTTATTTTTTCCTTTACACTTTGTTTTTATCAGTAAATTAAAACTCCCATCACACACATCAAATGGTTCTTCAAATTCTACATAGTTTTCTTTGGACAAGGCTACTATAATATGAAGAAGGGGCATGTGAAAGGGTGCTACAAGATTCGAGTACAATGTTGCGGATATCCTTCCACGTTCGCTGGGGAACGCTCTACCATTCGTGCACTGAGATTACCAAAAGATATGGATTGGGAAAGGTAAATGCCTGCTCACAGTTTAAAACTAAAGCACTTAGAGCTATTCAGTAAAAAGGGTCCTTCTACTATCTTCAGTCCAATGACCATGATATACTATAATATACTAAAATCAACTTCTCCATATTAATTTTCATCCATTTAAATACACATTTGTAAATTATATATATATATATATATATATATATATATATATATATATATATATATATATATATATATATATATATATATACATACAGTATTGAAAATATTATTACGGATTATTCTGATAATGAGCATTTTTATGTCTAAACGTCGCTGAAACTCATTTACAGATCAAAGTGCATCTGTATTTTGCTTAATCTATTTATACACATATTTCTGTCAGGTTTTGATTAAAAGGAAACCTCTTTATGGCAACATTGATACAGTAGCATGGACATGATTGAGCTTGATTTGGCTTGGAACCCACAGCACTGTCTAAGACTTTGTGTAGCAAGGATGTGAGCTGCTATGCTCTGATAGCTAACAACGTTTATATGCATAAGGAATTTTTTCTATGATATTTCCACTTACCTGGTGCATTTATTTTTCTTGGTTTTAATTTCAGAGGCATATTTTTTTATATGTTTTGCTGAAAATGGGAAAGAATAAAGATTTGAGTAATTGAAAAGTTGGACAAATCAACGTTCTCTTGCAAGAAACACGTATGGAACTGCAAAGAAATTAAACATTTCACCACAAGCTTTTTTTTTTTTTTTTTTCAAGAAAAAAGCAGAAAATGGTTTAAATTTGAACTAAAAAACGGTGAGAGAATGACAGAAAAAGGAAAACTATGCCCAGAGTGGATAGGAAGATGAAGCATATGGCTTTTAAGAACCGAAGACTTTCATGTAGAAATACTGCAATTTTTGATGTAAAATGTAGTATAATGTCACTGAGGGCAACCCAACACCCCCAGAAGGAGCCCACCGAGAAGCATATACAGCGTGCCTGGACTCCGGGCGACAAGGACATAAGTCCGCCCAGGCCACGTGCCCCAATGACCTGGGGCTCGCCCGCCGCCACCACAGCAGGAATAAGAGACTACCTTCCGGGCAAGCCGACCACCAACAGCACAGGGTGGAGCTGTTACTCCAGCTCCAGTCAGCACCCTTGAGATGGCCGGTAGCTGCTCAACCCTCCTACAGGAGATGGCCTGCAGCCGCTCTGGAGGTAAACAGGAGACAGCCAGTAGCCACTCTCACCTTCGTCAGGAGACGCCCAGAGGCCGCTCTGAAGGTGCCCTTAACGAGATGACCTGTAGCTGCTTGACCCTCCTACAGGAGACAGCCTGCAGTCTCTCCGGAGGTAACCAGGAGACGGCCAGTAGCCACTCCTGCCTTCGTCAGGAGATGGCCAGTAGCTGCTCTGAAGGTGCCCCTGAGTCGGCCTGTAGCCGCTCCCTCCCCAAGGCGACAGCCAGTAGCCGGGCCTTGGCGATGGCCAGTAGCTGGGCCTTGGGAACAACTGGTAGCCATGCCCCTAGAAGGCCACGGCCAGTAGCCGGGCCCTATGGTAGAAGACGGCCAGTAGCCGCTCCTCCGTCAGGTGCTGACTCCTGCCCACCAACCTACAACCCAGAGGGAGTCCCCAGCCTGGAGGAGTACCGGAGAGGCCCCGTGACTACCACTGGGCTCTTCTCCCTGGAGCCAGATCCTGAGAGTACTCGGCTGATCGACCTCGACATAGGCCGACACCACAGCCCACTCCTGACGGCGTCCCCGACCACCGGGGACTGCAGCCCTTGGGACCTCCAGATCGACCCCACAACCACCGGGCGGGACCTCCCTACACCCAGACGCCGGAGATCTTCTTCCTCCATCAGGCACCTGAGCGAGAAGTTCAGGCAGCTATTCGGCCCCAGCCCTGAGGGCCAGACTCTCACCCCAAGCCCCAAAAGCGTGGGACCCTTCGCCACCAGCCGCCCTGGACGAAAGAGGACGCCCCTACGTGTGATCCCATGGCCCCTGAACACAGAGGCCCCTGGAGGAACCCATCCCCGTCAGTAGTGAGGCTGAGTCACCTCCACCGCCCTAGTACCTGACCGCCAAGACACCCGGACCCGAAAGGAACAACAGTGAAAGCACAGTGCCTGTGACATAGTGAAGTAGAGGCATAACAATGAGTTAACGGTATAAATGAAGTCAGTGAGAAAAGCATCAATGACAATATAAAAGAGTGGTGGAATAAGCAAGGTAACAGTGAAACAGTGAACACGGCAAGGCAGTACAACACGGGTCTATCACAGTGATCATGCTACCAAGTAGTAGCGCCGCACCACACTAAGATCATACCAGGCCCCAGTGTTAAAGTAATAATTACCCACAGTGAAATAGTGCCACCAGTTCCACCAATATATAGAACCTAGACATCCTGCAATAATAGTGCATAACCCCTCTGCCCTAAGCGCTATTCACCTTACCCAACCTTGTCCCAAGTAGTATCCTGCGCGATACTAACACCCCATAACTAGGCCTAAGAATTATAATTGCCCTGTATACCTGTATTTGTGACATCTACCCGTTCTGCTGTAGAGTTTAGTAATACAGATATAAGGTTGTTGCCTTGAGTTTTTGTGTCCTGCCCCTCTCCTGTTTGTCTAAGCTCCGGTCTAGAAAGAGAACCCAGCTACACACTAGGCGTTAGAGGAACAGGAAGCCGACCCTAAAACACCTAGCATTACATGATGGCTTAGGAGGAAGTGAATCTGCACCCCAGAACGGTGCATAACAAGGTTTCTGGAAGCTGGATTGCGCGTATATTGTCTAAGGAAAAAAAACGCAATTTACGAAGACCATGATGCAGTCCCTTTGAGAATGGGCCAAGCTACATGCTCAATAAAGTTCAGGTGACTAGAAGGTAAAATAGTCTGATTTACTCTTCTAAATTTTAAATATGGGCTATTAAAATAAAATCATGTGAAATTCAGTAATATGGAACGATATCTTCCCAAAAAAGAATGCCTCATCTCAATTTCTGTTGACACATGACTAGACGTCACGAAGTTTATTCACTCTCCTTGTATTGATTCTAATGGCTTCTTGTTTCAGTTTGCTTCAGTTGGTGTTTTTTGCGATGAGTCCACCTTCCAAGTACTTGATGATCACATCCAGACTGTCTGGCGAAAAGCTGGAGAGGAATTCATGGTAAAATGTCTGAGGAAAACAGTGAAATTTCCACAGAAAATCATGGTATGGGGGGCCATATCAGTGAATGATATGAATCGTTTGCACATTGTTGATGGCACCATGATCCAAGATATGTACAGACGTCGGAATAAGTTCGTTTCCTTTTCCGTGTTTGTAACATTGCTCGATGGAGAGCTACCCCCTCCTCCTCCCTTCCTCATAATCCCACACTCCCACCCAACGCCCCACTTTTCTCTCCTACCCCATAACCCCACCAGGTACCCCCCATACTCTCGCTCACAGCCAGCTAGGGGTTTCTGTACTTCAAGCACCTCTCTAATTGGGTGCTTTCAAAGCTAGTATTCTGGTAGATGTCACCACCATTGAGACAAACACATTCCCCCCGCTGTTTAATAAGTATATTTTTCTTTGTTAAATATCTACTCTGTTATGTGAAACAGGGAATCATAGTAATGTCATATACTGTAATATAAATAATACAAATAGAACACGTATATATAACGTAGTGTGAATTGTTTTTATTTATCATAAATGGAAATTAAAATATTATTGATGGAATATGATGGCAAACCACCATTTCAGTGGTCCTATATTATTTAACTTCTGCTACATTTAGTGCAAGTTAGGTTCTTAATACATACTTTGTTCAGACTGTAAATTATGCCTAGTGGGTGTCTTGACTCATTCAGTCTATATGTGGGCAGAAATTTAATGATGAGTAAATACTGGGACTCAACATTTTGCTCACTCCTTTCACCCATGCACACCACAAGACCCATGTTGCCACGGTTTGAGATGGCCGTGGTGTTGCCCCAATGCCCCCTCAGACCCTTCAAAAGCAATTACAGTACCTTACTTTGTCTAACCTAACCAGACCACAAGTAGCCTAGTCTAAATTGTATTATTTTAAGCATTAGCCCTAGTGCGTTTGTTTTGAAAACAAATCTCTCGTGAAGAAACTTAAACACTGGACTGTCTTGTGCGCATGCGTGAAGGGAGTGAGCAAAATGTTGTGTCCCAGTATTTACTCAGCATTAAATTTCTGCCCACATATAGACTGAATGAGTCAAAATACCTACTAGGAATAATTTACAAGCTGAACAAACTATGTATTAAGAACCTAACTTGCACTAAATTTAGCAGACATTAAATAATGTAGGACCATCACATTCCATCAATATTATTTTAATTTCCGTTTATGACAAATATAAACAATTCACGCTACGTTATATATACGTGTTCTATTTGTATTATTTATATTACAGTATATGACATTACTATGATTCACGGTTTCACACGTGTTGATATGTAACAAAGAAATATATGCTTTTTAAACAACGCGGGGAATGTGTTTGTCCCAATGGTAGTGACATCTACCGGAATACTAGGCTTTTCAGAAGCACCCCATTACGTGTAGTCCAAACAACTAATAAAGAAATAGTACAGTATATATCATAAACCAAGTTAGGAAAAGATTTACCACACTGTGTGTGTGTGTGTGTGTGTGTGTGTGAGAGAGAGAGAGAGAATAAATCAGCTGTTTATAAATGTTGCAGTAGTAGACACCTCTTTTACACACACACACACACACACACACACACACACACACACACACACACACACACACACACAGAATAAATCTGTTGTGATTAAATGTTGCGGTAGTAGACACCTCTTTTACACACACACACACACACACACACACACACACACACACAGTGAGAGAGAGGAGTTGCAAGGAAAAGTTAGGATCTTAATGACTATGCAGCCAATACCGTGGAGATACTTCTTGTTTGCCTGGGAATGCATATCCAGTTCAAATTTATTCTAGTGTGCCTTAAACTTCTCTATTGTATACAACGTCCATGTTGAGTCAGTTCATTTGGAGCAGATCTTGCCCGTGAAAAATTTTTCACGTAATTCTGCTGGTAAATATTCTCATTTACGGTTTCCAACCATGGTTGTGTGCCGAGTCCGTGTTAAGAGTAAGCAACTTTGTATGTAATGATTGTGAAGCCCATTCAGATTTTAAACACTTTAACGAGCTGACCTCGTAGTCTACGAGTTTGTACTAAAAAATTCCACAACCCTCAGGCGAACCTGATACCTTAGTCTATTGAACTCTTTTTTAAATCGACGTATGTCTTTTTCAAGCGACCAAAATTCCACAGCAACTCAGGAATTGGCCGTATTAAGGAGATATAGACTGTGAGAACAATCTCTTTATTCCCAGAGAGAGAGAGAGAGAGAGAGAGAGAGAGAGACTTGGAATGGTAAGAACAATCAGGAGAAATACTGATAAGAAAAGTGAGAAGAGAAACTGAAGCAGAGAAGAGGAAAACACGCAGGTGAGAAAATGGAACAATGTTTTAGAAGTGACACAGGGACGGAAGCACACACACACACACACACACACACACACACACACACACACACACACACTCACAAACGCACACTTTCTGAATATTTGTCGACCTATCTGTCTGTGCCTGGCTGTGTACTGCCCCTCCCCCTCCCCCCCTCATCTCTCTCTCTGGATCCTCTGTCTCACCCCCAGTTTCCTTTTCCCTCCTTCCTCTTTCTTTATAGCTATCTGCTCAGTCCCTACCTTCCTACCTCTCGCCTTTCCTTCGTCTGTCTCCCCCTTTGTCACTCCCTCCTTACCTCACTCTTCTTCCTCCCTCAGTCACAACTGTCTTACTTTTTTTCATTTGTCACATGTGTTACCTTTTTTTCTCCATTACTCTCTCCGTAATTCTTGTACTAAACCCATTTCCTTCACTGCTTTGTTTCCCCATTAATAAGTGCATGCTCTTTTTTCTCTCTCCTCTCTCCGTCTCTCCCTGTCACCCGAAATCTCTTCTTTCATTCCGCTCTTCCCACTGTCTTTCCCTCCCTTCCTCCCTCCCTCTCCCTCCCCTTGTCTTCCCTTCTTAACATCCCCCTCCCCTTTCTTGCCCTAATAATTAACCTGTTTTCTTCCCACCAGTAATCTCTACTTTCTCTCTGTAGATTTCTCTAATTTCTCTATCTCTCTCCCTCCCTTTTCATTTGAATGTCATTCGTTCTACTCAGCCTCAGTGCTTTCGTCTTATCCTGCTTAGTTCTTTCCCTGCGTCCTTGCCATAATAATACACTGTCTTTCTCCTCCCCGTTACCTTGTCTTCTTTTCTAATTTTTCTCATATCGTTCTCAGTGTTCCATTCCGTAGCTTTCTTTCCCACTTTCTCCTTTTGTTATCCCTATTTCTATGTTTGCTCCATTCCCATTTTCTCTCACCTGTCTCCTCGTTTGTCTCTCCTTCCTGTATCCCAGCCTTCCGATTCACATCACCCTTTTCTCTTTCCCTTTCACACTGCTTGTATCTCATTTCACCTCTCACTGTCTCTTCTTCTCACTCTCTGTTTCTTGACTCTCGTTGTTCTCTCCTTGCCTCTCCTCTTTTTATTTTCTCCGTAACTGCACCCTCATTTCTCATTATTCCACTCACTCTCCCTCTCCGCCTGTCGCCCCCTGTCTTTTAACTCTCTCTCTCTCTCTCTCTCTCTCTCTCTCTCTCTCTCTCTCTCTCTCTCTCTCTCTCTCTCTCTCAGCGCAGTAAGTTTTTCCTGACTTGGTTTATGTATATACTGTGCTATTTCTTTATTAGTTGTTCGGACTACACGTAATTAGAGTGGTGCTTGAAGTACAGCAACCCCTAGCTGGCTGTGAGCATGGAAGGTACCGGGTGGGGTTATGGGGTCGGAGAGAAAAGTGGGGGGGTTGGGTGGGAGTGTGGGACAATGAGGAAGGGAGGAGGAGGGGGGTAGCTCTCCATCGAGCAGTGTTACAAACGCCTTAGTCCACAGAAATGGAAACGAACTTATTCCGACGTCTGTACATCAAGGAATTAGAACTCACCTCATACCTCAAACATGGAAATGATATGGAGAAAGACCATAGATTTTCCAACAGGAGTCTGCCCCATGCCATACAGCAAGAAAGTCAAGCCATGATGCAAGCAAAATGGTGTTCAATTGCTACCATGGGCTGGAATATCACCTGAGAGGAATATTATGGGATGAACTGAAAGATGAAACTCACAAAGTACAAATAACAGACAAAACTGAACTCATACAGCGACTTATACATGTTTGGTTCCATTCAGCAAAAATCAAGGAACTGTGTCAATCCTACATTTGTGGAATGTCATGACGTGTCAAGAAACTTTTTTCAGCAAAGGGTGGTCACATATATTACTGAGGCAATGTGTGTATATAGATTTAGCAAAATACAAATGCACTTTGATCTCTAAATGAGTTTCAGCGATCTTCAAACATAAAAATGCTCGTTTTCAGAAAAATTCATAATTTTTCCACTAGTATTTATTATATCTATATCTATCTATCTATCTATCTATCTATATCTATCTATCTATCTATCTATCTATCTATCTATCTATCTATCTATATATATATATATATATATATATATATATATATATATATATATCCCATTGGAGCCCAGTGTCCAGAGTATTGGACAGAACTGGGATTTTTCAAGTCTATAAAGTAGGGAACCCCCGGGTAGGGACCTATGAGCTTCGCGACTATGAACCGATAGGTGGAGGGCAGTACGCTTAGTACCCTCCCAGCGCAATGCCTCGCCCACCACCCCTGGGATCCAATGGGTTAATGACTGGCAAACCGATCAGTTTCTTTAATTATATATATATTTATATATATACACATATATATACATCTATATATATATATATATATATATATATATATATATATATATATATATCTCTCTCTCTCTCTCTATATATATATATATATATATATATATATCAATCAATCTATCTATCTATCTTGTTGGTTATAAACCCTCCTTTGTTAGTTTTTACTGTACATAATAGTTTATTTTCCTTTGTTCTTTTTCTCCCCAATTTAGTTCTAATGACATTTCATTACTTTAAGAAACCTAACTCATCTGAGGATGATACACATACTTACGGAGATGATATAAAACATACTATAGTCTATTTGATTGTCCTGTGCAGCTGAGATGTATGCAACAAGTAGAGTGTTTGATTCGCGGCTGGTGATTGGCTGCCTATGATGTCACTGAAGTAAATGCAGACATGTATTGCTGTGAAACATGCAGACGTAGGTGTACACTGTGGGTGGATATTATAGTGCAACATGTGGACGTAGGTGTACACCTTGGGTGGATAATTTACTTCAAACGTCACTCATTGTTTTATGAAACTTTGTAATCAACTCAAATTTTCTTTGGTAACGGTACACTTTTCAAGCTAAGCTTGACCTCTTTAGCTTCGGAACTTATTCCATATTTAAACTGGCTGCCTATAGTGCAAGCAATTAAAAAATATAGATATACAGTATGTGCTAAAATAAGAAGAGCTGTAGATTTACATCATTGGCAGTCAATCAGCAGCCACAAATCAAACACACCCTCCTCGGCCCATGTATCTCAGCTGCACAGGTCAATCAAAGAGACTATAGCAGTCTTACCTGTCTGAGAAATGGAAAGATTTATTCGCAAGAAACACTTCAATCAGCTGAGTATCATATCGCTGATACCCAAATAATTTCTCAATTATCTTCTACTTCTAGTTTTTTAAAAATGGGAAGACCTCCTGCCCCCAGAACAATTATTTTGGAAGATGCATCTCGTCCCAAATCCACTGGAATGAACCTTGCAGGTTGAGTGTATGAGTACATTAGTGATGTCCAGCTTCGTTACAAACAAAAGGCTTACAACAGACAGTGCTTAAATCACATGTCTTCAGAGCCGATTAGATGATGTTTACTAATGTGTAGCGTCACTAGTTCGTTGTAGATTTTTTTGTAAGTTTACTTCCTTTGATGAATGCTGCTATAAATTCACAGATTTTTTTTTTTTTTATAACCACATGATGGCAGGATACTTGCTGAGCTTTTACAGATTATTGCAAAGCATGAGGCAGGATAAATTCATCCTTTCACAAGAAAGTATACTGTTAGAAGCCACAGCGGTGTCAGGAGCTACTGAAGCAGAAATTTTAGAGGCATTAGGAAGCAGTTCGTGGGGGGAAATTGATGAGAAGGGAATCTTTACCCTACCACTAAAGAATGTAGCAACAGTATTTGGTTATCTCAGATTTGCAACCCCTCCATGGCCACTGGCATCGAATGACGTTTAGCCAATAAATGGCCGCAGGCGTCGTTTGAGCGCAGCCTATAAAAAACTGCAAAAATTTTGGGGAAGTGAACCAACGTTCTGAACGTCTTCACACTGACCTACACTACACTCCCATACACCCCATCAAACAGTTCAGAGCCTGCTGCTGTGATGAGTGGATTTTCGATTTTTTCGCTCCTGGCCATGCCTAAACAAGACAACTACACCCATTATCTCGACCCAGGCAGAACATATCTTTGTCCTCTCTTGCAAAACACACACAATCACCTGTTTACAGTTATGAAGTAATACAGGCACAAACAAAAAAGAAATGACAATAAGTGAAAAATACATTTTTGTCTTGGTATCTTTACCTATTTGCTCAGGTTTGCTGTAATGGTTTGGATCATTAGATGCAGTGCAACTTGTAGAGAACTGTGAAGACTTTCGGGAAGTGAACGAAAATCTGGGACATGAGACTGACCTTGACTTCACCCTCTCATATCTGTCAGTTCACCACCTGCTATCGTGATGATTGGATGTATGATTTTTCGCTCGTGGCCATGCCTTAAAGCACATAGTTACACCCATTATCTCGATCCAGACAGAAAATACAATCTTTTTCCGCCATTGCAAAACACACACAACCACCCTGTTTACAAGGCAGCAATATATATTGCGAAAATAACAAGGTAAAATGATAGATGAACATGTTATTAAGGAAGAAATACGTTTTCCCTCGTCTGTAAACGTATTAATTTCTGCTTTGTCTCTGTATTACTCTTAGTTCTGAAACTGCATTACGATTCTGTTTTTAGCCATGCTCGTGGTGTGGGAGCTCGAAGTTGCGACTCAACTTCCGTATTGGTAATCGGATCTGACCCTCCACTTTGTTCTCCCGTGGCAGAGTCTAGCCTTGGAGGACGTGCAATTTCCTCATTTAGGACTGAAAATTCAACCCTTTCGCTCCCTTTTCCAAGCATGAGCACAACGATAACTTAAAAAATAACTTGAAACTACCATAAACATATTTTATATAAAAAAGGTGAAAAAGTATTTATAATAATGTTTCTTCCAGCTATTCCTAACAGATTATGCACTGAAATCATTCGATATCATCATATCTCATATATGCGCAACATTTCAGCACCATTTGCACTGTTGTGGGAGGTAAAAAAAAAATAACAAAACCTGCCTAGTTGCACTGCGGCAACGCCCCTGGGCGGCAGATATCGGTTGCCGATATTTCTGCAACTTTCATGCTCCATTGCAAGCCACAGAATGCATCTAGGAAGCTGGGATTTGCATCTGAACTTTCTCTTTAATATGGTGAGAAAAAAAAAATCAGTTTTCGAAACTTCAAAAAATGGCCCCGACCTCGGCCTGGTGTACACAGAAAATTCCGGGCCTTTTGCCATGGTGGGGTTAAATCATGTTAATAAGGCTGAATTAGTTGCAGTACATGAGATTCGGTTTTCTCTAAAAGATGACATAACCATGTTAGCTGTACAGATAGAAAAGAAATCGGTATTACACCCTCTCAAACAGTACGTGCGGTTCACCCAGTCACTAGCTCAACACCACAGTCTGTGCATACACAAGGTCACTGATACGTCTCACACTCACCTAGCAGACAAAATGTCACACCACATTCACTTGCCATGTCAAGTGTAAGTTCTGCGTCACAAAGCAGTTTCTTTCATAACAGACCCAGATCTTCGCAAGCAGAACGAAGATGGTTTGTTGGCACTATAAACAACTGGAGGTTAGCAAGGACACAGGCATGATAGTAGATGATGTTCATGATCATTCAGGACTAAGCACTGTACTTATCATAAAAGCCATTAACATTCCACTAGTGACTGCCGTGTCCTAACCAATACACAGTCATGGGAAAACTAGCGCCAGAACCAACAGTCTCCATAACAACACATTCACCAAGTTGGCCCTATGGCTTGCTTAGGGTGAAGGAGTCCCTACATTATTTTCATGGGCTCTGGTTCTATGGTGAACTTAATTTCAGAGTCTTCCCTAAACAGTATTAAAGGAAGAATCGAACGGGTTTGGATCCTTGAGTTGCCTGACACTAGTGGTGTTGGCGGCTCAGAATTTTATATGAAGGGCAACGCAACTCTTGAATAACATCTCGATGAATTAACCCGCCCCGTCTCGACCGATTTTCCACCACTGACCCCCCCCCCCAGTCCCGACCAGTTTTGGAAAAAAAAGTTTTGGGGCTCCACCCTCTGCTTTTGGTGAGAAACATCGAAAATTCATAGAGAAATCGCTCACCTGAGGTTTAAAATACTGAATACAGGTAGAAGTGCCCCTTACCTTACTGCAGTGGTTCTCAATTTGTTTCAGGCCATGGACCACCAGCCCAATTTAAAAAAAGAATCCTGGACCATTTCATTTTTGAGTAATGATAAATAAAGCATAGGCAACAAACATTTTGGTTAGAAATATATTTCTTACAAGCAGAAATTCGAGAAATTATATATAATAGTAGACAGCTGACATTTTGGTCTGAAATGTATTTCTTCCAAACATAATTCCCAGGAAATACATGAATACTTCTCTATCATTTTGCTGTGAAATTTATTTCTAACAAACAGAATTTTGAAATTATGTAGGAGTTTACAACTAACATTTTTCTTTGCAACCAGACTTTTGGATTCTCTTCTCACTGACAAGCTTTTCAATGTCAGGAGTGATACTTAAGAATGCACAATGAATATCGCTTTCCATTGCAAGCCGATTCCTCTGTCTGGACTTAATGTGCAACATGATAATCTGCTCTCACACATGGAAGTTGATGCAAATGGCAGAAGACATCTGACTGCATGTGTTGACAAAGTTGGGTAAGTACCAATCATACTGGAATAATCAATAGGAATAATACAATAAAATGAATGCCCAATTATTTATTTTGATAAAATTTTTCGTACTGAATTTTCAGTAAATTTAAAAATATACGCACCAATCTCCAGTTTATTACCAAATAGAGTGAACGTCCTGTGGACCACCCAAAAAGTCACCATGGACCATCAGTGGTCCATGGACCACCAGCTGAGAACCACTGCCTTACTATGTTTTCTATCAGGCTGGCTCCAAAGAAAACGAGTTCTTTGGGAGGGTAACTATTCCACACCACTCATAAACGGTATTTATTTATCTATTTGGTATGAATTTATATGTATTATGAGAGTATATTGGTTTTCACACAGTAATATAGGCAATATAAGCATTGTTTCACTCACCAAACACATCAACACACCTGACCTTTTTTGGCGACATTACCTGATCATCATTTATGACTGTTTCTTCCTCTAATGCTACATAAACTTTGTCCTCCACATTGTCATTGATTGGGGAATCACTCTGGCCTTGATTTTCGTACTGTGGCACGACATGTCTTTACTGGCCAGATCACTGGTAACAGGTGAATTACCGAGACAGTGGCGTGCGGGGGGGGGAGGTCTTGTGGGATAAGGCACTGACCCTGCCTGGCATCTTGCAGAGGAAGGTGTCCCCGGTATACGTACCAAAAATCACACGCAAAATATGAAAATTGTGCAAATTGGGGACCTTGCAATTGCTGCACGTATATATATGTCAACGGGACTCGCAGTGACAAACGTATGGACGTATATATACGTCAATGGGAGTCGGAGGGTTAATAAAACCCTTCACAGCCAAGTTTTATGTTACAAACAAACTCTCGTACCCTGCAGATATTTTGACTGGTATAGACACCATGGCTTAACATTCTGTTGAATTGATACCTGCCTGTGGTAGTACAATATTACGAGTAAAGTACAAGGACTTAATTTATCAGGCATCAATTGCCCACACACTATCCTTTCACAGGTAAATTCGATCACACAGTCTACCTTAACTATACCACCACCAGCAGACAGCAATGAAGGTCATTTACTCAGTATCCCATGACACAACCTCTAACAGTGACAAAATGGTCGACTCATCTATGTCTCATTTAACAACCTCATTTCTTCTGAGTGACATGCAACACACACAGATTAAATGAGCATTGATAAAATGGTGCACATTTTTTTTTGCAGCACAAATTCCCGAAAGTCTCTATCCGTGCTGTAGGTGCAAAAGGTGTGAATGCATTAACATTACCTGAGACTTGTTAAGCGAATAGTCAGCACTGTGCACTGTGTTGGAGAATAAATTGTTTATCAGTACTTATTAAATGTAATAAATGCTCCACTTAAAAGTAGTACAGATATTGACGGTTTCCTGGTGTACCCATCGGCCATGAAGGTGTGCCAAGATATACAATTATTCTCCGTAACGACTAAGGATGATGACGATATTTTACCTAGTATAATTGTATACCACTGGAGACACTACGGAATCCGCTATGACTCCTTCAGCTGATCTCAACTTTCACGTAGATCTGGACGATTTCCCTCAATGCAATGGAAAGTTTATAAATCTTTTGCAGACCTATAGAGATGTTGTGGCATTACCTGGTGAACCTATGGGGAAGAGAGGCATGATCAAGTATAACACTGAAATAATTCTCGGTACTCAAACAATTTATCTCCCGGCATATAGATTACCCAATAACTTACGAAAAGAAACAGTCTAGATAGTACAGGATACATTAAATCAGGACATCATTGAACACTCCGTCAGTCTGTGGAATAGTCCGCTTTTCCTAGTACCCATGAAAGGAGATGAATTTAGACCCCTAGTTGACTATTGTAAAGTAAACTCTGACACTGTACCCATCAATTCACATTACCAAGCTTAATAGATTTACTGCAGCCACTTAGCAATAATAACATTGTTTTCACCTCACTTGACTTACTCGGTGGCAACTGGCAAGCAGAAATGGAGGAGTCGACTCTCCCTATTACTGCATTCAGTACCCTTTATGGACACCATCATTTAAAGAGGCTTCACTTTGGTCTTAGAAATGCTCCATCAGTATTCATGAGACTTAACCATTCTGGATTCAGTGGTACGATCAGCCATTCCCTTTTTTGCTTATCTAGATGACATCATTGTAGTGAGTTACTCAATCCCAGAACATTTTGCCAAGCTACAGCAAGTTTTTGATCGCCTCCAAATGGCAGGTCTAGCAGTTAGGCTCAGCAAATGCAACTTTCCACGTAAGAGAAATAAGTTCCTCGGACATGTGGTTGATTCTAAAGGAATTCATACCACAGATGAAAAAGTTAAGGCAGTTTCTAACTTCCAAGAACATACCAGTACTGATGATGTAAGGAGTTTCCTTGGACTGAGTGGCTACTATCAACAATTTATTCAAAGTTATGCACAAATTGCCGCTCCTCTGAATAAATTACTTAAGAAAGTTGAACATTTTGTTTGGACTTATGATCAGTCTCATGCTTTTGAAACAATGAAGAGAGCATTTATTATTGTCCCAGTCCTGGCATTCCCTGATTATAAGAAACCTTTTCTTCTTTGTACAGGTGCATCTGGAGTGGGAATTGGTTCGGTGTTGATGCAAATTGATCAGGCAAAGAGGAAAGGTGTAATAGCATATGCTAGTCGTGCCCTTAATGCCGTAGAAGGTAGCTCCAGTGTTACTGATTGGAAGGCTTTAGCAGTTGCTTGGTCTCTCAAACATTTTAGAGACGGATATGCAGTGCACAGTGCATATCCGAACAGACCATCTCCCACTTTGAAATTTATTCAAAGCAGGAAGTGTTACCGGTCGCCTAGCACGATGGTCAGCTATAATCCAAGACTTCAACCCAACCTTTGAGTACGTGCCTGGTAAATCAAATGTAGTTGCAGATGCTCTTTCACGTTACGAAACCACGGCAATCTCATCATGTCAACCAAATGAAGTTCTTTACATCACACTAACCTCAGATGTTGTTTATAACTGTCAGCACACAGACCCTCTGTTGTCTAAGGTTATATATTTCCTAGAATTGGCAGGCGCTTCAACCTCCCCTCTGCTGCCAGTGTCAGTAGATGATCTTATGTTAGACAATATTTTGTATAGTATGACATCCCTTATCGGCAGGGACATAATGAATAGAGAGGAACATCAACTTGTTGTTCCCACTGATTTAATACCTGCAATACTCCACATCAGTCCAGAACACACCTCATGCATTCCATCCGAGAAAGGTTCGGTGTTTTAGACAAGCACTTCTTAATTTTATAGGCCTACTATGCATAAGTACATCAATGTTCACTGTGATTACTGTGATCCCTGTAATCGTCATGAAGGGTCAGCCGGATTACCTACTCCAATTTTGCAATATCCAGTTCCATCACGTCCATGGGAAACCGTTTTTATTGATCACACTAAATTACATCTTACGGAATCCAGTGCAGAATATTTGTTCGTGGCAGTTGACCATTTCTCACGTTACTGTGTTCTCGTGGCTCTCCAAGACAAGCCTGCTAAGAGTATAGTAAGTGCCTTCATTGATCACATTATTTGCCCATTCACTACGCCCTCCACTGTTATTACCGATTATGACTCAGAGTTTAACAATAGTCTTCTTGTTGAGATTTGTAAGCAGTATAACATCAGTAAATGCAATGTCATTCCCAACCATCCGGCTTCCAATGGCTTTGTTGAAAAGCAAAATCGTAAGGGGCTGGAGTGCTTGAGGCTCTCGAAGCACCTGCTGGGATGAGTGGATACCTCAAGTTGCAGCCTCAGTCAATAGTTCTATCAGTTAATCCATACGTCAGACTCAATCTCTGTCTTATATGGATATGAGAAAAAATAAAGCCCTATTAATTTCCACTGTTGAAACCTAGTCCACTCTATAATTTGGATGATTATGTTAAAGTGAAAATGACTGACTTCCAGAAAATACATCAGTATGTAGAGGCAAATCTGGCCTAATCTAAAGTGAGTATGATACAACACCAGCAAAGGTCTGCATCACCTATCAGTATTGACGAAGGGGACTTAGCATTCGCTCGTTCATATATACGCAGTTCTTAATTAAATGATAATTTTACAGGCCCCACACCGCATGATAACTCGTAACGGTAACACATTTGAGATTAACAACATTATCACCTGAGAGTAAGTGGGCTCATGCAGACGATCTTAGGGGAACTCCCAGGTATTACGAGTGGGAGGAAAACCAGGAAAATGATGCATCTTCTACTCCTCTTTTTTTTTCTTCTTCCTCTCTTCTCCTCCTCCTCGTTCTCTCGCTGCCCTTGTTACCCCTTCATCACCACCTGCTCAGCACGTCTAAGAGTACAGACAAAAACTTCACTCAGCAACTCGCCCCACGTTACTTGTGTCTTCATCTGTCGTTGCCACTTGGCTGATTAGAACATTAACCCGGATTCCTTTTATATGTACAACGTTGTAGAGACAGCAAACAAACTTGATTATCACTAGCTGTCCAGGGTTCTTCCCTGGACGATATGTAGTATTATTCCATATATTATTACATCCCTGTGACTAAGTAATATTATTCCATATATTAATACATCTCGTTATCTAGTTAGATTATTTCATATACAGTAATATTACATCCCAGTTACTAGGTTGGATTATTACATATATCTGGACATCTCTGTTACTAGTTAGTATTATTACATAATATATTTACGTCTTTGTTACAGGTAGTATTGTTACATATATGAATGAAATATGCATGCAGTTGTACAAAGTTTTGAATGTCTTAATTAAATAATATGATTAATGTTATTATAGAAATAATGTATACTAGCAGGGGTACCAAGTGTTGCGCGGGCCAGAAAGGTGAACGCTCTAATGCTATTTGTTCTAGTTCAATCTTTCTACTCCAGAAAGACCATATACACCTCTTATGCCTTTGAAGAGGGATGCTAAGAGGTCCAGGAAATTTCAATTTCAGCTCTCGCAGACAAACGCACAGTATTTGTGCGCACATGTTTACTATTACTGGTGACTTCAAATGACCTCCAGCCGGTGACCTCAAATGGCCTCGGAGTCAACCTCACATAGCCTGTGTCCGAACTAGAGGTCATGTGAGTCTTCATGCCAAAAACGGGGATGCAGGGGTACCGGACGTTGCCCGTGTCAAATAGGCAAACACTCTAGTGGTGACCTCAAATGACTCAGATCTGAATTTGTCTCCCCTTAAAACCATCCTTGGGTCACCTTCATTCAGAATATATATGGGTCTCAGTGTCTCTGGCCCTTGGTTTGGGCATGATTAGGGGACAAACAAACAAACAACCAAAGAAACAAACATCGCGGCTCTTTTACATATATAGATCACTTTCCATCAATTCATGTTGCAAGTAGAGAATTTATCAACTGTCACGTTATCATAGACCTTGTCCCAATGTTAGATCTTCACATAATGGGTTCGCTCTAACTTTAATCTTAATTCTATTTCATTTTCTCAAGTTTGTCCTATCCTGTACTAGAATCTACCCCCTTGTCCACGACTATTACGCTCCTGTTCGTTCTGCAGTCATTTTCATCTCTTCCAACTAATTCCTTTACGTCTACCTAGAATGACACTCTTTATTCTGCATTCTTATACAGTACTCTCAATTCTTTCTTTCGTCTCATGACCATATCTTGCGCTAGATCTATTACATTCGTGTTCGCTTATCCAACCTTCGTCCTGTCCTGTGTTTTCCTATAACACTTTCTCCATCAAAGCTGTTCCTTGTAAAAATACTCATACTCCAGTCCAGATCTCTCACTTCCTTCATCACTTTTGAGCCTTCCATGTTATATATCCTCCTGTTGTATTTACTCTGCTCAGATTTTTGCTCATAGTAGTTTTAGTTCATTGCTCTGTTAAACGTATGGAAAAGAGACTCCCTGAGATTAGGATACAACATGGAGCAAAGAAAACGGTGAAACTGGCTCATTGTGAAAGTGGGGAGACCCTACAACCTGACACTGAACGTGGAAAAATTGAGTCCGATATTGATAAAAGGAACGAACCAGAGCACACTCCACCCTTATTATACAGTGTTGATGTATGTGAAGACGTGTGGACACAAACTAATTATGTGAACATTATTTTTATTCATTACGAGACCATGTACTTTAGCGATGCTATTGTGATTCCTGTTTAACCAGCTGTTATATAATTATATTACTCATCACTGTAACATATATCAATATGATATTCTCTTATGAATGTACACCCGAGGAAATTTCCGCGTTATACACTCGCTCACCTCTTCGGAATAGTAGATAGGAGACAAGTGGTGGCGAATCAGTAGCTAACATTCATGTAGCTAGTAACTGTGTGAGAAGGATGGGGATGGAAGAGGGAGGGGTAGGAACTATCTGCTTCCCCAGCATTCCTCCTCCCTTAACCTCTCCCCTCCCACACAGCTGTACCAGACATTTGAGTGTCTGGCTACTGCTTCACTAGTGGTTGTCTCACGAATAAAGGTCTGAACTGGCAGGCAGGTGTAAAAGGCGGAACTATACTCTGGTGTACGTAAAGTTAGGTAGATATTTTCCTTGTTAACCTGTATACTTTTAGTACCTCCGCCAACGAAGAAGAAAAAGTTACCTGTAACTTATTTTTTTTCTGCAAACAAAAATAATTTCATGTATGGTAGACCTTTTAAAACAAAATAAGGAGTTATCTTGCAGAAAAGGCGAATTAATTGTTGAGATACAAACTGTTTTCCAGTGAAGCAAGGACGGAATCGACCCGCTAAAATATTAAAATGAAGCAAGGGGAGGGGGAATTCTACTTGCAAGAAAGTCCAAGTGAAGCAAGGGCGGAATCTACCTACTAAATCATTCAAGTGAAGCACGGGGAGAATCTCCCCGCTAGAATATTAACCCGTTGAGAGCGTAGGCCTCATTTGGGAATTACCAGAGTCAAAAGCGATAGGCCTCAAATGAGCGCGATTTTCAGAGGTGTACCAAAACCGAGCCACGAGGAGTAGGTGGCTGAAATTTGTATGGGAAATAGGGGCAGGTGGCAACTGTCGATACCACCCACGCACTGCCTCATACGCTAAGAATACGCACACGCGCGCGGACACCATGGAGCAAGCAGTAATTTTCCTCCCGTGACGCCACCAACCCCACACCAGGTGCTGTGGGATCTGCACACACACACACACACACGAGAGAGAGAGAGAGAGAGAGAGTTACGAGTAGGCCTAAACTGTATAATAATGAATGCTTTGTAGGCAGTGCGTAAGGTAAAGGTAATTTATCGTAATTTGATAGACAGACAGACAGACAGACAGAGTGGGTACTCTCACCCACCGCGGGTGGTGGGTTGCTCGCGCCACCAGCTGTTCATCTTCTGGCCATTTTATCTCAACACCACGTGACTTTATGTGGTCATATATAATATATATATATATATATATATATATATATATATATATATATATATATATATATATATATATATATTGCCGGATGCGCGCGAACATGTCCAAGACGATGATGTGTGTTACATTCAATTCTGTAAGACTCGAGATTTCAGCCAAGTCGTCGTTTGGCGCCAGGTACCTACACAAACATGGTCGCTTTCCAACGTGAAGCAAAAACATTCTGGTGAATCAAGGAAGGGATCGACCTGCTGAAACATTCAAGTGAAGCAAGGTGGGAATCTGCCTGCTAAAACATTCAAGTGAAGCGAGGTGGGAATCTCATTTCATTCAGTCATTGCCAGACGCCATGTATCCCAAACAGGGTGGCCAAGGGCTTAGAGTTAATTGTTTTACAGGGAGGGGCACTAATCCTCCACTAACCCCACTTGACACGTAGGGAGAACATTATGCCAACAGCATCTGTTGTTCCCAGGTGGTCACCCATCCAAGTATTAACCAGACCCAACGTTGCTCTCTCTCTGTGCACGCCGTCCGGAAAATGGAAACAATGGTGAACACCGAAAAAAAGAAAAAGAGAAAAAGAAATTGCAGGAGCCCCCGTGCATGAAACCAACAACTGCACTCGGCGAAACCACAAGGGCGCTCCCATGCACAAGACCCACTGCTGCACCATCTTCTCAACGAACTCCAACTCAGCCATCATCCTGAGAGCCCCAAAAGTTGCAGAAAGGTGCAATCTTGAAGCTATCAGTCACAAAACCACAGTTCCACTCTCAAACTGTGGCAGGCGCCCACCTGCTACATCGGACCCCCAGGCTGACTCATCTCCAGAACCAATCCACAACAAATCACTCGTCCCAGCCAAGCCCAATGCGACCCAACCCAACCTAGTTCAGCCAAACCCAACAACCCAAACTAACCCAACTAACCAGAATGATTCCGGGACGAATGACTTCTCGGTTGGTAAGCAACCAAGAAGTCACTCGTCCCAAAATCACTCTGGTTAGTTAGGCCAGTCCAAATTGTTAGGTTTGGCTGAACTAGGCCAAGCTAGGTCACACCAGGCCCAGCTGGGACGAACGATTCGCCATGGATTGATTCTGGAGATGAACCAACCCAAAAGTCCGACACAGCAGGCGGACGCCCACCACAATTTGAGAGCAAAACTGCGGTCCCACAACTGACAGCTTCAAAACTACACCCTTCTGCAACCCTCAAAGCTCTCAAGATGATAACCAAGTCAAAGTTCATTGGGAAAACAATACAACAGCAAACCCCATGCACGGGAACACCCTTGCAGCTTCACCAAACACAGCCGCCAATTTCATGCACGGGGGTCCCCCTCAGTTTCCCTTTCCCCCCTTCAACACTCACCACCACTTCCACCCTCCAGACAGCATGCACAAGAGAGAGAGATGGATTCATTCATGGGGCTTCTTGCCCCAGTCCTAAACCATCCACCTGAGGAATGATTACATCTCCCAGGCAGGGATGGCAAGTTATGATAAGACATGTAATGACAGCATTTAATCTTAAAACTCTTCTACCCACTTATACATATGTTCCCCAACTCCCTCCCTACACATCAAAAGGATGGTGAACTTCCTGGTGGGAGCAACTTCTGGCTGGCTGCGGTTTACAGACCACTTGGTTCATGTTTCACAGAATCTGCTTGCTAAAATATTCTAACTTACCATGAGATGAAGGGAAAAAAATGTTAAATATTAGCCGAAACAAAGGTAGGCCGGTGGCATTAAACTGCAATAAAAACAAAACAAAACTTTACTCACTAAATAACTGTTTACACGAGATATAAAGAGTTTTCACTGGTCAAAACAGTAAACAAAACTAAGGAAACGGTATTCACTCACTTATTCCACTATGAGGAGTAGACCGTAGCACCAGTCGAGCAGGGCAGTATTCCCAAGGTGGATGGAAAGCTGATGACAGATAGAGCTCGAGCTCCCGTTTCATCAGCCCTTGGTACCAGTTCATGACCATCACACCTTTGCTGAACTTCTTCAGTGTTTCAGTAACACAGAAAGTAGGCCAGCATACTCTCCAATACTGTCAACGCCAATCTACATGCACAGTACACATTACACTTCCTTTTCAAAAAAAAAAATAAATAAATAAAAAAAATAAATAAAAGGAAAATGGCACACCTAGGCCATGCCTCGGAGTCCCCGGGGGGGGGAACATAAATGCCCCCACCATCCGCCCCTCTCCCAGTGCCGCCTCTATGAGCTGCCTGGAACCACTGTCTGACTCACTTCTTCATTTCTGCAACATTTGCAGCCTTTCCTCTAACTTTCACTCTGTTGAACACCACCTTTCCTCCTCTAAACCTCACCTTCTCTTCCTTACCGAGACTCAGCTGTGTGAGACAATTGACAGCAAACCCTTCTCTTTATCCTCCTACTTTCTCTATACTCATTTCAAAGCCAAAGGTGGCTGTTGTGTATACGTATGCAACGATCTATCTTGCTTTCATATTCCTGACCTTGACTCTTCTGAATACTCTCTGGCTGTCCTGTCATTCTCTGACTAAATATATATGTGCTGTTTATTTATCTTCTAATTCTACTGACTATCAAATATTCTTTGACTGTCTTACCCCTACGATGGAACACATTCTATCCATTTCTCCTTTCTCTTAAATCTCCATTCTAGGAGATTTCAATGTTCACCACCACCTTTGGCTCTCCTCTCCTTTCACTGATCCACCTGGTGAACAAGCCTTCGTCTTTTCTATCTTTAATGACCTAGAGCAGCTTGTACAGCACCCTACCTGTATCCATGACCTCCTTGGAGAGAGCTCCAACATACTTGCCTCAGACTGCTGAGTCTCAGTTAGGAAAAGAAGGTGAGGTTTAGAAGAGGAGAGGTGGTGCTCAACAGAGCGAAAGTTGGAGGAAATGCCATGAATGTTTCAGAAATGAAGAAGTGAGTCAGACAGTGGATCCAGGCATCTTGAGTCGTCATCCGGAGAGAGGCGGAAGGTGGGGGCATCTATGGTCCCCCCCCTGGGGACTCCGAGGCTATGTAATTCAAAGTCATGATTACAGTACTTTTTTGAATTTTGGAAAAGGAAGTGTAGTGTGTACTGAGCATGTAGTCTGGTGTTGATAGAGAAACTTGTATTGGAGAGCATGCTGGCCTACTTTCTGTGTTACTGAGACATTGAAAAAGTTCAGCAAAGGGGGATGGTTGGGAACAAGTCCCGAGGGCTGATGAAACGGGAGCTCCAGCACTCCCTGTCATCAGCCTTTCTATCCACTTTGGGAGTACTGCCCTGTTCGACTGGTGCTACAGTATACTCGTGTGTGTGTGTGTGTGTGTGTGTGTGTATATATATATATATATATATATATATATATATATATATATATATATATATATATATATATATATATATAAATGTATATAGTAGGTGGGGGCGCTAACCATCCACTCCCTCGATGTAGTGATGCTCTCGGGTGTCTGCCCTTTCCATCCTTCTTTTCTTCCATTCTCTTCTGTCTTTCATTCATTCTTTCCTTGTCCTTCTGCCTACGGGTGACTTTACACTCCCTCTTCTGTCTTTCTTTCCTTCATTCTTTCCACTTCCTTCAGCCTGTGGGTGACTCTACACTGAGTGACAAGCCAAATGGTTTCCTGTGCACCAGGAAACCATTTACTATGCTGGATGGTAACCATATAACCAAATATTGACGCCTGGTGGTTTAGTGGGTAATTATTGTGCTCCAATCGGATTGAGCCGGTGAAGGTTTATATCCAAGGGATGGTTGGGGTTGATTGCTCATGTATTGCCACTCAGGGATGAGTGAGGTTGGTCACTCATTTTAAATGTCGGGACCAAATGCCTAGCCCTGGGCTCCTACGCTCCTCATGGGGCAATGTAGGATTCGATGATGGATGGATATACATCTCTCTCTCTCTCTCTCTCTGTATATATATTGTTACATAGCCTATGATTTCATCATCCTTTGTGTAATTTTAACGCACAGTATGCTGCATGTTTGATCACGAGCGTGTTCTGCCTCAGTCCCCCCCTTCTACCGTTATAGTAGAGTAAGTCGTCCTTTCTGTTATTCAGTGCGGGATTGTCAACTGTTTGTCCCCATCGCTTCATTTGCGCGTCCTTCTTACAAGCTGTATCAAGCTCTGCCGGCCCCTATATAATGAGCTCAGTCTCTGCATCTTGGCCACTTAGATCTGCTCCTCGTTTTGTTCACATCTCTGTCCTCCCCTGTACAGATATTATTATTGCGAGTGCTCAAGAAATCTCCAAACATCTAGCAGCTGTGTGTAATTTGAGTATAACTGTTGTTGTATTTTTTTTTCTTGTACTGTATAGCATAAGTTTAATTTGTAGGCCTAGTGAAGTTTTTGTAATTTATGTAAAGTTTTACTATCAGCCATCATTAATAATAATTTGTATCTGTAATAATATATCTCGCATTCACTGAGTATTATCCAGTATTGTCATTTTATCAGGGCTGACTTAGATAAATTTACTCATGCTAATTTCGTGTTAATAGAGGCTATTGCAGTTAACCATATATTTAACCTGTTTATTTGCCATTACATTATCCTTATGAGTTCTGAATGTTTTGTTGTTAGTTTGAGCATTAAACTTTTACTTGTAATTTTACCTAACTCTTTTGTTTTGAACCTGGAACTTTACGGGACAGTAGTGATTTTTAGTATTCTCACTTTAAGTGTACATTATCTTTCTCTGTTCCGTAACATAAATTTGGCGACCTCTTAGCAGGATATTCAGGATATTATCATAAGGATATTGCTTGATATTTTGTGACTGTTACTTATTAATTATGTCTACTATTACTACACTTGATGAAGCCAAAGATTTTTTGTCAAATGTGCAAACAGTGTGTGATGTAGAAAACAGAACAAAGAATGAACTTAAGCTTGTTGCTCAACAATTGGGAATTGCTATTTGCTCTCATCATTCTAAAGATCAAATTGTTGACATGATTAATGAAAGCTTGTTTAATGTAACTCCTCGAAATGAGCAAACGCAGATTGAATTAGCTAAGTTACAGCTAGCCCTGCAGGAGGCCCGTGCTAAGGAGGCTGAATTTCAGGCAAAAGCTCGTATTCAAGAGGCTGAGTTTCAGGCAAATGCTAAGGAGGCTGAGTTTCAGGCTCGAGCTAAGGAGGCTGAGTTTCAGGCACAAATTGAACTTGCTAGGATTCAGGCAGACCATGAGTATCGCATGAAACAAGGTGGAACTGGATCATCTAGCTCTGATGATTTTGATGTGGCTAAAAATGTTAAACTTGTCCCTCCTTTTAATGAATCTGATTTAACAAAGTATTTTCAGTTGTTTGAGAGGGTAGCTACAGGTTTTAATTGGCCTAAGGAGTATTGGCCAGTACTCCTTCAAACTGTTCTCACCGGAAAAGCTCAAGTAACTTATGCATCTTTGCCTCAGGATCAATCTGATAATTATGATGTAGTTAAGAGCTTGATTCTTAAGGCCTATGAGCTTGTTCCTGAAGCCTATAGAGTAAAATTTAGGACAACTTACAAGCTATCTATCTATCTATATACCTAGGCTGCTTCCCCCAAGGAAAGGGAGGTAGCCGAGACAGGACGACTCACTCTCCATTTACTCATCCATTCAAACACATTCATTTGCATCTTAGCCCCAAAGGGGAGAACGGACAGATCCTCACCGCACCACACAAGCAAGATAAGCAATCCCATGTTGAGTATGCAAAAATCAAAGAAGATTTGTTAGAGCAGTGGTTAAATTCTAAGAATGTGGATTCTGATTTTGGTAAATTTAAGCAGATGATTTTGCTGGAGGACTTCAAGAGGTGTATTTATAAAGATGTAAGCCTATATCTTGATGAGAAAAGAATAGATAATTTGTCTGATGCTGCAGTTTTAGCTGATGAATATGTTCTCACTCACAAAAGATATTCTAAAGAAAAAGGGAAAGCTGAGAGTAAGTACGTTGCCTCTACTCAGAGTACAGGTAACAGGAAAGAGAATAAGGATGATGTTTCTCAGGAAGTAAATACCAGCTTCACCTCTAGATTTCAGAAAAGTAAATGTACTTATTGTAGTAAGCTTGGTCATACTACGGAGAGATGTTTCAGGAGACAGCGTGATGTGAACAAAAAGGAGTCTTTAAATATTCAGTCAATTGGTCTAGTGTCCACTCTTGAGAGTTCCCAGAATTCTTTAACTGAGTTAACTGAACCTGCTTTGAGGGGTAACTTAAATTCTCATGATGGAGCTCCTCTTTTGAGCAGTAACGTGGGTGACACTCTCAAGAGTTCATGTGCTAATTTCCTGTCTGATGGTTTTGTCAGTCCTCTGGACAGTAATGACAGGAAATCAGTTAAAATATATCGTGATACAGGTGCTTGCCAATCCCTTATGCTGACCAGTGTTCTAGGCTCTAATGTTAATTCCTCTGATGAAACTGTAATCTTACAAGGTGTAGGGAATAATTACTTGTCTGTCCCTCTGTGCAGAGTGAATTTAGAGTCTGGTTTTGTTAATGGTTCCGTTATGGTTGGGTTGTTTGAGACACTCCCAATGTCAGGTGTAACTTTCTTACTTGGAAATGATATTGGTGGAAGTCAGGTGTGTCCAGCTCCTCAGTTGTCTAGTGAGCCAGTGGCTGCGGCCCAGGATTGTGATGTCCCTGATGTGTTCCCTGCATGTGCTGTCACTAGGGCTAAGTCTAAAGTTACTGGTGATTTAGAGGATAATGATGATGATGATGTTATCCTAGCTGACACTTTTCTTGCTAATTTGGACCACTCACCAGATGAGGCAGTACCCCGTAGTGTTGATAATTTGTCTCGTCAAGAGTTGGTTGAGTTGCAGGTTGCTGACCCTGAGTTGAAAGGTCTAGCTAACTCTGCTTACAGTGAAGAAGAGTCAGCCGGTGCTTCTACTTGTTATTATGTAAAGTCAGGAGTACTTATGAGGAAGTGGAGACTCCCAACAGCATCAGCCGACTGTGAATGGGAGGTTGTACATCAAGTTGTCATCCCTCGTGTTTGTAGGCAGGATATCATTCGAGTGGCTCATGATACCAGTTTGGCAGGACACCTTGGAGTGAGGAAGACTGTGGCACGCATTTTGAAACACTTCTACTGGCCAGGTATCTTCAGGGATGTTTCCTGGTATTGTAAGTCTTGTCACACCTGTCAAGTTGTGGGGAAGTGTAATCAGACCGAAAAGGTTGCACCTCTAGTTCCCATTCCTCCTTTTGAGGCGCCTTTCACCCGTGTGTTGGTGGATATTGTGGGCCCTCTTCCTAAGACTTCTTCAGGATTTTCTTATGTGTTGACCATGATTGATATGGCTACTCGTTATCCTGAAGCCATTCCACTTAGAAACATCTCAGCAAAGAACGTGGTTAAGGAAATGCTAGGGTTCTTCACAAAGTTTGGTCTGCCCAAGGAGGTACAGTCAGACCGAGGAAGTAATTTCATGTCAAATGTTTTCAAGTAGTCTCTGAAAGAGTTGGGCATCACCCAGATCACGTCTTCAGCTTACCATCCCCAGACCCAAGGAGCGTTGGAGAGATATCATCAAACACTCAAATCGATGCTCAAGAAATACTGTTTGGAACATCAGAAAGACTGGGATAAAGGTCTTCCATTCGTCGTATTTGCCGCAAGAGAATCTCCAAATGAATCACTGGGCTTCTCACCTTTTGAACTACTGTTTGGCCATGAAGTAAGAGGACCCCTTAAGTTACTCAAGGAATGCTGGCTGTCGGAGGAAGATGACGTCAACCTGCTGGAGTATGTGATGAAGTTCAAAGAACGGCTGTCCACTGCTTTACAGCTGGCGAGAGAGAATTTAGGAGCTGCTCAGGAGAAGATGAAGACTTGGTATGATAAGAAGTCCAGGTTACGCCACTTTCAGCCAGGAGATCAGGTTTTGATTCTGTTACCAGTTCATGGGCAACCTCTTCAAGCCAAGTTTAGTGGCCCTTATTTCGTGGAGAAGAAACTCAGTGATGTCAACTATGTCATCGCCACACCAGATCGTAGAAAGAACAAGCAACTATGTCACATCAACATGCTAAAGTTGTATCACAGGCGGGACGAAAATAACCCAGTCTGCACTGTAGCTGTTCCACCCGAGTCTGCAAGTGAAGCTCTCCCATGCAGTATGAACTTGAGTGATAGTTTGGGGAAGAATCCTGATATCATGAATGATCTCCAGACTAAGTTTTCTCATCTACATCCCGAGGAAAGGCAGGAGTTTTCGGCATTACTGCAGGAGTACCCGCAAGTGTTCCGTGCCACTCCAGGAAGAACCACTGTGTTGATGCATGATGTCGATGTTGGAGACGCAAAGCCAATTAAATTGCCTCCTTACCGTGTGAACCCAGTGAAAGTTCCTCTCATCCAGAAGGAGCTTGGCTACCTGTTGGACCACAAGATGATTGAGCCCTGTCAGAGCGAGTGGAGTTCTCCTGTCACTCTGGTCCCTAAGCCAGGTGGGTCACAGCGGCTTTGCATCGACTACAGACGTGTTAATCAGATAGCTAAAACAGACACTTACCCTCTCCCTCGCGTCGAAGATTGCATAGACAAGATTGGAAAGGCTAGGTACATAAGTAAGTTTGATTTGTTAAAGGGATACTGGCAAGTACCTATGACTGAACGTGCTAGGGAGATCTCATGTTTTGTAACACTAGGAAAGACATTTGCATGTTCTGTAATGCCATGTACAGATTGTTTTAGAGTAATAAGAAATTTCCTTTGTAAATTTCTTTTTTCTTTGTGGGGAGGTGTTACATAGCCTATGATTTCTTCATCCTTTGTGTAATTTTAACGCACAGTATGCTGCATGTTTGATCACGAGCGTGTTCTGCCTCAGTCCCCCCCTTCTACCGTTATAGTAGAGTAAGTCGTCCTTTCTGTTATTCAGTGTGGGATTGTCAACTGTTTGTCCCCATCGCTTCATTTGCGCGTCCTTCTTACAAGCTGTATCAAGCTCTGCCGGCCCCTATATAATGAGCTCAGTCTCTGCATCTTGGCCACTTAGATCTGCTCCTCGTTTTGTTCACATCTCTGTCCTCCCCTGTACAGATATTATTATTGCGAGTGCTCAAGAAATCTCCAAACATCTAGCAGCTGTGTGTAATTTGAGTATAACTGTTTTTTTTTTTTTTTCTTGTACTGTATAGCATAAGTTTAATTTGTAGGCCTAGTGAAGTTTTTGTAATTTATGTAAAGTTTTACTATCAGCCATCATTAATAATAATTTGTATCTGTAATAATATATCTCGCATTCACAGAGTATTATCCAGTATTGTCACTTTATCAGGGCTGACTTAGATAAATTTACTCATGCTAATTTCGTGTTAATAGAGGCTATTGCAGTTAACCATATATTTAACCTGTTTATTTGCCATTACATTATCCTTATGAGTTCTGAATGTTTTGTTGTTAGTTTGAGCATTAAACTTTAACTTGTAATTTTACCTAACTCTTTTGTTTTGAACCTGGAACTTTACGGGACAGTAGTGATTTTTAGTATTCTCACTTTAAGTGTACATTATCTTTCTCTGTTCCGTAACAATATATATATATATATATATATATATATATATATATATATATATATATATATATATATATATATATATATATATATATATGTATGAATTAGGAATATGGTTGAAGCCAGGACGGATTCTTGTTACACACCGGCATTAATCGAGTGGAAATTGGAATATACATCATCTACTTTTTTGTTCAACATTTATATGGATGGTGTTGTAAGGGAGGTGAATGCAAGAGTGTTAAATGGAGGTCTGAGTCTGGTGGATGTTGATGGTAGAGAGTGGAATCTGAAGCAGCTGCTGCTTGCAGATAATACTGCACTGATGGCTGATTCAGAGGAGAGAGTGAGACAGTTGGTAAAGGAGTTTGGAAGGATGTGTGAAAGGAGGAAATTTAAAGTAAATGAGAATAAGAGTAAAGTGATTACGTGTACGAGGTTTGTAGATGGTAGAAGGATGAATATAGCTTTGAATGGTGAGTTGATTGAGGAGGTAGAATGTTTTAAGTATTTAGGGCCACATGTTGCTGTGGATGGAAAAATAGATACAGAAATTAAGTTTAGAATGTATGAAGAAGGAAAGGTGCTGGGAGAAATGAAAAAAGTGTTTATATGTCGTTCACTTAGAATGGATGTAAAGAGAAGGCTGTATGAGGGTGTTGTGGTACCGACTGCGTTATATGGGGCTGATACATGGAATATGGGTGTAGCAGAGAGGAAAAGTTTGAATGTAATGGAGATGAGGTGTCTGAGGAGTATGTGTGGAGTGACGCATATGGATCGAGTGAGAAATGATGAAGTGCAAAGAAGAACTGGAGTTGTTCGGAAGATGCTGATCGAGTTGAGCAGAGGGTGTTGCGATGGTTTGGGCATATGGAGAGAATAGGTAATGAGTGATTGGTGAAAAAGATAACTAGATCTGATGTGAGAGGTGCAAGGCTGAGAGGAAGACCACGAATAGGATGGATGGACAGTGTGAAGTGGGCGTTGGATGTGAGAGGGATGTCTGTTGAGCAAGGAAGAGTGGCTATGCGTGATAGAAATGAATGGAGAGAAAGTGTGAATGAGTAAATGATGACGCACCCCTGATGGGATATTCTCCCGCATTTTGTCTGATCAGCTGATCAGGTCAAGTGCTGGTAAGGGGATGGGTCTATTATGATGTGGCAGGGGTAAACCAGCCCTGCTGTCGGGCCCTGCTGCGGATATCACTGATTGCACTGTGCAGTTGACCCTTGTTCGGTGTGGTGCGGTGAGGATCTGTCCCTTCTCCCCTTTGGGGTTAAGATGCTAATGAATGTGTTTGAGTGGATTAGTAAATGGGAGTGTGTCGTCCTGTCTAGGCTACCTCCCTTTCCTTGGGAGGAAGCAGCCTAGGTATATAGATAGATAGATAGATAGATAAATCATGTACTTTTACTTGAGACGAGGAAGAGATCATTACAATGTATGTACAATAGTGGAAGCAATGAAAAAAGTCAAAATGGGGAAAGCACCAGGAACTGATGAAGTTGTGTGTTGAAATGATGATGCGTGGGAGATAGATAGTAGCGCTCATTGAATGGATATGAATGATGAGCAGTTTGGCCTGGGGGATGATAAAGTCCCAGAGGATTGGAAGACAGGTGTAATTATTCCCCTGCACAAAGAAAAAGGGGAAAAAGAAGTGTGTGGTATTCATAGGGGCATTAGTCTTCTAAGTGTTACAGGAAAAATATATAGTGGGATGCTTATTGATCGTGTTATGGAAACAACAAAGGAATTGCTTGGAGAAAAACAGAGAGGTTTTAGGAAGGTAGGAGCTTGTGTAAATCAGATATTCATCCTTAGGTCACTAATGGAAAAGTTTCTAGAGAAGGGAAGAAGTTATATGCGACCTTCATGGATTTGGAGAAAGCGTATGACAAGAGTGGTTAGACAAGAAATGTGGCAAATCTTCAAAATATATGGAGTAAATGGGAAGCTGTTGACCGTAGTGAAGAGTATGTATGTGGGTGCTAAGGCTGTAGTGTGTGTGGATGGTGAAGTGGGCGAACTTTTATATCTGGATGTTGGGTTAAAATAGGGATGTATCATGTCTTCATGGTTGTTCGATCTATATATGGATGGGGTCATAAAAGATATACAAAGTAGGGAGGTGATTGTTGAAGTGGCCCTAACGTTTGGAAAACTTCATATGCTGTTGTTTGCTGGGTGTATTGTACTGGTAACTGAAAACGATGGGGAACTGCATAGCTTGATGAATGAGTTTGAGAGAGTTTGTAAGACAGAATCTGAAGGCGAATGTAGGGAGGAGTAAAGTTACTGTCTTCCAGAGAAATGAAGTCACTGAACGCACAATGAGGTTGGATGATGAGGGAATGGAAAATGTGGGTGCATTTAAATACTTGCCTAGTGTGATAAGTTAGGATGGAAGTTCTGAGGATGAAGTGCTTGAATGAGTTTAACAGAGAATAAAGGTTGCTGGTTCGCTGAAGCTGATATAAGGAATAGGGATGTGAGCATGGAAGTAAAAAAAAAGTCGCTGAATGATAGTAACATGATACCAACTCTAACACATGGAAGCAAAGCTTTGACCTTGTTGGAAGGACAGACTCGACAGAGTCAAGAGTGAGGGCAGTGGAAATGGCTTGTCTGAGAGGAGCACTTGGGATTACATGGAGAGACACTCTGACAAATGAAAAAAAAGTGAAAAAGCGTTGTGGTGTGGATATGGATGTGATAGAAAGCGTTAGTAGAAATACACTGAGGTGGTTTGGCCATGTGGAGAGGATGGAAAATGAGAGACTCTGGAGGAGAGTGTATGACTGAGTGAGGTGGAACAGGGGAGAGGGAGGGGAAGGGCGAGGATGAGATGGAGGGATGGAGTGGAGAGGTATACTCGTATGATATAGAGGTGCGTGTGAGCTGGGGGGAGTGCAGCTAAATGGCAGGGGAGAGGGCGACATGGAGGCGATTTGCCTGGGGCCACCCTATGCGGGATTAATGTGTCTGGCAGCAGATTGGTAGATAGAATACCCAGAGATAACAGTGGGTACTGTTACTGTGATGGCTAAACTCGTGTTTTTTAACTCTAACCGAATATGGCTTAATAGGCCGTTGCATTAACCCATCAGCCAGAGACCGACATTTTTTTTTTATTAATTGTAGTTAACTCAAAATTATTTTTTCCTCTCTTATAAGACTTCGAAGGGGTGAAAAGGTTAGAAACAATGATAAAGGTTCGTCTTGAAAGTTGGTGAATTGTATAACAATGAAGCAATAACCTCAACCATTAGGAACTGACAATTCATTTCAGAATACAAAGGAAAAATTTAAATGGCTGTACATCGTTGGTTGCAAATGAAGTTTCATTCCGAAGACGCTGTATGTATGTATTTTATTTTTGCTAACACCCGGCAATTTTATTCATCTTTTGGGAAACTTCTTTAACTGTAGCAGGTATGTATGCCTATTTTAAACCCCGTCACTACTAGTCGTCTGCCCAGAGTTGAATAAGACCTTCTAGGGCAGCAAAAATGAAATAAGACAGCGCATCTCTCAGCTGATGGCGTCACGGATTCTAAGTACGCATGATAATAACATGTCTCTTGCTTGATGTGATGATCCAAATGGTTTAGGTAACTTACAAGGCGCTTCAATCGAGTTCAGTGCCTCATAGATGAACTCAGGTATAGTGTATACGGTTTATATCTGTATGCCTTAATGCCTGTAATTTAAAGGCAGGGGTCCGGGGGATTGCATGTGTGGATGATGGTGTGGCCCTTTTATACTAGGCGTGCTGTTTATAGTTTTCCCACATTATTATTGTCATTGCTGTTTGCTGATGATACAGTATTGTTGAGTGAAGATGAATGGAAGTTGCAAGATTTGGTGAATGAACTTGGGACAGTGTGTAGGAAGAGGAACCTGAATGTTAATGTAAACAAGAGTAGCGTTATGGTGTTTGATAGGAATCAACTCACAGAATGCACAGTGAGGTTGGATGATGAGTATATGAAGAATATGAGTGTATTCAAGTACTTGGGTAGAGTGATGAGTAAGAATGGAAGTTTGGGGGATGAAATGCTTGAAAGTGCACTGCAGGGAAGAACGTTGTTGATTCACTGAAAGTGGTGATGAGAAAAAGGGAGGTGAGTATGGAAGTTAAGAAATCGCTGCATGATGGTATTGTGATCCCTATTGCGACGTATGGAAGCGAGGCATAAATCTTTGCTAGGGGGAAACAAGTCAAGAGTGAGAGCAGTGGAAATGAGTTACTTGAGAGGAGCATGTGGAGTGACAAGGAGGGACAGGTTAACGAATGAAGAAGTGAAGGAACGTTGTGGGGTGGATGTGGATATGGTTGAGAAGATAAATACACTGAGGTGGTTTGGACATTTGGAGAGAATGGAGAATGAAAGACTGACTAAGAGGGTGTATGTAGGTGAGGTGGAGGGAGGGAGAGGGAGGGGTAGACGAGGATGAGGTGGAGGGATGGAGTTGAGAGGTATATAAGGGAGGGGGGAGTGAGTTGGAAGGAGGTAGTCAAATGGTGGGTAACAGAGCGATTTGAAGGCGTTTTGTCTGCGGCCACCCTTTGCGGGATTAGGGCGTCGGGTTATAGATAGATAGATGCATAGATTATCACTGGATCATATCTGATCTCGACCTTGGTTAGGAAAGAAGATCAGGTTGAGAATAATGATGACATTCTGTCAAGTGAAAAATAATACAGGGTTGGAAGTAGTAACGCCAACTGATCCTTCCTTTAAACACATAACAATTCATCAACTACAGTAAGTGGCAAGGAAGGTTCAAGGGACGTGCCTTTATATGCATTGATGAGAGAGAGAGAGAGAGAGAGAGAGAGAGAGAGAGTTGCCAAAAATAAACGTTTTTTACTGGATTTTAACCAAGCTTGGTGGAAAGGTAGAGGGACACCCATTATACAATAGGTCATAGGTCAAGGTCACAGGGCAGGTCAATGACCTAGCAAAAGCACCTTCAACACTTTTCACCCAAATTAGACAGAACTTAGGAGAAAGTATTAACGCAACGTGAACACTAAAGTGATCCATATTTGAGAACAGTCAGTGAAAGGACAAGGTCAGGGCTAGATCCGTGAACTCATTTATTAACAAAATAACTGAAACCGGTTTGATTAAATTCTAGTAAACATGGCAAAATGGTTAAGGTCATTCATGGCAAAATGGTTAAGGTCATTCAATGAAAAAACCTACACAATTGTTTTCCAAAACAATGCATCAAAAACCAAGGTCAGAGGGAAAGGTAGACTTCTACATTTTTGCTCAATTTACACCAAACATTGTGGATTAGGAAAGTAACATGATGATTCGAATTTGACACCATCAGTTAAACATCAAGGTCACAGGGATGTGTCGGAGGCCAATGTAAAAAAAAACACACACACAAAAAAAAAACAAGATCAGTTCAAACAGCTTTGATCTGTTTTGAACCAAACATGGCGGAATGTTGTGGGTCTGGCAAGAACGAAGAATACAATCAGTCAAAAGTCAAGATCACAGGCGCGGTAAAGTTTCGACCCATTGTGTCGGAGTGTAAACAAAAGAACTAAGAAACTGACAATTTTTTTTTTTTTTTTTTACAATACATCAAAGGTTAAATTCGTATGTAGACTAAACTTTGTGGAAAGATTCAGAATAACGCAAGAGTACGATATTCAATTTCGTTAACAATCCGTCGAAGGAAAAGGTCACAGGAAAAGGGCAAAGATAAAGTGTACTGGGAAAAATATTTACTCAAGCACTTTTGATCTGATTTAAACCAAAGTTGGTGGAAATGTTAAGGATCAGGCAAGAATGAAGTAATTTTATTTTGACAGTGCTTTGTCGCAGGTAAAGATCGCAGGAAAATGTCTAATATTCGACCATAAGACCAGTTGGTCAGCGAGAGGTTAGCATTCTCTAAATACGGTTGTTGCTGCTTCTGTTGTTGCTGCTGCTGCTGCTCCTCATTATCATCATCATCATCATCATTTTCATTATTATTATTATTATTATTATTATTAATGTCTGAAATAAAAGTTGCACGGAAGGTGTGTTCACCTGTATCTTTTTGTTTTCCTGTTTTTGTAGAAGATATCTCAAAAAGTTGTTACTGGATTTCAATGAAATCTTGCTGACTGGTGGGTAGTGGACCAAGGAAAATTTTTACTCATTTTGGAGTGTGGATACGGAAATAAATCATACATCTTATTGGCGTGGGGAAGTGATCGAGGTATCTGAAGCTTGCTTAAGAAAACAAGCTAAGACTGCAGAATTTCCAAAGTGAGACAGTCAGGTAGGGAAGAGAAACTATAGCGATATATATATATTGTTACATAGCCTATGATTTCATCATCCTTTGTGTAATTCTAACGTACAGTATGCTGCATGTTTGATCACGAGCGTGTTCTACCTCACTCCCCCCCTCCTCCCTTATAGTAGAGTAAGTCGTTCTTTCTGTTGTTCAGAGCAGGAGTGTCAACTCTTTGTCCCCTCTGGCTTCATTTGCGCGTCCTTCTTACAAGTTGTATCAAGCTCTGCCGGCCCCTATATAATGAGCTCAGTCTCTGCATTATTGCCACTTAGATATACTCCTCATTTTGTTACATCTCTGTCCTCCCCTGTACAGTTGTTATTATTGTGAGTGCTCAGGAAGTCCCCAACCATCTAGCAGTTTGTAATTTGAGTATAAGTGATATTGCATTTTTTCTTGTACTGTGTAGCATAAGGTGTTAATTCTTAGGCCTAGTAAGGTTTTTGTGATTAATGTAAAGTTTCATGTCAGCCATTGTTCATAATATTTCGTATCTGTAATAATATATCTTGCATTCACTGATATATCTTTAACCTGTTTTTTGCCATTACATAATCCTTATGAGTCCTGAATGTTTTATTGTTAGTTTGAGCATTAAACTTTAACTTGTAATTTTACCTAATTCTTTTGTTTTGAACCTGGAACTTTACGGGACGGTATTCTCTGTTCCGTAACATAAATTTGGCGACCTCTTATCAGGATATTCAGGATATTATCATAAGGATATTGCTTGATATTTTGTGACTGTGATTTATCCATGATGTCTACTATTACTACGCTTGATGAAGCCAAAGATTTTTTGTCAAATGTGCAAACAGTGTGTGATGTAGAAAACAGAACAAAGAATGAACTTAAGCTTGTTGCTCAACAATTGGGAATTGCTGTTCACTCTCATCATTCTAAAGATCAAACTGTTGGCATGATTAATGAAAGCTTGTTTAATGTAACTCCTCCAAATGAGCAAACGCAGATTGAATTAGCTAAGTTACAGCTAGCCCTGCAGGAGGCTCGTGCTAAGGAGGCTGAATTTCATGCAAAAGCTAAGGAGGCTGAGGCACAAGTTGAACTTGCTAGGATTCAGGCAGACCATGAGTATCGCATGAAACAAGGTGGAACTGGATCATCTAGCTCTGATGATTTTGATGTGGCTAAAAATGTTAAACTTGTCCCTCCTTTTAATGAATCTGATTTAACAAAGTATTTTCAGTTGTTTGAGAGGGTAGCTACAGGTTTTAATTGGCCCAAAAAGTATTGGCCAGTACTCCTTCAAACTGTTCTCACCGGTAAAGCTCAAGTAACTTATGCATCTTTGCCTCAGGATCAATCTGATAATTATGATGTAGTTAAGAGCTTGATTCTTAAGGCCTATGAGCTTGTTCCTGAAGCCTATAGAGTAAAATTTAGGACAACTTATAAGCAAGATAAGCAATCCCATGTTGAGTATGCAAAAATCAAAGAAGATCTGTTAGAGCAGTGGTTAAATTCAATGAATGTGGATTCTGATTTTGACAAATTTGAGCAGATGATTTTGCTGGAGGACTTCAAATGGTGTGTTAATAAAGATGTAAGCCTATATCTTGATGAGAGAAGAATAGATAATTTGTCTGATGCTGCAGTTTTAGCTGATGAATATGTTCTCACTCACAAGAGATATTCTAGAGAAAAAGGGAAAGCTGAGAGTAAGTACGTTGCCTCTACTCAGAGTACAGGTAACAGGAAAGAGAATAAAGATTATGTTTCTCAGGAAGTAAATACCAGCTTCACCTCTAGATTTCAGAAAAGTAAATGTACTTATTGTAGTAAGCTTGGTCATACTATGGAGAAATGTTTCAGGAGACAGTGTGATGTGAACAAAAAGGAGTCTTTAAATATTCAGTCAATTGGTCTAGTGTCCACCCTTGAGAGTTCCCAGAATTCTTTAACTGAGTTAACTGAACCTGCTTTGAGGGGTAAATTAAATCCTCATGATGAAGCTCCTCTTTTGAGCAGTAACGTGAGTGACACTCTCAAGAGTTCATGTGCTAATTTCCTGTCTGATGGTTTTGTCAGTCTTCTGGACAGTAATGACAGGAAATCAGTTAAAATATATCGTGATACAGGTGCTTGCCAATCCCTTATGCTGACCAGTGTTCTAGGCTCTAATGTTAATTCCTCTGATGAAACTGTAATCTTACAAGGTGTAGGGAATAATTACTTCTCTGTCCCTCTGTGCAGAGTGAATTTAGAGTCTGGTTTTGTTAATGGTTCCGTTATGGTTGTGTTGGTTGAGACACTCCCAATGTCAGGTGTAACTTTCTTACTTGGAAATGATATTGGTGGAAGTCAAGTGTGTCCAGCTCCTCAGTTGTCTAGTGTGCCTGTGGCTGCGACCCAGGATTGTGATGTCCCTGATGTGTTCCCTGCATGTGCTGTCACTAGGGCTAAGTCTAAAGTTACTGGTGACTTAGAGGATAATGATGATGATGATGTTATCCTAGCTGACACTTTTCTTGCTAATTTGGACCACTCACCAGATGAGGCAGTACCCCGTAGTGTTGATAATTTGTCTCGTCAAGAGTTGGTTGAGTTGCAGGTTGCTGACCCTGAGCTGAAAGGTCTAGCTAACTCTGCTTGCAGTGAGGAAGAGTCAGCTGGTGCTTCTACTTGTTATTATATAAAGTCAGGAGTACTTATGAGGAAGTGGAGACCCCCAACAGCATCAGCCGACTGTGAATGGGAGGTTGTACATCAAGTTGTCATCCCTCGTGTTTGTAGGCCGGATATCATTAGAGTGGCTCATGATTCCAGTTTGGCAGGACACCTTGGAGTGAGGAAGACTGTGGCATGCATTTTGAAACACTTCTACTGGCCAGGTATCTTCAGGGATGTTTCCTGGTATTGTAAGTCTTGTCACACCTGTCAAGTTGTGGGGAAGTGTAATCAGACCGAAAAGGTTGCACCTCTAGTTCCCATTCCTCCTTTTGAGGCGCCTTTCACCCGTGTGTTGGTGGATATTGTGGGCCCTCTTCCTAAGACTTCTTCAGGATTTTCTAATGTGTTGACCCTGATTGATATGGCTACTCGTTATCCTGAAGCCATTCCACTTAGAAATATCTCAGCAAAGAACGTGGTTAAGGAAATGCTAGGGTTCTTCACAAAGTTTGGTCTGCCCAAGGAGGTACAGTCAGACCGGGGAAGTAATTTCATGTCAAATGTTTTCAAGCAGTCTCTGAATGAGTTGGGCATCACCCAGATCACGTCTTCAGCTTACCATCCCCAGCCTCAAGGAGCGTTGGAGAGATATCATCAAACACTCAAATCGATGCTCAAGAAATACCGTTTGGAACATCAGAAAGACTGGGATAAAGGTCTTCCATTCGTTGTGTTTGCCGCAAGAGAATCTCCAAATGAATCACTGGGCTTCTCACCTTTTGAACTACTGTTTGGCCATGAAGTAAGAGGACCCCTTAAGCTACTCAAGGAATGCTGGCTGTCGGAGGAAGATGACGTCAACCTGCTGGAGTATGTGATGAAGTTCAAAGAACGGCTGTCCACTGCTTTACAACTGGCACGAGAGAATTTAGGAGCTGCTCAGGAGAAGATGAAGACTTGGTATGATAAGAAGTCCAGGTTACGCCACTTTCAGCCAGGAGATCAGGTTTTGATTCTGCTACCGGTGCATGGGCAACCTCTTCAAGCCAAGTTTAGTGGTCCTTATTTCGTGGAGAAGAAACTCAGTGATGTCAACTATGTCATCGCCACACCAGATCGTAGAAAGAACAAGCAACTTTGTCACATCATCATGCTAAAGTTATATCACAGGCGGGACGAAAATAACCCAGTCTGCACTGTAGCCGTTCCACCCGAGTCTGCAAGTGAAGTTCTCCCATGCAGCATGAGCCTGAGTGATAGTTTGGGGAAGAATCCTGATATCATGAATGATCTCCAGACTAAGCTTTCTCATCTAGCTCCCGAGGAAAGGCAGGAGTTTTCGGCATTACTGCAGGAGTACCCGCAAGTGTTCCATGCCACTTCAGGAAGAACCACTGTGTTGATACATGATGTCGATGTTGGAGACGCAAAGCCAATTAATCTGCCTCCTTACCGTGTGAACCCAGTGAAAGTTCCTCTCATTGAGAAGGAGCTTGGCTACCTGTTGGACCACAAGTTGATTAAGCCCTGTCAGAGCGAGTGGAGTTCTCCTGTCACTCTAGTCCCTAAGCCAGGTGGGTCACAGCGGCTTTGCATTGACTACAGACGTGTTAATCAGATAACCAAAACAGATACTTACCCTCTCCCTCGCGTGGAAGATTGCATAGACAAGATCGGAAAGGCTAGGTACATAAGGAAGTTTGATTTGTTAAAGGGATACTGGCAAGTACCTATGACTGAACGTGCTAGGGAGATCTCATGTTTTGTGGCACTAGGAAAGACTTTTGCATGTTCTGTAATGCCATATGGTATGAAGAATGCACCAGCCACATTTCAGAAGCTCATGAATGTTGTAACAGAGGGTTTGGCAGGGTGTGTTGTTTATATTGATGATGTATTAATCTTCAATGACAACTGGAAAGATCACCTATGCCATGTCAGTAAATTTCTTGAGCGTTTGGTTCAGGCTAATCTTGTAGCTAATTTGTCAAAGTGTGAGTTTGGTCAAGCTAAAGTTCAGTACCTTGGGTACGTAATTGGTGATGGACATGTTGCACCACCAGCAGCTAAGGTTCAGGTTCTAAGTGATCTTCCCAGACCTAAAAGTAGGAAAGAGCTACAAAGATTTTTGGGAATGGTAGGTTATTACAGGAGATTTGTTCTTAACTTTTCAATTCTTGTATCACCACTTACAGACCTACTGAAAAAGGGAGTTAAATTTGTCTGGACCGATAACTGTGAATCCTCTTTCAGCAAACTTAAAGCTATCCTATTAAGTCAGCCAGTGCTCGCTACTCCAAATTTTGCTAAGCCTTTTAATATGGCTGTTGATGCAAGTGATACAGGAGCTGGGGCTGTTTTGCTGCAAGAGGATGATCAGGGTATTGAACACCCTGTATCTTATTACAGTAAGAAGTTCACTCCACCTCAAAAGAACTACTCAACTATTGAGAAAGAGCTTTTGGCCTTGATTTTGGGTTTACAGCATTTTTCATTTTATTTGTGTTCTGGTTTTGACCCCATAGTCATTTATACCGATCATAACCCACTGAAATTCCTTAGTAAGTTTAAAGATAAAAATCAGAGATTGACAAGATGGAGTCTACTTCTTCAGGAGTATTCATTAGACATACAACATCTCAAGGGGAAAGAAAATGTTATTGCAGATTGCTTATCTAGACTTTAGACAGATTGTTTTAGAGTAATAAGAAATTTCCTTTGTAAATTTCTTTTTTCTTTGTGGGGAGGTGTTACATAGCCTATGATTTCATCATCCTTTGTGTAATTCTAACGTACAGTATGCTGCATGTTTGATCACGAGCGTGTTCTACCTCACTCCCCCCGTCCTCCCTTATAGTAGAGTAAGTCGTTCTTTCTGTTGTTCAGAGCAGGAGTGTCAACTCTTTGTCCCCTCTGGCTTCATTTGCACGTCCTTCTTACAAGTTGTATGAAGCTCTGCCGGCCCCTATATAATGAGCTCAGTCTCTGCATTATTGCCACTTAGATCTACTCCTCATTTTGTTACATCTCTGTCCTCCCCTGTACAGTTGTTATTATTGTGAGTGCTCAGGAAGTCCCCAACCATCTAGCAGCTGTGTAATTTGAGTATAAGTGATATTGCATTTTTTCTTGTACTATGTAGCATAAGGTGTTAATTCTTAGGTCTAGTAAGGTTTTTGTGATTAATGTAAAGTTTCATGTCAGCCATTGTTCATAATATTTCGTATCTGTAATAATATATCTTGCATTCACTGAGTATTATCTGGTATTTTCATTTTATCAGGGCTGACTTAGATAAATTTACTCATGCTAATTTCGTGTTAATAGAGGCTATTGCAGTTAACCATATCTTTAACCTGTTTTTTGCCATTACAGTATCCTTATGAGTCCTGAATGTTTTGTTGTTAGTTTGAGCATTAAACTTTAACTTGTAATTTTACCTAACTCTTTTGTTTTGAACCTGGAACTTTACGGGACGGTATTCTCTGTTCCGTAACAATATATATATATATATATATATATATATATATATATATATATATATATATATATATATATATATATATATATATATATATATATATATATATATATATATATATATCATCAGTCGTTGAGGTCCACTACTGGATCGGCTGATCCCTACCGACGCAGGGACGATACAGCCAATGTATCTCTACCCAGTGGCTTAGGCTGTCTGGTGAGACTGCAAGTAAGATGAGAAGTGCTTGTGAGTGTGATTGAAGTGTTGTAGTGTCTTTGGATGTGTGTGTAGTCTGTGAACCAAGTGTACTCGGCCAGCCTTAAGCCGATTGGGTGCAAGCACACTAGTATGCAACACTGGTTCAACCACAGTACACCTTATGTCAGCCAATGCAGTAAGTGACTTGGTGAATGCTTCCCAAAATTTTAACAACTCTGGCGGGAGGCGAACCTGCATCCACCAGCGTGCGAAACTCTCACTCTACCACTGTACCACAGAGGCTCTCTCTCTCTCTCTCTCTCTCTCTCTCTCTCTCTCTCTCTGGGGGGCGCGGTAGCATAGTGGTAGCGCGCTGGACTTGTGATCGGGGGATGGCAAGTTCGAGCCTTGCCCGGGCTGCCGTGCCGGGAGGGGTAGCTCCCTTCTGTAACCCTAGCGGGGCTATATAGTCCAATACAGGGCTTAGCTCGGGGTAACTCCATTTCTCCCATTTCTCTCTCTCTCTCTCTCTCTCTCTCTCTCTCTCTCTCTCTCTTTATATATATATATATATATATATATATATATATATATATATATATATATATATATATATATATATATACGAGGAGGGACCCCAAAATTCCCAGAATAGATTGATTGTGCGGGAATAAAAATAGTACCATGTTGGGCTGACAGGCAGCACTAGGGTGCAGTCTGGTGGACCACTTGTGTGCAGTCTGATGAAACAGTCTGCCTCATGGCAATGCACTGGGAGGTTCGAGCTCGTATTTCTAGCGATTTATCTTTGTTCGCGCACTTGGCCTGCGATTTTCATTCCCATACCACCATGGGAGATTTGAGGGAATTGTCGGTTAAGAATTAGTTTCCCGTGGGCAGACTCTGAGCTAGCAGTTTTACGTCACAGGGCTGAGGCATCTACAGAAATGCATCAGGCACAAACGCCAGAGAAGTGCGCATTCAGAAATGGTTCTTGCATCATGACAGTGCCCCATCAACACCGCTTTGTCAGCCCAGCAGTTTTATGGCAAAAACAGTTGTCTTTGTTGCTCAACACCCTCTGTACTCGCTAGATCTCACTCTGTGATTTCCTCCTTGTTCCCCAATATTAAGTGAGAACTGGAATGCAGATCTGACAACTGGAAAGAAATTCGTGAGAAATCGCAGGAGTCTCAGAAAAAGATGACAAAAGACGACTACAGGAAGGATTTCTAGGTGTGGGAAAAGCAGACAATACAGTGTCTCAAGGGGAGTACTTCGAAGGGAACTTAAAGGATTTCCTGTAAGTTTTCTAATGAAGCCTTTTGTTAACAATTCCGGGAATTTTAGGTTCCTCCACTGCGAATATAACATATAATATACAGTATATATAGATAGATAGATAGATGGAGAGATAGATAGATAGATAGATATGTATATAACATACATGCATACATACATATATATCTATATCTATATCTATATTTATATCTGTCTGTCTGTCTGTCTGTCTGTCTGTCTGTCTGTCTCTCTCTCTCTCTCTCTCTCTCTCTCTCTATATATATAATGTGTGTGTGTGTGTGTGTGTGTGTGTGTGTGTGTGTGTGTGTGTGTGTGTGTATACAGAGAGAGAGAGAGAGAGAGAGAGAGAGAGAGTAAGAGAACAATCCCCCTTTCTGCACTGTTGTTGACAACCTCCAGGCATGAGACGCGTTTCAGTCCGAGTTCGAAATAGGGTCATCCTTCCAAGGCAATGGGGGCTTCTCCAGGATGGATGAATGAATATCCATCGCTGTGAAGATATTCCTGGCCTCTGCTGTAACAAAGTCTCCTGAGTCTCTTGTCATTGAAAGAATCCAAACCCTTCTTCTCGAGGCGCTTCATTCCCTTTTTCGAGCCTGGCATCTTAAGAATGTCACACTTGATTTTAAGGTCCTCTGAATTTAGCCCTGTGTCAAAAAATGCTAGTCCAACCAGGGTGCCCGATAGATACCAAAGGTTCCATTTAAAAGCTGTGGTCCCCTGTTTGGTTGTGTCGTAGAGAGTGCCTTCTTCTTCCAGCATTTCCAGATTCTGCAGAAACTCCACATCCACAAGAGGAGCCAACTGATCAATAGTTACATGAGCCCAAGCCTTGGCATACTGATCACCAGGGATACAAAGAGACAGATGTTGGTGATGCCTTTGGGCTCATGTGGCGTCATGTTGAACTGATCTTTAAAAACAAAAAAGCTGAGCATGTAAATAGCTTTTCCTTTCCACCTGGTTCGGTGGTGGGCTCCCGGTTTTCAGAATGGAGCTAGTTCAACAGACGTTGCTCCCAGAAACTGGTGAACCAGCTTTAAAATCTCCTTATAGTCATCACGTGTCTGGTTTGTTAGAAGCGATTCCTTTATGACTTGAATAGTTTGTTCACAAAATGCTGCCTTTGTTGTACAAACAACATTGCCCTCTGGAGAGTCCAATGCAGTAGTTACAAGGGAGCGATGAATATGATTCCAGCGATTCTGAAGTCGCTTAAAAATCACGATACCTGGTCCCGAAGACAGACCCACTTCTGCCTCAAACACACGAACAAGCACAATTTCATAAATATGATGTCTGCATGCTGGATGGAGCAACTTTTGGGCCAGAACATCTTCAATCTTTGCACAGGAACCGGTCTGAAGTCCGGTGTTACATGCTGTGGTGTCAAAAGAAAGACCAACGATCCTTCCTTCTAGGCCATGCTCTCTCAGCAAATTGCAACACACACGAGCAATATCAGATCCAGTACCTGCATCCACTTCTGGGGCTCCGAGAGGTTTCTCTTGGCCATTGGCGGATACCAGGATGGCAATGCGATCTACTGTTCTTCACCTGTAATATCTGGCAGGATCTTCCCATCAATATGCAAATGCATGGGTTCTCCTACACAGACTCTTCTTAGTAAGCTCTGTGACATGCTTTTTGAGAGATCGGCATGCCTAGTACATCGTGGAAGAAGAAATAGTTCTGTCGAGTCATGACCCAGTGATTTCACTATGATAGGATAGGACATTGCTGCATCACGATGCGACAGGTTCATGTGATCAAATTCAATGGAGACTTCCATTGATATCAAATTCTTCAAGTGCCTGGAAGCAGGCAAAGACGTGAAAGTGACTGCTTCGAAACTAGGATCATCTTTCTCTGAATTCCTCGCCGAAGAAGTTCAGTTTCCTGCGTCACAGTTGGCACGTTCAGTGGCTTCATCACTAGCTCCTCTTCTTTTGTCCGTCTGTGCTCACTCTCTTTGTCTCATTTCCTCTTCCTGATTTCCTTCTTGTGCAGTTCTGCATCCATTCCCGCCATGCTGCTCTCTGTTGGGTCCTCCTGTTGGCTCAGGTAGCAAAGTTTATCATCTTCATTCTTCATCATCATGAGGGCATTGCTCTGGCCGACATAAAAAATCTCATTCTTCAGCTCTGACTGGAACATCTCTTCCTGTACAAAGAATGACTCTTGTAGTCTCCTGCGGTTTTTTACCAGTTTATCGTACCATGCCAAGAGAGCTTCCATCTTGTGAACTGCGTTGTCTCACCTCATAGTAGGAATCCTGGCTCTATGCCAGAATGGAAGCATGGTGTCCAGGCAGATTCAGACATTTAGTTCTGCTCAGCTTTTGTTGTGTTTGATGATACTTCCCTTTCTTAAAAACTTGCAGTTTCGTTGGAAAGCGGCAACCTAAAATGTCTGAACTTGGCTGTCCAATCAACCACACCACGGAAATGCTTCGAGTGTCCATTGCACCGCACACTGATAACCGTCCTGGCTGAGTGGTCGTTACAGACTAAACAAAGTGTCAGTTTGCGGGAACACTAAACGTTATTGTATCATGTCAAAACATGTTCAGACACCTTTTCACATCTAAGCAAACACAGGCATCAATGAGAATCTAGTTTTTTGTAACATTAATTATATACTCTATTCCCTGTGAGACACCCTAATATGTATATATATATATATATATATATATATATATATATATATATATATATTATATATATATATATATTGTTACGGAACAGAGAAAGATAATGTACACTTTAAGTGAGAATACTAAAAATCACTACTGTCCCGTAAAGTTCCAGGTTCGAAACAAAAGAGTTAGGTAAAATTACAAGTTAAAGTTTAATGCTCAAACTAACAACAAAACATTCAGGACTCATAAGGATAATGTAATGGCAAAAAACAGGTTAAATATATGGTTAACTGCAATAGCCTCTATTAACACGAAATTAGCAAGAGTAAATTTATCTAAGTCAGCCCTGATAAAATGAGAATACCAGATAATACTCAGTGAATGCAAGATATATTATTACAGATACAAAATATTATTAATAAGGGTTGACACCCAAAACACATGAATCACAAAAACCTCACTAGGCCCAAGAATTAACACCTTACGCTACACAGTACAAGAAAAAATGCAATAACAGTTATACTCAAATTACACAGCTGCTAGATGGTTGGAGACTTCCTGAGCACTCACAATAATAACAACTGTACAGGGGAGGACAGAGATGTGAGCAAAATGAGGAGTAGATCTAAGTGGCAATAATGCAGAGACTGAGCTCATTATATAGGGGCCGGCAGAGCTTGATACAACTTGTAAGAAGGACGCGCAAATGAAGCCATGGGAACAAAGAGTTGACAATCCTGCTCTGAACAACAGAAAGAACTACTTACTCTACTATAAAGGAGGAGGGGGGGAGTGAGGTAGAACACGCTCGTGATCAAACATGCAGCATACTGTACGTTAGAAGTACACAAAGAATGATGAAATCATAGGCTATGTAACACCTCCCCACAAAGAAAAAGAAATTTACAAAGGAAATTTCTTATTACTCTAAAACAATCTGTCTAAAGTCTAGATAAGCAATCTGCAATAACATTTTCTTTCCCCTTGACATGTTGTATGTCTAATGAATACTCCTGAAGAAGTAGACTCCATCTTGTCAATCTCTGATTTTTATCTTTAAACTTACTAAGGAATTTCAGTGGGTTATGATCGGTATAAATGACTATGGGGTCAAAACCAGAACACAAATAAAATGAAAAATGCTGTAAACAAGAAATCAAGGCCAAAGCTCTTTCTCAATAGTTGAGTAGTTCTTTTGAGGTGGAGTGAACTTCTTACTGTAATAAGATACAGGGTGTTCAATACCCTGATCATCCTCTTGCAGCAAAACAGCCCCAGCTCCTGTATCACTTGCGTCAACAGCCATCTTAAAAGGCTTAGCAAAATTTGGAGTAGCGAGCACTGGCTGACTTAATAGGATAGCGTTAAGTTTGCTGAAAGAGGATTCACAGTCATCGGTCCAGACAAATTTAACTCCCTTTTTCACTAGGTCTGTAAGTGGTGATACAAGAATTGAAAAGTTAAGAACAAATCTCCTGTAATAACCTACCATTCCCAAAAATCTTTGTAGCTCTTTCCTACTTTTAGGTCTGGGAAGATCACTTATAACCTGAACCTTAGCTCCTGGTGGTGCAATATGTCCATCACCAATTACGTACCCAAGGTACTGAACTTTAGCTTGACCAAACTCACACTTTGATAAATTAGCTACAAGATTAGCCTGAACCAAACGCTCAAGAAATTCCAGTTGTCACTGAAGATTAACCCTTTAACCGCGGGTATTGTTTTGGTCTGACTGTCCTCTCCCGCGGGGGTTTCAGCCAAATGTAAACAAACCTTTTAACCTTAATAACTCTGCACAGAATAAAGCTAGAGAAAAAAATAAGATACCATTAGAAAGTACTAACCTTCAGCTTTCCATTGATGTAGGTTTCATGACTTCGTTGACTTTCACAGGACGGGCAGTGCCGTTAGAAGCGAGGGGTGTAAAATCACTATTTTTCGCTCACACATCATTACCTTCGCTCATACACCATTACCAAATGCCAACCTCATTCTGATAATAATACTATAAACATATATGAACACTGCACATACGATAAACACCCACTCTGTGTTCACTGAGGCAGGTAAAAGGCACTGTAATTACCTGCACTTCACTGCCACATCAGCGGTGTTGTAATCACTATTTTTTGCTCACACACCATTACCAAATGCCAACCTCATTCTGATAATAATACTATAAACATATATGAACACTGCACATTCGATAAACACCCACTCTGTGTTCACTGAGGCAGGTAAAAGGCACTGTAATTGCCTGCACTTCACTGCCACATCAGCGGTGTTGTAATCACTATTTTTCGCTCACACACCATTACCAAATGCCAATCACATTCTGATAATAATACTATAAACATATATGAACACTGCACATACGATAAACACCCACTCTGTGTTCACTGAGACAGGTAAAAGGCACTGTAATTGCCTGCACTTCACTGCCACATCAACATGTGTTGTCACTCACACAGCTGGACAGATACTGATGCGCGTTTGGTCAGGGGTGGGGTGGGGGGCCAAGGGGGTGGGTGGTGGGGCCCAAGGGGGGAAGAGGGGAGGTGGGGGTCGGCTGGAGTGAAAGAACTTAATAGCTACTCTCCCTTGAAACAATTGGCGCACGGAAAAAACGCGGGGTATTCAAAATATTCACAAACATTCGAGAATGACACCCGCGGTTTGGTCCAGTTTTTGCAACGTCATTCTGGAATGACACCCGCGGTTAAAGGGTTAATACATCATCAATATAAACAACACACCCTGCCAAACCCTCTGTTACAACATTCATGAGCTTCTGAAATGTGGCTGGTGCATTCTTCATACCATATGGCATTACAGAACATGCAAAAGTCTTTCCTAGTGTTACAAAACATGAGATCTCCCTAGCACGTTCAGTCATAGGTACTTGCCAGTATCCCTTTAACAAATCAAACTTACTTATGTACCTAGCCTTTCCGATCTTGTCTATGCAATCTTCCACGCAAGGGAGAGGTAAGTGTCTGTTTTGGTTATCTGATTAACACGTCTGTAGTCGATGCAAAGCCGCTGTGACCCACCTGGCTTAGGGACTAGAGTGACAGGAGAACTCCACTCGCTCTGACGGGGCTCAATCATCTTGTGGTCCAACAGGTAGCCAAGCTCCTTCTCGATGAGAGGAACTTTCACTGGGTTCACACAGTAAGGAGGCAGTTTAATTGGCTTTGCGTCTCCAACATCGACATCATGCATCAACACAGTGGTTCTTCCTGGAGTAGCACGGAACACTTGCGGGTACTCCTGCAGTAATGCAGAAAACTCCTGCCTTTCCTTGGGAGGTAGATGAGAAAGCTTAGTCTGGAGATCATTCATGATATCAGGATTCTTCCCCAAACTATCACTCAGGCTCATGCTGCATGGGAGAACTTCACTTGCAGACTCGGGTGGAACAGCTACAGTGCAGACTGGGTTATTTTCGTCCCGCCTGTGATATAACTGCAGCATGTTGATGTGACAAAGTTGCTTGTTCTTTCTACGATCTGGTGTGGCGATGACATAGTTGACATCACTGACTTTCTTCTCCACGAAATAAGGACCACTAAACTTGGCTTGAAGAGGTTGCCCATGCACCGGTAGCAGAATCAAAACCTGATCTCCTGGCTGAAAGTGGCGTAACCTGGACTTCTTATCATACCAAGTTTTCATCTTCTCCTGAGCAACTCCTAAATTCTCTCTCGCCAGCTGTAAAGCAGTGGACAGCCATTCTTTGAACTTCATCACATACTCCAGCAGGTTGACGTCATCTTCCTCCGACAGCCAGCATTCCTTGAGTAGCTTAAGGGGTCCTCTTACTTCATGGCCAAACAGTAGTTCAAAAGGTGAGAAGCCCAGTGATTCATTTGGAGATTCTCTGCTTGACAAATACAACAAATGGAAGACCTTTATCCCAGTCTTTCTGATGTTCCAAAGAGTATTTCTTGAGCATCGATTTGAGTGTCTGATGATATCTCTCCAATGCTCCTTGGGTCTGGGGATGGTAAGCTGAAGACGTGATCTGGGTGATGCCCAACTCTTTCAGAGACTGCTTGAAAACATTTGACATGAAATTACTTCCCCGGTCTGACTGTACCTCCTTGGGCAGACCAAACTTTGTGAAGAACCCTAGCATTTCCTTAACCACGTTCTTTGCTGAGATGTTTCTAAGTGGAATGGCTTCAGGATAACGAGTAGCCATATCAATCAGGGTCAACACATAAGAAAATCCTGAAGAAGTCTTAGGAAGAGGGCCCACAATATCCACCAACACACGGGTGAAAGGCGCCTCAAAAGGAGGAATGGGAACTAGAGGTGCAACCTTTTCGATCTGATTACATTTCCCCACAACTTGACAGGTGTGACAAGACTTACAATACCAGGAAACATCCCTGAAGATACCTGGCCAGTAGAAGTGTTTCAAAATGCGTGCCACAGTCTTCCTCACTCCAAGGTGTCCTGCCAAACTGGAATCATGAGCCACTCTAATGATATCCTGCCTACAAACACGAGGGATGACAACTTGATGTACAACCTCCCACTCACAGTCGGCTGATGCTGTTGGGGGTCTCCACTTCCTCATAAGTACTCCTGACTTTATATAAGAACAAGTAGAAGCACCAGCTGACTCTTCCTCACTGCAAGCAGAGTTAGCTAGACCTTTCAACTCAGGGTCAGCAACATGCAACTCAACCAACTCTTGACGAGACAAATTATCAACACTACGGGGTACTGCCTCATCTGGTGAGTGGTCCAAATTAGCTAGAAAAGTGTCAGCTAGGATAACATCATCATCATCATCATTATCCTCTAAGTCACCAGTAACTTTAGACTTAGCCCTAGTGACAGCACATGCAGGGAACACATCAGGGACATCACAATCCTGGGCCGCAGCCACTGGCTCACTAGACAACTGAGGAGCTGGACACACTTGACTTCCACCAATATCATTTCCAAGTAAGAAAGTTACACCTGACATTGAGAGTGTCTCAACCAACCCAACCATAACGGAACCATTAACAAAACCAGACTCTAAATTCACTCTGCACAGAGGGACAGAGAAGTAATTATTCCCTACACCTTGTAAGATTACAGTTTCATCAGAGGAATTAACATTAGAGCCTAGAACACTGGTCAGCATAAGGGATTGGCAAGCACCTGTATCACGATATATTTTAACTGATTTCCTGTCATTACTGTCCAGAGGACTGACAAAACCTTCAGACAGGAAATAAGCACATGAACTCTTGATAGTGTCACCCACGTTACTGCTCAAAAGAGGAGCTCCATCATGAGAATTTAATTTACCCCTCAAAGCAGGTTCAGTTAACCCAGTTAAAGAATTCTGGGAACTCTCAAGGGTGGACAGTAGACCAATTGACTGAAAATTTAAAGACTCCTTTTTGTTCACATCACGCTGTCTCCTGAAACATTTCTTCGTAGTATGACCAAGCTTACTACAATAAGTACATTTACTTTTCTGAAATCTAGAGGTGAAGCTGGTATTTACTTCCTGAGAAACATCATCTTTATTCTCTTTCCTGTTACCTGTACTCTGAGTAGAGGCAAAGTACTTACTCTCAGCTTTCGTTTTTTCTTTAGAATATTTCTTGTGAGTGAGAACATATTCATCAGCTAAAACTGCAGCATCAGACAAATTATCTATTCTTTTCTCATCAAGATATAGGCTTACATCTTTATTAATACACCTTTTGAAGTCCTCCAGCAAAATCATCTGCTTAAATTTGTCAAAATCAGAATCCACATTCTTAGAATTTAATCACTGCTCTAACAGATCTTCATTGATTTTTGCATACTCAACATGGGATTGCTTATCTTGCTTATAAGTTGTCCTAAATTTTTCTCTATAGGCTTCAGGAACAAGCTCATAGGCCTTAAGAATCAAGCTCTTAACTACATCATAATTATCAGATTGATCCTGAGGCAAAGATGCATAAGTTACTTGAGCTTTACCGGTGAGAACAGTTTGAAGGAGTACTGGCCAATACTTTTTGGGCCAATTAAAACCTGTAGCTACCCTCTCAAACAACTGAAAATACTTTGTTAAATCAGATTCATTAAAAAGAGGGACAAGTTTAACATTTTTAGCCACATCAAAATCATCAGAGCTAGATGATCCAGTTCCACCTTGTTTCATGCGATACTCATGGTCTGCCTGAATCCTAGCTAGTTCAATTTGTGCCTGAGCCTGTGCCTGTGCCTCCTGAATACGAGCATTTGCCTGAAATTCAGCCTCCTGAATACGAGCCTGAGACTCCGCCTCCTTAGCCTGAGACTCAGCCTCCTTAGCACGAGCCTGAAACTCAGCTTCCTTAACACGAGCCTCCTGTAGAGCTAGCTGTAACTTAGCTATTTCAATTTGCGTTTGCTCATTTGGAGGAGTTACATTAAACAAGCTTTTATTAATCATGCCATCAATTTGATCTTTAGAATGATGAGAGTGAACTGCAATTCCCAATTGTTGAGCAGCAATTTTAAGTTCATTCTTTGTTCTGTTTTCTACATCACACACTGTTTGCACATTTGACAAAAAATCTTTGGCTTCATCAAGTGTAGTAATAGTAGACATCATGAATAAATCACAGTCACAAAAGATCAAGCAATACCCTTATGATAATATCCTGAATATCCTGATAAGAGGACGCCAAATTTATGTTACGGAACAGAGAAAGATAATGTACACTTTAAGTGAGAATACTAAAAATCACTACTGTCCCGTAAAGTTCCAGGTTCAAAACAAAAGAGTTAGGTAAAATTACAAGTTAAAGTTTAATGCTCAAACTAACAACAAAACATTCAGGACTCATAAGGATAATGTAATGGCAAAAAACAGGTTAAATATATGGTTAACTGCAATAGCCTCTATTAACACGAAATTAGCAAGAGTAAATTTATCTAAGTCAGCCCTGATAAAATGAGAATACCAGATAATACTCAGTGAATGCAAGATATATTATTACAGATACAAAATATTATTAATAAGGGCTGACACCCAAAACACATGAATCACAAAAACCTCACTAGGCCCAAGAATTAATACCTTACGCTACACAGTACAAGAAAAAATGCAATAACAGTTATACTCAAATTACACAGCTGCTAGATGGTTGGAGACTTCCTGAGCACTCACAATAATAACAACTGTACAGGGGAGGACAGAGATGTGAGCAAAATGAGGAGTAGATCTAAGTGGCAATAATGCAGAGACTGAGCTCATTATATAGGGGCCGGCAGAGCTTGATACAACTTGTAAGAAGGACGCGCAAATGAAGCCATGGGGACAAAGAGTTGACAATCCTGCTCTGAACAACAGAAAGAACGACTTACTCTACTGTAAGGGAGGAGGGGGGGAGTGAGGTAGAACACGCTCGTGATCAAATATGCAGCATACTGTACGTTAGAAGTCCACAAAGAATGATGAAATCATAGGCTATGTAACAATATATATATATATAAATATATATATATATATATATATATATATATATATAAATATATAAATATATATATATATATATATATATATATATATTTATATATATATATATATATTTTATATATATATATATATATATATATATGTATATATATATATATATATGCTCGTCTATTTTTATTATTGCTATTATTATTATACCTCTTTTTCTCCCAGGATTCAATATTACTGAAATAAGAACTGAATATATTGAGAGCAAGATGCACGTAAAGAGACTAACGAAGACAAAAAAAAAAAAGGGGGGGGGTAAATGATGATCTAGGAAGAAAAACGAATGCAAATAAAGGGTATCTCTGAAAAAAGGAAGGTAATCTGGAAAGAGGTGCAGAAATGTAGAAATGACAGTGGAAAGAAATGTGAAAGTGTGAAGGAAAAAAGTGGTAGATTATTAACCCGTGGGGATGAAGTAAGGACCAGCTGGAAGTAATATTTTTGAATGCCTAATGAATGGGAATAGAGAGAGCAGAGCCGCTGTAAATTATGGGGGTGTGCAGAGAAGGAGTGCAGTGATAGGAACTGTGACACTTGCACAGCTGTGAAGTGGCTGAAAAATGGGAAGGCAGCTGGGGTTCATGAGCTGTATGCAGATATGATTAACCTCTCAATGTCCGGCGGTGTCAAATGATGTTTAGCCGATAAATGGCCACAGGCGTCATTTGAGCTCTGCCTTTAAAAAAATGCAAAAATTTTGGGGAAATGAACGAACGTTCTGAATGTCTTCAGACTGACTTACACTACACTCCCATACACCTCATCAAGCAGTTCAGAGCCTGTTGCTGTGATGAGTGGATTTTCGATTTTTTCACTCCTGGCTATGCCTAAACAAGACAACTACACCCATTATCTCCATCCAGGCAGAAAATATCATCTTTGTCCTCTCGTGCAAAACACACATAACCACCTGTTTACAATTATGAATTAACACAGGCCCACACAAAGAAAACATGATAATAAGTGAAAAATACATTTTGGTCTTGGTATCTGTACCTATTTACTTAGGTTTATTGTTCTGGGGCCGATCATTCGATGCAGTGCGACTTGTAGAAAACTGTGAAAACTTTCAGAAAGTGAACAAACATCTGGGACATGAGACAGACCTTCATGCTCTCACACCTCATCTGTCACTGTCAGTTTGCCACCTGCTGATGTGACGAGTGGATGTACGATTTTTTCGCTCGTGGCCATGCTCAAACACTCATAGTTGCACCCATTATCTCGACACAGATAGAAGACATAATCTTTTTCCTCCCTTGCTAAACACACACAACCACCCTGTTTACGATTATAAATAAACACAGGCATAAACAAGAAAGACATGAAAATAAAAAAAAAATCATGTTTGTTTGGTACCTTTACCTAATTCCTCAGGTTTGTTGCACTGTTTTTATTCATTTTACATATTCTTTGTCTTTTACAAGCATAACAGGATAGTTTTCTGCGTTCATGTGCTGCTTTCGGAAGTGAAAAGAATTTCCTTCCCTACCTGCTAATCAGCTCGTGCGAGGTGCGAATGGCAGGTCGCCTCGCAATTCTGACGGTGTATAGTGTTTGGAAACATCCAGCTGTACCCTTTTTCCTTGCCCAAGCAGAAAATATCATACTTTCTCACACTCACGGCAGACAGGCAGCAACATATATTGCGACAATAACAAGGTAAAATGATAGAGGAAGGTGAACGTGTTATTACGGAAAAAATACGTTTTCCCCCGACTATAAACGTATTTACTTCTGCTTTGTCTCTCTACTCGTAATAATTAGACTTATTCGTTGTTTTGAAACTGCATTACGATTCTATTTTTAGCCATGCACGTGGTGTGGGAGCGGCAAGTTGCGACTCAGCTTCCCATTGCTAATCTGATTTGACCATCCACATTCATCTCCCATGGGAGAGCCTAGCCTCGGGGGACGGGCAATTTTCTCATTTAGGACTGAAATTTCAACCCTTTCCCTCCCTTTTCCAAGCATGGGCACAACAGTAACGTAAAAAATAAATCGACACTACCATAAACATACTTTATATCAAAAAGGTGAAAAAATATTCATAATTATTTTTCGAGCCAATCGTAACATATTATGTACTGAAATAATTCGATATCATCATATCTAATATATGCGCAACATTTCAGCACTATTCATATTGTGTGGGGGTTTTTAAAAAATGATAAAAATATGTGTGAAGTTGCAGTGCGGCAGCACCTCTCGGCGGCGAATATTGGTTGCTGATATTTCTGCAACTTTTGCTCTTCATTGCAAGCCACAGAATGGGTCTAGGAAGCTGGGATTTGCAGTGGTAGGTGCGTCTAAACTTTCTCTATAATATGGCAAAAAAAAAAAATCAATTTTCGAAACTTCAGAAAATGACCCCGGCGTCGGCCTGGGTTGCACATAAAATTCCGGACCCACGTCCATGGAGGGGTTAAGTGTAGTGGAGAGAACGCAATGAAGTGTTTGTTGGAAATATGTAAGAAGGCTTGTATGAGTGAAACTGTGCCAGCAGAGTGGAAAAAGGTTGTGATTATACCCATGCACTTTAAAAATAAAGGTGACCGAAGTGAGTGCAAGAATTATTGGGACATAAGTTTATTAAGTGTGGTAGAGGATATGAAAGAATTAGTAAAAAGTAAGAGAGATATCAGATGTCCTCGTGAATGATGAACAGGGTGGCTTTAGGATTGGCAGAGGATGTGTGGATCAAAAATTTGCAGTGAGACAGATAGTGAAGAAGGCTTGTAAGAAGGACTATAAGGTGTTCAGGGCATTCATGGATCTGGAAAAAGCATGTGACAGAGAAGGATTGTGGAAGGGTTTGCACACGTACAGTGTAGATGGTAAGCTGCTCGGTGCCGTCAAGAGTTTTCATGAAGGTAGTGAAACATGTGTAAGGGTAAATAGGGATCTAAGTGGATGGTTCACGATTGCGTGGGCGTGTGACAAGGTTATTCAATGGTTGTTCATCATATGCAAATAGGGTGATGACAGAAGTAAAAACACGAGTAATAGAGAGTGGGATGGCTTTGGTAATGAATGATGATGAGTGGAATATCTTAATTTGTTATATGCTGATGATGCAGTACAACTTGCAAATACCGGACAAGAACTTGGCAGACTAGTGCAGAGTGTTGCTGATGTCTGTGAGCGTCGTGCCTTGAAAGTAAAGGTAGAAAAGACTAAAGTGATGGTTACTGAGCGAGAAGGTGACTCCCTGTGTGATGTTACAGTGAATGGAGAGAGACTGGAATTTGTGAAAAAGTTCAAATACCTGGGTACAGTGACAGAAATGAGAGGGAAATGTGCAAAAGAAGTGGAAAGAAGTGACACAAAGAAGGAAAGTGACTGGTGCAATGAAGGCCTTGATAAGAGTGTTGCAGTTGCACGAGGTTTACATGAAGGAGTGTTAGTGCCAACTTTAAGATATGGATGTGAAACTATGGTGTGGCATGAAAATGATGTAGTCAAAAGTGAGAGCATTGGAGATGGGACTGCTGAGGAATGTATGTGGAGTACTGAGAGTGGACAGGATACAAAATAATGTGATTCGTGAAAGATGTGGAGCGAGGAAGTCTGTGAACACCAGAATCGAAGAAAGTGTATTGAGATGGTATGATCATGTGGAAAGATTGGATAAAAATAGAGTGGTGAAAAAGATATATCTGAGCGAGTTTGAAGGAGGGAGAAGGCGAGGTAGGCCAAGAAGAAGGTGGAGGGACATGGTGGATGTGTGAATCTGAAGAGGGGAGGCGAGGTAGGCCAAGGAGAAGGTGTAGGGATATGGCACATGAGTGTGTGAGGAAGAGAGGTTTGGATGATGGTGAGGCTAGGAGACTGACACGAGATCGAGTTGGCTGGATGAATATTGTGAAGAGAAGTGCATGATCAGGGATTTGGCACCCCTTTCTAACGAGACAGCATCGGGATTGACTCTATCGGATCCGTTCATGTGAAATACAGAATGTGGTGAATGTTCTTGGTATATCAGATAGAGCCAGAATTCAGGGGGCTTGAATGGTGAGTGAACAGAGGCTTGGCCCATTGGACTGGGCAAATTTGGGCAGTCTGGACGTTGCTACCTCTCACTCTGCTCTAGGGTGGGAATGGAGGTCCAAATGATGATGATGATGATGATGATAATGATGATTACTACTACTACCACTACTACTACTACTACTACTACTACTACTACCACCACCACCACCACCACCACTACCACAACTACTGCCACAACCACCATCACCACTTCAGCTACTACTACTGCTTCTTTAGGCAAAATTTCTTCACTACGACGTCATGTTTTATAATAATTTAATTCTTACTATGGTCAGGATAATTTAATCTGCTTTGGTGAGACTTTTCGAACAGGACGGGTTAGACAAACTTGTAGTGTCTGTTACTTATTTTCCTCCTGGGGAGCTCTGTCGATCACAGTAAAATCAGTTTCAGTGGCCACGCTTCCTGCCAAATTATACTCTCTCTCTCTCTCTCTCTCTCTCTCTCGTCTAGTATACCCTTTAGGTTGCCTACCTTATTTGTGTCCTCCATACAATACAATTCTGCAGATAAGGTTAATTTGAGAGAGAGAGAGAGAGAGAGAGAGAGAGAGAGAGAGAGAAAGAATCTTACGGTCCCTTAAGCGGGCCATACACGCACTGGCGAGCGCATCCGGTGGCCTGAAGAGGTCGGCCTCAACGAACAATGCTGTGTCCACACACGATTCAGTCAGCCTCACGTCTCAGCTCAGTTGCCAGCGAAACGCCGTGGCATGAGAGTGGCCATGAATGCTCCGCTGCCCACAGATGACTTGGAGCTGTATGCTGTTGGGGCTGTTGCTGTGGCCTATATTGCAAATAATAGAAAGAAGAGGAAAAAACGGACCAAATGGGCAAAAGACTGGTTGATGAGGAGTAAATTGTCCCATCTGACTCTGTTGAAAGAATTCCGGTGCGAGAAAAATGACTCGTTTAATTACTTGAGGATGGACGAGGATTCCTACCTGTGGCTGTTGTCACTGGTTTCCCCAATCATAAAGAAGAATGATACCTGTATGAGGAGTGCTATTTCGCAGCATGAAAGACTGACAGCCACACTGAGGTAAATTGCCACAGGTTGCTCGTACGAGGATTTAAAATTCTCCCGCACAACTGACACGAGACTGACGCCTGACGGCCTGCAGTACCCCACACACGCTCAGTTTGCCTGAACCTGACTGGAGCCTGACCACGAAAATCTGTCTGCGACAGATCCCATGACGACCGTTGAGGCCGCCTGCGCAGGCGCCTGTTCCCTACTCACACACACCCAGGTTTGCCTGAATGGGCCGGCCTCTTCAGGCTACCGGACGGGCTCGCCTGTGCGTGTATGGCCCTCTTTAGAGGTGGTTCGGGCTTGATCCTAGAACTTATACCTAATCGTGGAAGTATGAGAAACGAACAGTACAGCAGGAGATGCTCTCCTAAACCCTCGAAACCCTCTGGCTTTTGCTGTATAAGAAAAAACAGACGAGAATTAACACCTTGCAGGATGAAACCTTTGAAGAAAATTCCACAGTATGACATAATACGTAGAAAATAGTGTCAGCATGGAAATACAAAAAATCAGTATGCAGCCTTCTTAGTGTGTCTGGTAAAATATATGGTAGAATACTCATTGATAGGGTTAGGCATATGACAGAGGAGCTAGTTGGAGAAGAACAAGGGGGATTTAGGAAGGGAAAAGGGTGTGCATATCAGATATTTGTTCTAAGATGTTTAGTGGAGAAGTATCTAGAGAAAAGAAAGAAAGTGTATGCTGCCTTCATGGACTCGGAGAAAGCTTATGACGGAATAGATAGGCAAGGTATGTGGAAGGTATTAAGAATATATGGAGTGGAGGGAAAATTGTTGAATACTGTGAAGAGTATGTACGAAGGAGCTAGGGCTACGGTGTGAGTGGATGGTGAGCTGAGTGAGTTCTTTGTTCTCAGTGTGGGACTGAAACAGGGTTGTGTGATGTCTCCATGGCTGTTTAATATATACATGGATGGGGTTGTAAAGGAGGTGCAGGGTAGGGCAGTGGATGTAGGGGTGGCTCTAATGAATGAGGGTGAGATTTGGAAGATTCCGGTGTTGCTGTTTGCTGATGATACAGTATTGTTGAGTGAGGATGGATGGGAGTTGCAAGGTTTGGTGAATGAACTTGGGACAGTGTGTAGGAGGAGGAAGCTGAAAGTTTTTGAAATCAAAAGTAAAGTTATAGTGTTTGAGAAGAATGAAGTCACAGAATGTACAGTGAGGTTGGATGGTGAGGATATGGAGTGTGTGAGTGCATTCAAGTACTTGGGTAGTGTGGTGAGTAAGGATGGAACTTTGGGGGATGAAGTGCGTGAAATGGTACAGCAGGGAAGGAAGGTTGTTGGTTCACTGAAAGCAGTGATGAGAAATAAGGAGGTGAGTATGGAAGTTAAGAAGTCAATGCATGATAGTACTGTGATCCCTACCCTAACGTATGGAAGCGAGGCATGGACATTGCTAGAGGGGAACAAGTCAAAAGTGAGAGCAGTGGAAATAAGGTACTTGAAAGGAGCATGTGGAGTGACATGGAGGGACAGGTTGACGACTGAAGAAGTGAAGGAACGTTGTGGGGTGGATGTGGATGTGGTTGAGAAGATTAGGAGAAATACACAGAGGTAGTTTGGACATGTGGAGAGAATGGAGAATGAAAGACTGACTAAGACGGTGTATGTAGATGAAGTGGAGGGAGGGAGAGGCAGGGGTAGACCGAGGATGACGTGGAGGGATGGAGTTGAGAGGTATATGAGGGAGGGGGGGTAAGTTGGGGGGAGGGTAGTCAAATGGTAGGTGACAGAGCGACTTCGAGGCGTTTTGTCTGCTGCCACCCTTTGCGGGATTAGGGCGTTGGGGTATACGTAGATAGATAGATAGTATGCAGCAGTATAATGATAGTAAACCTACGGTATGTATGCACATTCTTTTTGGTTATTTTTTAATATAATACACAGTTGAACTTAAGGTATCCATTTTGTATTTACTTATTACTAATACAGTGACTGAACATGACATTCTCGTCATCTTAGCTTTACAACACACACACACACACACACACACACACACACACACACACACACACATTGCTCGCTGGCTCAGGGGTAACATTCTCGCTTGCCATCTGGTAGACGGGAGTTCGCGCCGCGCTCAGGTTGCGAAAAGTTTCACTGACGAAGTTGGTGGTTACTGTCCCCCTTGAGCAAGGGGACGGGTGTGTGCATGTGTGAAGGTCACAGCCTTGCCCTTGGATCGGACTATATGAGCTCTCAGTTCCCTTCCGAGAGGGTAAAAGCTGACGATCACGACCATCAAGTGATCCTGACCGACCCGGTGATTTACACACACACACACACACACACACACACACATACACACACACAGTTTCCACATGTAAATTTGATAAATAATGTAAATCAAACTTTTAGAACTATTGAAAAAAAAGTCTAGGATGTCTATGTACCTATATGGATCACGTCATCCGTTCACACCTTTCACATTAGGTCAGAACAGGAAAGGGAAGGTCGCTTGGGATTATATTATGCCATGTGATGACAAGTGGTGATCTTGTCTGTTCTTGAAAGTGTTTACGTTTGTGTTTTCCGCTATATATTTAGGTAACCTGCTCCAATCCTCGACCACGTCGTTGGTAAATAAATACTTAGTGCCATCGAGGTTAAATCTACCTCCCTTGACTTTGAGACTTTATGCACGGATTGATAAGTCTGGGGCGAAAGTGAAAAAATCTGTTATAAATATGTAAGACTCTGAAAACTTTCCCTGTTAACCGATGCCTTTTCAAGGAAAAGAGATCCACTTTTCTCAGTCTGTCCTCATAATGCCTTTTACGAAGGGAGAGGAGGTATTAATTTTGTTACTCGATGTTCTACGGATCCTAGTTTACCAGTGTCTATACGTAGGAGGGAGGGGGACCAGAACTGCACTGCAAACCTAAAGATTTTGCCGTTACAGCTTTTATAAAGCTGGATAATTATAATTTTATCTATGCGTTTAAATTCAAAATTTGTACTGATAAATCTAAACATCCTATTTGATTTCTTGATAGATTCACTGCATTGTTCTGAGAATCTGAGATCTTTTGATACTGTTACTTATAAATCTTTTACACATTTGGTTCCTCCTTATTTTTGGCCAAGCATTTGATATTCTTTTTTCTCGATTTCCCGTTCTTAAAACATGACACTTCTTTTGATTAATGGTATTTCCCATTCTGTCCAACATTCATTATTCTTTTATTAGATTTTGCTTTTTTTTTTTTTTCTGTCTTCTTCAGACAGAATATCACCAGGTACATTATTTTAGTATCATCAGTACATTAAGTATATGGTTGCTGAGGTCCACTTCCATGTCATTAATGTATACTGTCAAGAGAATAGGCCGGAGCATTGAACTCTTTGGCACTCTGCTAAACACTGGGACCCAGGAGGTGATTCATTATTTATCACTACTCACTGTCTTCTGTTATGCAACAAATTCTCTAACCATTTGCATATATTACCAGTAATACTCGTACCTGGGTCCCTAGTTTAAGCGTGAATTTATTATGAGGCACAGTATCAAAGCTTTCTGAAAGTCCAGGTAAATAATGTCTAGGGATTTCCTGTCGTCATAAATGTGGAATGCTTATTATAGAAGTCTAATAAATGTGTTAGACATGCCCTTCTTCTAAAACCGTACTGGAAATCTCTAATCAGGTTGTATTTCTTCAGATGGTCAACGATTTTGTGATTTTGTCCCCTATGATAGTGAGTGGTAGGTGGGGGTGCCCGTCATCCAATCATTTGGTGTGGCTGCAGTCTAGGGTAGCTTTACATTGAGTGGCAAGCCAAATGATTTCCTGTAAATCAGGAAATCATTTACAATGCTGGGTAGTGACTTATAACCAATCAACGTGACAGTGAGTGGGTTGGGGGAGGGTTAGTGCCCCTCCCCGGAAAACAGCAAGCTAAAATTAAGAACAAGAAGTCTCGGACCAGGACTGGGACACAGTGACGAATAAGGACCGAACAAAGGACTTGATACGCATTGCGACATAGAATGTAAGGGGCGCGAATGATGTGAAATAGAGAAATATATATTATCCACGTGCTTGAGGATGGAAAAGTAGTTGTATGTGGAATTACTGAGAGGAATTACTGAGACAAAATAGAGAGGTGAGACTGTGAAAGAATGGGAGTATGAATGGGATATATGTGCGGAAGCAGGTGAGAATGAGGGGATAAAAGGATGGAGTTTATACTGCTGTGTTCAAGAGATTGATGGAGAATATAAGAGAGTATGGATTCGTCGGCTTAAGGATTGTGTGAATAAGACTATAAGTTGGACTTCAAATGTGGGAGATTGTGTGTGTGTATATGCACCAATCCAAGATCGTGCAAGTAGAGTGAAAGACAAATGTGTAAGCGTGCATGGAAAAGTTTGAAGGGAATGAGAGAGTGTTTTTCATTGCAGACATGAATGGAAAAGCAGGGAATGTGAAGGGGGATGGAGTGGTTGGAGAGAGGTGTGTGCCTGCAGAAGTGCATGAGAATGGCAGTGCTCTAGTGGACTTTTATGCAGGGAAGGGGTTGGTGATAGCCAATACCCTCTTTAGACACAAAATATTCCACAAGTATACATGGCGAGTGATGAAATGGGAGGTTGGTGAACTGAATGAATGGAAGGCAATGATTGATTATGCGTGTGTGCGGATGATGAAATGAGGTGTGTAACAGATGCAAGAGCATACAGGAGTTCTGGGAGTGGACATTCTGACCACCACATGGTGGTGGTCGAAGCCAAGGTTCAAATGCAATGGAGGAGTAGGAGAAGGGAAGGACAAGTGGAAGAAGTTTATACAAGGAGGATAGAAAGATTGCAAGGGGACGGGGAAAAGGCAGAATATAAGAGAGAAGTGGAGGAACGATTAGGTGAATATGATATGAAGCAGATGGAGGACATGGAAGGTGTGTGCAAGATATTCACAGAAGAAAGCTGTACAGCATGTGAGGTGGTATGTGGAGTGAAGAGAAGACGAAAGGGAGTGCAAGGAACAGCATGGTGGAATGAAGAGGTGAGGCAACCTGTGGTGCAAAAAAAGAATTGGAGCGTGGAGGAAGTTGAGAGACGAAGGAGAGAGTTATATAAAGAGAGGAGGAAATAAGTGAAAAGATTAGTAAGAGAGAGTAAGAAGAGAGTGGATTAGGAATTTGGAAGAAGTTTGAGTGTAAAGTTGAGGGAACTTAAGAAAATGTTCTGGAAAGAGGTAAAGAGGGTTAGACAGGGTGATAAATAAGTCGGGGAATGAAAGATAAAAATTGAAGATTCCTGGTAGAGAAGGGAGAAAAAGTGATCAGATTGAGAGAACACTGTAAGGAATTGTTGAACATACAGAATGAGAGTAATGTGAGTATATGTGGCTGGGGAATGGTTTGGAGGAGGAGGGAGGTGAGAGGAGATGAAGAAATCAGTATGATGAAAGTAGTGGAAGTAATGAAGAACGTCAAGATGGGGAAAGACCGAGGAATTGGTGTAGTGTGTGGTGAAATTATTCCCCTGTACAGAGGAAAGGAGGCAAAATAACTGTCTGGTAATCATACCGGCATTTGTCTTCTTAGTGTAATAGGAAAAGTATATGATGGGATACTTTTTGACAGAGTTACGGGAATAACAGAGGAATTGGTTAGAGAAGGACAGGGAGGTTTTAGGAAGGGAAGAGGTTGTTTAGATTAGATATTCACTCTTAGGTCTTTAGTGGCAATGTTTCTAGGGAAGAAAAAGAAGTTGTATGCAGCCTTCATGGACTTGGAGAGGGCATATGACAGGATGGATAAACCAGGATTGTGGAAAGTATTAAGAATATATGGAGTAAATGGGAAGTTGTTGAATGCCATGAAGAGTATGTATGAAGGGGCTAAGGCTGCAGTGCATGTTAATAGTGAACTGGGTGAATTTTTCTATTTGAATGTAAGATTGAATCAGGGATGTGTCATGTCCACATGGTTGTTCAATCTGTATCTGGATAGGGTTATAAAAGAGGTACAAGATAGGGCACCGGATATTGGTAACTGAAGATGATGAGGAACCGCAAGGCTTGGTGAATGAGTCTGGAGAGTTTGTATGAAACAGGTTCTGAAGGTGAATATAAGGAAGAATAAACTTATGATCTTCAAGAGAAATGAAGTCACTGAACGCACAGTAAGGCTGGATGAGGAGGAAATGGAAAATGTGAGTGCATTTAAGTACTTGGGTAGTGTGATGAATAGTGACGGAAGTTTAGCGAGTGAAGTGCTTGAAAGGGTACAACAGGGAAGAATGGTTGCTGGTCTTTGAAAGCAGTGATAAGAAACAGGGAAGTGAGTATGGAAATGAAGCTTGGACCTTGTTGGAAGGACACAAATCAAGAGTGAGATCAGTGAAAATGAGTCATTTGAGAGGAGCGTGGAGAGTTACGTGGAGAGACAGACTGGCAAACGAGGAGGTGAAAGATCATTATGGTGTGGATGTGGATGTGATAAAACGCGATAGGAGAAATACACTGAGGTGGTTTGGCCGTGTGGAGAGGATGGAGGACGAAACACTAGCGAGGAGAGTGCATGCGAGCGAGGTTTAGGAGGGGAGAGAAGAAGGAAGAAGCCGAGGACGAGATGGAGGAATGGAATGGAAAGATATATGAGATAGAGGAGTGAGAGCTAGGAGCAGAGCAGTGAAATGGCGTTGGACAGGGCGACATGTAGGCAATTTGTTTGTTGCCACCTCTAACGGGATTGAGGGTTCTGGCAATAGACAGATAGATAGTTTCTCGTATCTCACATGCACAGAAGTTACACTAAAATTCATCTGTATTTCGCGGGTGATTTACGATTGACTTATTTGAAAAGCTGGGTGACATTCGCCATCTTCAAGTCCTTAGGCATTTCACATTTGCTTAATGTCGGGCCTTTACCAGACAGGGTACCTGAGATAACGCCGCACACCTATGCAAACCTCGGAGATCCAGGTGGTTGAAGTAATCAGTATTACTCTATGCAATTGTTTGAATTGTCTGGATTTTTTTTTTTTCTTGTCGGAAATAATTTCCTTTTATTTTTTTTTTTTTTTTAAGTTGTTGCTGTGCTGATTTAACGTCATGTAGTCATATAAATGTTAACAAAATAATATTTTTCACACATTTTGTAATAACTATAAATTAGGGAAAAGGTTGTTTCAGTTTTCTTTACAGTACTATTGCAAATAGAAAAGGAAACATACAAACATAAAAATTACATTTTAAAATATTACTTAATTTATCCATTAATGTTTAATGAGTGTGGATAACCAGTATAATAAGCAAAAAGGAAACTATTTTCATAGACCTAAGGCAAAAACTATGCATCAGTTGCTGCAACAGCTGACATGTTAAATCAACTCGAAATTTCAAGCTGAGCATCTTTATATTTCATAAAAAAGTCACCAAAATGCCTCCTTATAGCCAAAATTGAAAATCGCGTAATAGTCACCTGATGGCTCAACTGATGCAACAGATGACATGTTAAATCAACGATGAATATTCAGGTAAGCAATCTGAATTGCACAAGAAAATCTCTACGAGCTCTCCAAGAGCAGGTAAAAATGGTATACTCTGCCAATTTAATCAATACTGAATATTTGTCCTTGTTCATACCTTCTTCCCAACATCTTTTACTGTATGTTTGTTTATGTATTAGACTCGCTGTTATTCATGCCAGGACAGCGACAATAGTGCAAGTATGATTTTCCTCAACCGAATACCATGATGTCAGTCTGGGAAAGGGCAAGAGAATTTCTTTTTGCATATTCCACATATTTCCTGGTTTTTTACAATGATTATTATTTTTTGCTCATGCTTTAAAAATTTATCCCTGCTCATCATCTCATCCACGGTCCTAAATTTATGCATGTTACGTTGCAGTTTGAGCTATAAAGAACTGACGTAACCTGACTTACCAATAGGGCAACATGGCATGCGTTAAGATGACAGCAGGTCATACTGGTATGTGTGGAAGGTAGGTGTATTGCGATTTTCTGAATTTTTTGATGAAGTGGATTACATCCAAGGACTCTTCAGTATCCCCTACTCATCGTATGGTAAGTGGACACCCTGCTAGCAATTATTTCTGTCGTAAATGAGTAGGAACCAGCATGTATTCAAGCTTTCGTAGGTCTAACTGGTGTTTTTAAATCCATTGAAGGGCCTTAACTCCGTAACTGAATGTCATATATTATCACTGGTCAATAGCCAATATGGTTCTGACTTATTCTCACTGGTTTCTAACTAATTTATTACATTATTCCAAATTTCTAAACTGACCCTAAACTTTGGCTATCACGTAACCTTGACGTGCTGCATCATAAGTGAAGGAAAATTCCATGAAACATGCAAATTCGTCAAATAAGTGTCAATAAGTCTAAATATTGTTACAAAAATGATATACTTAATCTGTAATTTGCATCATACACTAAGCACAAACCGATATATTTACAAAACATTATTGTATGACCTTTGCACATTAGGAGTGCCTCTGCATTTTGCGAGTATAGGAGCAATCAGACTTTCCTGATCTACCAGATGACCCGCCGACATGTCGTAAAAATACCCCCGCTAATACCAATACACCAGTCCTGTATGAGACAGCCCTAGCATGTATTCAATATGGACGGTGGGTGTTAGCGCCGAAGTGGTGACATGTGGAGGTGTAGGAGGACTACTGGGCCTTGGGATAGGCTACTGCCCCCAAGAGTCGGACACATAAAAAAAAAAAAAAAAAAAAAAATCACTCTCTTGCTGTAAAGTCCAACAGTAGTCGCTCATCAAGTTTGGATTGAATCGGCCTTGATATCGGCTCTCCATTACGACAATTTCACGGTGAAACCTTTCGCCACGGTCATCACTGACATTGCCAAGAATAAACAGAAAGAAGTCCAAATGAGAATGGAAGAAATTGCTTTTCAGCGACATTTGAGCACCAAGTGCATAGTAACTCTTCAATACCTTGTCCACAAGCTCCTCATAATTCGATGCTCGAAAGCTTCCTAGGTAATTCTTGGTAAGAACCATGATGCTCTCCCAAGCACTCCTCTCCAGCTCAGATAAGCTCTTTACAAAATCCTGATTGTTGAGTATAAGATGAATTTGGGGGACTATTGAAAAAACATGCCTTTACTTTGGAGTCAGATACAGTGCCGTGGAACTTCTTTAGCAAGCAGAGGATGCCAGCACCATCTTCATCCATGGCTTTCACAGTGTTCTTCATCAAAGTTTCAAATGAAATGGAGGCAAGAATTCCTTCTCAGGGTCAACAAGATGTTTGTTAAGACAGTTGAACCTTCCAGTCATATCTTTCAGTTACACTGGGCATTCCTTTGTGAATAATGCTTAGTGGCTGCTCTGCTGTCCTGTGAGCAGAGAAAACACATGTGCTTTGTATGACCTTGCTAAACTCCTAGAAGCAAGCAGATAATTTTCAGGTCCCCACAGATGCTCCACTGATGTGCTTTGTAGCCAGTAGGAGTCAACAAAGTATTCATAGCTTCATAACTTCTATTCATTCCATGGGCATGCACAATTGGAACAGAAGGACCTCCGCCAAGCCAGCATCACCCCGTGCACCAGACAGGCCGTGACAATATTCTGAGTCAATTTGACGCTCTAGGAAGCTCAAATATGTCCACGAAAAATGAAAACGTCATATGACGTGAACAGTCGTCTGTCAACTGCACATCTTATGACGTGAACTGGCGCCTAGGTTTTAAGCCAAGTTCAAGTAAATACACAGAGTGTAACCAACCATTTTTTCATTTGATCAATGCCTGAGATAAATTATTCCTGTGATTCCAAGCCTGTTACTGTTTTTTGCTGTGATGCCAAGCCCATTACCATTTATTCCAATATTGCCATCTCTGTTATCATTAATTTCAGGGTTGCCAAGCCCTTCTCTCTCTCTCTCTCTCTCTCTCTCTCTCTCTCTCTCTCTCTCTCTCTCTGTTGCTGGTGTGGATTTTATCCAGCTTGGAGGAAACCATCCACTAATGGGTGAATGGAAGTTAGTTATATCTAACATCTATAATATGATTTTTTTGAAAACTAACTACAATCATCAGGGTGTAGAGATAATAAAGGAAATATGGTATGTGTCCTCTTTGGTAAAGACACAGCGAACCGAAATTGTAAGTTAACTCAAAATGTTTGTGAGTTTTCATATAAAAAATATCAGAAGTCCATTTTCCATTACTATAAACATACATACAAACATATGCTTGTGTGTATATATATATATATATATATATATATATATATATATATATATATATATATATATATATAGATAGATAGATAGATAGATATATATATATATATATATATATATATATATATATATATATATAGATAGATAGATAGATATATGCTTGAAAAATTCGAAATTTAATCCAACTATAAATGAAAGTCCAGTATAGAGAATTGTTTCTTTCTTTCTGCCATATATTTTACCAACATCCATGGTCTTCATGCCACTCTAAATTCTCTCTACATCCTACTTGAATCTACAGCCCCTCAAGCGCTGTTCCTCACAATAACCCAATCTTTCCTGCTACTGACTTCTCCTCATATAGTTTTTCTGGTCACCATCTGGTTAACTTTCGTATCTAGGGTGGCACTTTGATTTAAATTTTAAAAGAATAAGTGTTTGACAACGTCATTAAACTCACCTCTACTAATTTTGATGGCTCTTCGTACAAACTAGATTACCTTAATATAACCAAATATATCTGTACAGTTTATTGTTCCTCCAGTGCGTCATCAGAACTTAACGTATTTGACTATATATCCCCACAGTTAACCAACCTAAACCTCACTCATACTTCTGAAACTGCCGTTTTCGATGATTTTAAAGTCCATATTGTACAATGGTTATTGCATTCTGCCAGGTCGGATGATACTGGTCTGGAATGCGAGCTCTCTGCATAATCAAATCTCACGCAACTAGCAAAACAACCTACCAGAATACCAGATAATCCTGACCACAATGCCCACATCATGGACCTGCTCCTACCTAATAACCTGGATCAATAGAGAGTAGAGGTGCTGTCACCACTTAGATCCTCGGATCACAATCTTACCAAAGCCACCATGGTCAGTTGCCTCAAACCTTCCCTTTCTGAACCAATCAGGGTGATCAGATAGCACTTTAACAGGGGAAACGCTGACAGATTTAGTAATTATCTTCCTGATATTTCATGGCAATCATTCTTCTCCACTATCATCACTTCTATACCCTGTCCCACATTAATGGCAATACAAGTTGTTAAGGAATTGTTCACACCCAGTCAACTATTTACCAAAAATTCAGACTCCTTAGAATGGTTCGACAGCCATTGTGCTAAAGCAACGACCCACAAGTCTTTAGTGTATAACTTGTTTGAAAAGCTGAGAACTACCGAATCATCCAGTTACTTTGAAATTGCTACAAACCTTGCAAATGTAATAATAATCCCGCTAAATCAAAACTTTCTTCACAAGCAATAATCCTAATTATTAAATAATCCAAATGACGATAGAATATTCTCGTCAACTCTCATTTCTTTCAGTGGTAACTTTAACAAGTCATTACTCATTCCCACAGATTTCCAGTCAGAAACACTGTAAATGAACCACTTGGAAAAGGAAACATTTTTGTCAATACGTTTGCCAGAAATTCTACCTTAGAGGAAGTCATTTAGATAGTTCCTTTACATGAACTTGATTCTCCAGATAGTACTCCACTAAAGATACATAAAATGTATCCTTGGCAATTTACCAGCCAACAAAGCTCCGGGTTCTGATTGAATTTCTTCAGTCGTTCTTAAAGAAAAGGTTCCCCAGATTTTGTGCCTGTTCTTGTTACATAATTCAGACTATGTATTCGTACTTTTTCGTTCAAACAATCTTGGAATGAAACCAGCATCCACCGAATTCCAAAGAAAGAAAGTGTCTCTGATAACTCTGTTTACAGACCAATAGCTGTCACATCTTCTCTTGGGGAAGTAATTGAGACTCATTAATAAGCATATGGAAGTCAACAGCTTAATTAGTGACCGACATTATAGTTTTCACTACGAATGATCCACTGCTGAAATACTCCATTTCTTGGTTCATGCCTTTCATCAGTCAATTGACCGTCATGAAGAAACCCATGCATTAGCTCTTGATATTTCTAAAGCATTTGACTGAATGTGGCATCATTCCCTGTTATCCAAGCTCCAGTGGTACGGCCTGTCATTTTTTGTCCCTTGAATTCCTCATATTTCAGCAACAGAAAGTTATGAGTAAAGGTAGATGGTGTATATTCCAATTTCCACTCAGTTAATGCTGGCTCGCCTCAAGGATAAGTCCTGGCTCCAACCGTGTTCTTCATTCGTATTAATGATGTTTTGTCTATCACCCATAATCCTATTCATTCATAATGCATATGACTCAGCACGTACCAGTTTATTTACGTTTAAACACCCATTCACAAAATTTTGCTTAACTCCCACATCAGCAGAGCAATGTCTTTAAATCGAAACTTATCCAAGTTCACTGAATGGGGACAAAATAACATTGTCTCATTTAATGTTAGATAAAATATATACAGACTATCCAATATAATAAGAGAAAGGTATTACATGATTCCTTATACTACTTTCAATTATACCATTATTCCTGTCTCTGAGTGTATCGAAATTCTCTGATTTCTGTTTAATACTACCCTCAGTTGGATCTCTAATGTTAGATCACTTGCGAAAACTCCCTCAGTGAAGCTTGGATTATCGTACAAAACTCGTAACTTCTTCACTGACGACCATTAAGCTGTAATTTCAAACGCTAGGTGCTCTCTCAGCTCGAAAACTGTTCTTCCTTCTGGAGTGGATGTGGCGTGGTTGTACCAAACCAGCTGGACAAAAGTCATAACAGTAATTAATAACCCAGCAGTTATCAATGAACTACCCCTCCCCCCCCCCACACACACACTACAAGAAAGTCGGAATGTTACCTCCATTGCTTTATTTTATATATATTTTTTGTGACAAATGCACAGAAGTTGTGTCTGTTGTGCCACTTTTCCACCCCTATCCTCGTACTACACTGGCATCTGGTAGCACTCATGACTTGATTCTCACACTGCCAAATTGCAGAACTTCTATCATAATTCATTTATTTGTAGAACTCCTTCTCTTTTCAAACTTGCTTCCTCAAATTAGATTCCTCCCAAACTTCAACCTACAGCAGTTCAAGTCCAATTGCTGCAGATTTTTTTTTTTTTAATTAACAGAGGATACCTCCAATTTGGTAGATGGATTTTTTCCCATCCCCTGTTCCTCTTAAGAAATAACCTTTCTCTTAAAGTTAATTAAATAGAGGTTCCACTACATGAAGCTCATTCCCTCTCTCCTGTCGAATTTCTTGGATATGGGCCTGGTTAATGACACGGTAATTATGAAATCATTAAATCCTTAGCTATACTTCACTTGCCTGAAGAATTTAGGCTAAAGCTTGAGTGGTTCCGCGCCCATGTTTACATTAGTATTATTGTGTTGTTTTATGGCTAAGCTTTTATTCATAGTGAAATCTGTGAAATTCAGTTGAAATTTATACTAACGGATTCAGACGATTCAAACGTGGTTTGAGCTAAATAAATCGTTAAAGCCTGAAGCAGTTTCAACAGTTTCTGTTGTTAATTATTCATTTGCTTCATAATTTCGGGTTTGTACAGTTCTATTTCATTATTCTGTTCGTACTGCTGAATCAATTTCTTCACTTCTCTGCTTGTTCTGTGGCACTTAATGTCTTCCTAATTATTACTAAATGTTTTCTTCCACGTTGGGGATTTCATTTTCTTCTGGTTTAGATAATACCGATGTTAAACCTGGGAGGCTTATTGCTTGATAACCATCTTTTCTCTCTCATGGGTACGAACATCCTTTGATGCATCATATATTGTTGCCTAAGACTGTTCAGTATCTCCTCTACGGAATTAGTGATGCCTAAATGGATCTTGTTTATGGCATTATTCAAGCTAATATAATGTGCTAGTTGCAAACTGATATCTCAATATTGTTTAGGTTTTGTGTGTGTGTGTGGGGGGGAGATGTGCTTCTAATAACATTATGACCAGATGTGTTTAATTGTTCCCCGACAGAAGGAGCTTTCATTACAGTAAATGCTGTTGAGATAACACCAGATCTAACATATTTTCGTCCCGAGAAGGCTCAAGCACTATACGGTTAAATAAATTATTTTCTTTTAAATTGTTGTTTGTGAAATTCATTTTCTACTCCGACATGGTAATTCCAGTTAATGGAAAGGGGGTTGATTGTCCTCGACAATTAGTCTCTGCTTTTTATTGCTTTAATAAGACTGTTATACTGCTCAGTGTCGTCAGGTAAAAGCTTGTTTGGGCAACGATAAACATTTATAAATCAGGGTAGTTTCGTTAGGCCTGATATTTACACTAAGCTGTTGCATTTTCGTAATATTTAGCGTTTTATATTAGGTTGAAGTGAGGATATCTCTTACATAAATACATAGACCTTCGGTTCTACGAGATAGTCTGTCAAGATTAAAGAAGAAAAATTACTCCTAATAACTCTTACTCACTTTTTATATCAATGTTAAGAGAATATAAGATGGATTTAGCAATCAAAATTATAGCCATGCATTCAGTTGTCATAATGTGTTTAAGTTCACTGAATGTGTATGTCGTAAGCTCGTGGCATTACAAAATTACAATTCAAGGGTGCATTATCTGGTGCAAGAAAGCCTTGGTTTAATCACGCTTGTTCTAATGCTGTCCGCAACAAGGAGAAGGCCTACAAAAGGTACCGGAGCCAACCCACCCCTGAATCACATCATCTTTACGTTTCTGCCCGGAATCGTACTAAGTCTGTTCTTCGCTCTACTAAAAATAATTTCATCCATACTAAATGCTCTCAACTCTCCAACTCGAATTCTTCCCGCTCCTTCTGGCACCTTGCCAAAATTCTTTCTAACAACTTTACATCATCATCCTTCCCTCCTCTTTTCTACTCTGATGGTTCTGTAGCTATTTCTTCTACTGATAAAGCAGATCTCTTCGCACAGACTTTCTCCTCCAATTCCACCTTAGACGATTCCGGTGCTGTTCCTCCATCACTTCCCCCCTCTGATTTCCTCATGGCTGACATTAAAATTTCTTCAGTTGATGTATTTTCTGCCATTACTGGCCTCAGTACTAACAAGGCATATGGGCCTGATGGGGTCCCTCCTGTTGTTCTCAAAAACTGTGCTTCTGTGCTTACACCCTGCCTAGGCAAACTATTTCGCCTTTGTCTGTCAACTTGTACCTTCCCTTCTTGCTGGAAGTTTGCTCTCATTCAGCCAGTCCCAAAGAAGGGTGACCACTCCCAACCCTCCAACTATCGTCCAATTGCTTTAACGTCCTGTATTTCAAAAGTTTTCGAGTCAATTCATAATAGAAAAATTTTAAGGCATCTTTCCTATCACAACCTTCTTTCTGATCGTCAGTATGGGTTCCGTCAGGGACGCTCCACTGGCGATCTTCTCACCTACCTTTCAGACTCCTGGTCATCCTACTTTCGGGACTTTGGCGAAAGCTTTGCCATTGCACTTGACATCTCAAAGGCTTTCGATCGAGTCTGGCATAAATCTTTAATTTCCAAACTGCCCTCCTACGGTTTCTATCCTTCTATCTGTGCCTTCATCGCTAGCTTCCTTTCTGGTCGTTCTATAGCTGCTGTCGTAGACGGCCATCGTTCTTCTCCTAGATCTATCAACAGTGGTGTTCCTCAGGGCTCTGTCCTATCACCAACTCTCTTCCTTTTATTCATCAATGATCTTCTAAGCTGTACATCTAACCCTATCCACTCATACGCTGATGACTCCACCCTTCACCTTTCCATTCGGTTCCCGCAACGCCCATCTCAACAGTTACTTCAAGAAACAAGGGATGAGGCTATGGCACACCTAATGTCTGACTTGGCTCATATCTCTGACTGGGGTAAAAATAATATGGTTGTCTTTAATGCATCTAAGACTCAGTTCTTACACCTATCAACCCGACAAAATCTTCCACAAGCATACCCACTAATGTTTAATAATATTCCGATTAATCCTGCATCATCCTTGAACGTGCTTGGGGTTTCATTTACTCGGGACTTATCTTGGAAAGATCATATTACATCTCTTGTAAAATCTGCTTCCAAGAGATTGGGTGTGCTAAGCCGACTCCGCTCTTTCTTTACCCCTGCACAATTGTTGACTCTATACAGGGGTTTTATCCGCCCCTGTGTGGAGTACAACTCTCATGTGTGGGGATGCTCCCCACATACAGCTCTTCTCAATAGGGTGGAGTCAAAGGCTTTTCGTCTCATTAACTCTCCTCCTCTTACTGACTCCCTTCAACCTCTGTCTCTTCGCCGCACTGTTGCATCTTTATCTCTTTTCTATCGCTACTTTAATGGTCACTGCTCCTCTGAACTGTCTGCTTGCATTCCTCCACCTCTATGACGCATGCCAGTAGCACCCGTCTGGCAGCAAACTCTCATCCCTTTTCTGTCCAACTCTCTAATGCAAGAGTTAACCGTTACTCCCAGTCTTTCATTTATGCAACAGGTCAGCTCTGGAACTGTCTCCCTCTGTCTGTATTTCCTTCTGCCTATGATCTCCAGTCTTTCAAACGTAGTGTGTCCAGGCATCTCAAAATGATCGGATCTTGAATTTGGCTCTCTATTGTATTTTGTTTTTCTTTTGGAGGGAACTGTTACTGCGGGCTCATGGCCTTTGGTTCCTTCTTCCTCGCATAAAAAAAAAAAAAAAAAAGAGTATGTGGTATGTGCAGCGATTTCTCCCCTTTCACAGACTAACATGGCTCGATAATTCCCTACTTCTTGTGATATTTGGTCAGGATAGTCTTCACAGTACTGTCCCAGAACAAAACCTCCTTAACATGACCCATCAAACTTGAAATTCTAGTTGCTTTAACCCTCCTCAGGTACACCTGCATCTGACAGACCCGGGCAATTTATTCGATGGTATAGTTCAGTAACTTATAGATGCTTGGGATCCCTGTCCTTCTCAATAGCTTCCTAACTTCTTGTGCCCATGCAGGGTGTAGGGGGTTTACTTTCGTGCCTCTCTATGTTTTTGCAGTATATCACCCAGAATTACATGTCGGGTCTGTGAGACCCAGATGTACTTGAGGAGGGGGGGAAAATTTTTCACTATGAGTTTGCAAGTTGATTTTATGTTGTGTGGGATCCACTATGCCCATAATGAAGGTCCTCCATCCCTCAAGTTGTGACACAGTTACAAGGCTCATAGTGTTCATTGTTTTCGTGTATGGTGACTGAAAACAAACATTTAGTCTGGCATTTTTTACTTTTTTTTTTAATATGTGAAGTGCAATGAATTAAAACTTATTTACATGGTTATGTAACTAATAAGACCTAATACATAGTAAGATATCCAGGAATTCATTATTTTAATAAAACATGTGTGACACTATAGCATTGTTTTAAAGCTGGGTCCGACAGACCCAGGTGTACCTAAGTTGTATGCGAAACTGTAGGTCTCCCTGATGAGGGTTAATTTGTATATCCTGTACAGTCTCAAAACTGCATGCTAGATTTAGCAGAAAAAAAAAAATTCTCGTCCTTAGTTCTTGGCCAATATGTGCCATATACGAGTATATTAGCCAAAACTTTCATTTCTCGACTATTTAAATGTATTCCATCTCTACAGGAAAGTCGTCTTTTGCCTATAAATGATTCCCAAGATTCTATATCAGTAATATATATTTTTTTTTACACATGACTCACTGTTACTTATGACTATTCCACGTGAAAGTTCAAAATGACTTGCATTATGCCTGGATAGGACATCAGTCACAAAACTTCAGTCGGTGTCAGCTTTACTGAACTGAGGAGAATTTTATATCTTTTATGTATCTTGTGACTCTGCACTTACTGTGCAATCCAAACTGTCATCCAATTTTACATAAATTTCCTGGAGGGAAAGCAAAATTTTGACCATAAGATAGCGATATTGTGATCTCCGCCATAGCGATATTGTGACCTCCGCCAACGAAGTTGGAGGAGGTTATGAATTCTCCTATGTTTGTCTGTCTGTCCAGACAAAATCTACAAAAGTTCTCAAAATATTTCAGTGAAATCTTGTGGAATGGTGGGCCATTGGCCACGAAAGAATTGTTTAAACTTGGGGACGGATCCTGATCCGGATCCTACCGCGCAATATCTCCAAAAGTTCTTAGAGTACTTCAATGAGATTGTGTGGAACGGTGGACCATGGGCCAAGAAAGAAATAATTAAATTTGGGAGCAGGTCTGGATCCAGAGCCGGTATTGGCGGAGGTATGCGCTCTTTGATTGCTTTCCTGTTTTCAAATGTGTGAAGATCTCTAGGAAAGGTTCAGAGTGTTTCTCTGTCACGGACAATTTTCGGAAAGGACGTACTTCATTCCAGCAGACTTTAGCGACTTTAGGAAGGGCATACAGCACTATAACACACCACACCGCATTACACACTAACACAACACCGCACTGTAGGCGTCAGTGGCATGGTCCTGATACCCCCACATGAAGTACTGACTTACTCCCTCTCCTTTTATCGGAGGGTTGTTTCGTTAGCTGGAATAAAACATTAGATTTTTATGAGCTACAATAGGGTGGCAGACGTGAGTATTAACCCACTTTTGGAAAGTGTGTTGAGAGTAAAACATTTTAATTATGACAGCCATTATTAAGCTGTAATGTGAATGAATGGTTGTTGGAACTAGTTTCTAAATTTTCATTATCATCCCATACATTATATCCTTTTTTGGAAGTTTTTATAGTACATGTGTGGACAATAATCTCATTGTATCTCTTACCAACACCAGTGTGAAACCCTTAAAGAATAATCTGAAGTGTGATTGGTTCCGAAAATTGCATCACTGGGTTTCGACTGCCATTATTCACCATCTTATTGTAGTGTACATCGTAAAGAAGTAGATAAGCTCCTTCGTATCCTTAGAATTTACTAAGTCGTGCTTTAGAACCTCAGCATTACTATTTTTTTTTTAATAACAGAACAGAGAAAGGAAAAACAAATGAATTAAAAAAAAAAAAATCCATGCACCAGATTACTGGTGTCCACTGTTCATACAATATCTGTAACAGTTAGACTTGAACTGCAGTAGGTTGAAACTTGGAGGGAAACAGCTCTGGGGAAGCGAGTTCCAGAGAGATGCAGTTCGGGGAATGAAAGAATTCTGATAGGCAGAAGTTCTGCAGTATGACTGAGTGACATTCCAGTCATGAATGCTACCAGCTGCCCGTGTAGCACGAGGGAAGGCATGGAGAGGTGGCACCACGTAGAAATATCTGTAAAATAACGCAAGGGAGGTAACATTCCTTCTTACTTGTAGGGGAGGTAGTTTATTAGTAGTAGCAGGGTTATTGATAATTCTAACAGCTTTGTTCTGAATTTTGCCTGCTTGTTTTAATGCAACCTCTCCACATCCATTCCACAAGGGTGAGCAGTATTCAAGCTGAGAGCGCACATGACTCTTGTAAGTTATAACTAACTGCACGTCAGTGAAGAAGTTACGGACTCTGTACAATAATCCAAGTTTCTTTGAGGCGGTTTTAGCAAGTGATCTTACATGAGAGGTCCATCTGAGGGCATTGTTAAGCGAGACGCCAAGAATTTCAAAACTTTTGGAAATGGGAATATTTGTAGCATTGAAGGTAATATACGATTCTGGCAATACCTGTCTATTAGTAAATTGTATATATTTAGTTTTACTAGCATTAATTGAGACAAGGTTATTTTTTCCCCATTCACTGATCGTGGATAAGTCTTGATTTAAAGAGATGGTTGTACTGAGGTGAGAGTTAGAGATGTCGGACTTTGTAAATGGATGTCTGAGTGTGAGTGAACTATGAAGTGTTGAGTCATCTGCATGTGAATGGATGGGATTGAGAGTGACAGATAAGAGATCATTAATATGAACGAGGAACAGAGTTGGTGCCAGAACTGATCCCTGCAGCATGCCGGCTTTAACTGAGTATACATCATCTACTTTTACTCTTATTTTTCTATTGTTGAGATATGAGGAAATCAAAGGAACAAAAGAGTTTAGTCCATAGCAACAGTGCCACACTCTGTTGAAAGCTTTAGAAATATCCAGGGCTACTGCATGAGTTTCACCATGTAGGTTAACTGATTGATGGATGGTATGAGTCAGGAGATTGAGTATGTCAATGGTGGATCTTTCTTGGCGAAAACCATATTGACTATCATTAATTAAGTTGTTGGATTCAAGATGTTTAACTATGTGCTTATTAACCCTTTAACTGCGAGCATTGTTTTGACCCGACTGGCCCCCCCTGCGGGGGTTCCAGCCAAAATGTAAACAAATTATAAACCTTTATAACTCTGCACAGAATCAAGCTAGAGCGAAATATAAGGTACAATTAGAAAGTACTAACCTTCAGCTTTGCAGTGATGTAGGTTTCATGACTTCGTTGACTTTCACTGGACAGGCAGTGCCCTTAGAAGTGAGCGATCTAAAATCACTATTTTTTGCCCCACACACCATTACCAAATGCCAACCACACTCTGATAATAATACTATAAACATATATGAACACTGCACATATGATAAACACCCATTCTGTGTTCACTGAGGCAGGTAAAAGGCACTGTAATTGCCCACACTTCACTGCCACGTCAGCGCTATTGTCACTCACAAAGCTGGACAGAGACTGATGCGTGTTTGGGCTGGGGTGGGGTGGACCCCAGGGGGTGGGAGGAGGGAAGTGGTGATGGAAGTGGTGGTCGGCTGGAGCGAAAGAACTTAATAGCTACTCTCCCTTGAAACAATTGGCGCACAGAAAAAACGCGTGGTATTCGAAATATTCACAAACATTCCAGCATGACACCCGCGGTTTGGTCCAGGTTTTTCAATGTAATTCTGGAATGACACCTGCGGTTAAGGGGTTAATTACAGTTTCAAAAACCTTACCAAGAGAAGATGTGACAGCTATTGGTCTGTAATCAGAGGGGTCAGAGGAACTTCCTTTCTTTGGAATTGAGTGGATATTGGCTTCTTTCCATGTATTAGGGATTGAAGAAGTATGTGTGCATAGTCTGAATAATTTTTTAAGAACACAGGCAAGTTCTGGGGAACACTTTTTCAAAACAATTGGTGGAATTCCATCTGGGCCTGGAGCTTTGTTGGTAGGTAAATTGTCTATGATGGATTTCATGTACCTTGTCTGTATTTTAAGTGGAACAATGTCAGGAGAGTCAAGTTCTAGTTGCTGGGACATTCTGGCTGGCTTCCTCTAAGGCAGAATTTCTGGCAAATGTACTGGCAAAGATATCTGCTTTCCCACACTGGTCATTTGTAATGTTGCCATCTGGAAATTTTAGTGGGGGAATCGATGATGACTTGTTAAAGTTATTATTGAAATAATTGAGAGTTGACCAGAATATTCTATTGTCATTAGGGTTGTTAAGTAGTTTTGATGCTTGGTTTTGAAGAAAGTTTGATTTAGCAAGATTTAATACAGCTTTTGCATGGTTTCTAGCAATTTTAAATTAGAGTGATTCAGATGTTTTTTATTTCAAGTAATAGTTATATGCTGATGACTTTTGGGCTGTTGCTCTGGCACAGTTGCTATCAAACCATTTTGGAGAGTTCGATCTTTTAGTGAATTGTTGACTTGGTATAAATAAATCCATACCAGCTAGTATTAAATCGCAAATGTGGGACTGGGTAGAATATACATCATTCAAGAAGAAAGACTGCCATGGAATGTCAGCAAGATAATTTCTAAATTCATCCCAGATTGCCCTATCAAAGTGCCATCGGGTCACCCTGACAGGTTCAGAATGGGGAGGTTTGGGGGGGCTAACTAATGAGGCTTTGATGAGATTGTGGTCAGAGGATCCAAGTGGAGACAGTACTTCTCTCCTGTACTGATCTGGATTATTTGTCAGGAACAGATCCAAAAGATGGGCATTATGGTCAGGATTATCTGGTATTCTGGTTGGTTGCTTTACCAGTTGCGTGAGATTAAACGATTCTGCAAACAGCATCGTCAGTCCTGGCAGAGTGCAATAACCATTCAACATTATGTATGTTAAAATCACCCAAGATGGTAATTTCGGTGTTAAGGGCAAGATTAAGATTACTCAACTGTGTGGATATGGAATCAAATACACTGAGTTCACAAGAAGCATTGGGGAAGCGATAAACTACACAAATATATTTGGTAATAATTTGACAGTTTAGTTTAGACAACGAGTAATCAAAACTGCATGAAGTGAAGTTTAAAATGGTGTCAACTGCATATTGGAATTTGATATAACAACAGGTGCCACCCTTATTACGGAAGTTTGCGGGGAGATGGTAACCAGGGAAACAATATGGGGATATTTCAGAAGACGGTGAGATTTGTGGTTCTGTGAGGAATGGGGCCAATGGGGATATGGACTGTAGGAAAAAATGGACTGAATTTAAGTTGGTACTAAGCCCACGGATGTTGGTGAAGAATAAGGCGGCATTTTCACTTCTCTGCTGACTAGCATGGCCGGAAATCACACTAGTCGCTGCTGGCACAGTCGCTTGATGGTGACCGGGAAGACCCTGTGCTGCCAGCCCTACCCTGCCGGTGGTGGCAATCCGAGGGACCACCTCTTTTGAAAGTAAAATTGCAGCGGCCATACCTAAGAGAGTGGAATAGAAGGTGTGATATCTTATGTTCATGTAGTGTGGTGTAGATAGTTGAAGGTAGAGGTATTGAGAGAGTAAGCTGGCCTACTCTCTGTGTAAATGAAAATACTGAACATGTTCAGCAAAGGGGGATGGTCAGGATCAAGTCCTGAGGGCTGGTGAAACGGGAGCTCCAGCTCTCCCTATCACCAGCTTGCCATCCACCTCGGAAGTAGTGCCATGTTCGACTGGTGCTACAGTCTACTCCTATCATTAATGAGCTGTTGCGTGGTAAATGCGCAGGCAAGTACTGTTTTGAAGTATGAGGTTGGCATGGGAACCATGCAGGAAGAGGAAATGTGTTGGAGATAAAGACAGACGTCTGGTGCCACTCACGTCACCCACTATCGTCTCCCTTTCTGTCGCAACACACGTCTGGTACCACTTACGTCAGTCAATACTGTCTCCAGTTCTATCACAATACACTTATGTTGCCACTCACATCAACCACTTTCCTCTCCAATCTTGAGGGTCATAAATCAAGGGTCTGTAAATACGGTACAATTGTTAACGTCCGCGTTTCTAACGATAGTGGAAAAATCAGCAGAAGATCTCTCATATTCATCTTCAGGCTTCCCTTCTCTCAGAACCGGGTCGGATACTCAAGGTCTGGTGCCCCATTCTCGTGGGCATGATAGACTGTACTACTTTTTACATTTCAGATTTAATACGGTATCTGCTTTGCAATTTGTTATCATCTTTCAAAATTATCACTGCGGTAAACTATTTTGGCACTAAAAGATGTATCTCTCTTACAAGATTGTGACAACGTGAGTTAACTTTTACCTGGTCGTGGTGTAGTGGTATGCTGCCTGGGTCTCACCTGAGAGTCCCGGGTTCGATTCCCGGTATATTGGTAATTTCTCTGATGATTTTTCCTGTGTAAAAATACAGGTTCTCTCTTCTCTTCATGTGTCTCTCTCTCTCTCTCTCTCTCTCCGTGTGTGTGTGTGAAATATAAAACGAAGCCGTGAAGGGAGAGGTGCTAAGAAATCTCAACGAGAATACGACTTTTGGCCGAGGAGTTGGATCCCTTCAGAGCCTCACAACTGCTATCATGGTTTGCCTTCATCTTCACTTTATGAGGCTAATTTTTCACACTCTGTTAATGGCATTTTTCGAAAACGGGGTTAATTTTAGTCAAATATATCCTACATTCCTACAAAGATTTAAGTTACTTCATGCTTATGGCCTAAACAATAAGGAAGAGTTGCAGGTGACGGCAGTATGCACAGGTAAACTTCACTTGAAAAAGGTGCGAGAAGAGATAATTGCAACAAATTTAACTGTCTGGTTGACTAGGTGTCAATTAGATACCACTGGTTCCATCACTGCCGCCCACCGCCTCACATTAAAGCTGTGAGGTGCATGTGAGCTGCCGGCCGAGGTGACCGGCAACAAGTCGCGAGCGTGTGATTTTTCTGATTCCCTGACCGGTTTCTCCAGTGATGAATGAAATCATCTGTTATTAAAGAGAATGGAGTACTAGTTACGACTGAGCGCTTTCATAAGGATTGCGTATTTTTTATTTTTTTTACTGCGATTCACAAGTTTTGCATTGGACATCTAACCTGTTCAGTGTTCTACTCTATAATGTTCACTTTCAAACAGGAGAGAGAGATAACGCATTAGAATTAGTCCACCAGCAGACGATTTTATTCAAACATAAGTAGGATCTCTAACGCTGACGGGTTGAAGACTGGATCTAATTCATCTCTCAGCTAAATAAAATTATCTGGCGAAAAGAATTACAAAAATAATCAATTAAGTGGGTTAAGAATCTTGCTGTTTGCTAATGTTAAAGTCAGACGAGCATCGCGTCTAAAGGGCAAACCCCATCACTGTGATAACGTATATTTGGATAAGAGTGCTTCTCGGGGAGAGAATTCATCAGGTAGTCAATCCCAAGGATTTTCACAAATATGGTACTGTATGTACTTAGCTCCGGCAAACCCTAGTATGGTTACTCAGTGTATCTACTCCACGATGTTCGCACACACTCCTTTACACTGGTGAAGACCCACATGATGCTTCGATTTAGAGAAGCTTCACATGATTCAGCGTCCACCTAGTGCTTCTGCACTTGTTACTATTACTGAGTTATGAAGTAAATCTCCTACTCCCTCCAAGCACTGGAACCAGAAATGAGGTCAATCTCATACACATTTCAAACATTTGATCCTGTATGTCAGTCTCTTACTCCCTCCCAACAATGGAGCCTCTTATGAGGTTAGTCCCTTGCTCCCTGACCCGTCATTGGAGCCAGTCATGATATAAATTTAATACTGGTTTTGACCTAGATACAAGCAAGCCACCTTTCAAAGTACTGTCTCCAAAATGAAGATGACTTTTCGTTGAAGATGAATATCTATCTATCTATCTACCTATCTATCTATCTATCTATCTATCTATATCTATATCTATCTATCTTTCTCTTACTCTCTCTCTCTCTCTCTCTCTCTCTCTCTCTCTCTCTCTCTCTCTATATATATATATATATATATATATATATATATCTAGGCTGCTTCCCCCAAGGAAAGGGAGGTAGCCGAGACAGGACGACACACTCCCCATTTACTCATCCATTCAGACACATTCATTCGCATCTTAGCCCCAAAGAGGAGAACGGACAGATCCTCACCGCACCACACCGCACAAGGGTCAACTGCGCAATGCAATCAGTGACATCCGCAGCAGGGCCCGACACCAGAGCTGGTTTACCCCTGCCACATCATAACAGACTCATCCCCTTACCCGCACCTGACCTGAAATAGCTGACATATCCCCTCAGGGCTGCGTCTTCACTTATTCATTCACAATTTCTCTCCATTTATTTCTGTCACGCACAGCCACTCTTCCTTGCTCAACAGACATCCCTCTCGCATCCAGCGCTCTCTTCACACTGTCCATCCATCCTATTCGTGGTCTTCCTCTCAGCCTTACACCTCTCACATCAGATCTAGTTATCTTTTTGACCAATCACTCATTATCCATTCTCTCCATATACCCAAACCATCGCAACACCCTCTGCTCAACTCTACCAGCCATCTCCCGAACAACTCCAGTTCTCCTTCGCACTTCATCATTCCGCACTCGATCCATATGCGTCACTCCACACATACTCCTCAGACACCTCATCTCCATTACATTCAAACTTTTCCTCTCTGCTACACCCATATTCCATGTTTCAGCCCCATATAATGCAGTCGGTACCACAACACCCTCATACAGCCTTCTTTTTACATCCATTCTAAGCGAACGACATCTAAACACTTTTTTCATTCCTCCCAGCACCTTTCCTACTTCATTTATTCTAAACTTCACTTCTGCATCTATTCTTCCATCCACAGCAACATGTGACCCTAGATATTTAAAACACTGTACCTCCTCAAGCAACTCGCCATTCAAAACTATATTCATCCCCCTACCATCTACCAACCTTCGTACACTTCATCACTTTATTCTTATTCTCATTTACTTTCAATTTCCTCCTTTCACACACCCTTCCAAACTCCTCTACCAACTGTCTCAATCTCTCCTCTGAATCAGCCACCAGTGCAGTATCATTTGCAAACATCAGCTGCTTCAGATTCCACTCTCCACCATCAACATTCACCAGACTCAGACCTCCACCTAAAATTCTTGCATTCACCTCCCTTACAACACCATCCATGTAAATATTAAACAACCAAGGCGACATCACACATCCCTGTCGCAGCCCCACTCTCACAGGAAACCAGTCACTCACAACATTTCCCGCTCTTACACACGCTCTATTATTTACATAAAAACTTTTCACCCCTTTTAGTAACCTACCATCAAGTCCATACAATCTAATATATATATATATATATATATATATATATATATATATATATATATATATATATATATATATATATATATATGTATATATATATATAAATATTCCCTGGAATGATTATTGCTTCCATGGCCGGGAGCCATCTGAGTGTGCCTTGCGCATTACGGAGGTTATTCTCTCGGACATGGACGCATACATTCCTTTCTCATATCCTTTGACTAATGCATGAAAGGCTTGGTTTAATCACGCTTGTTCTAATGCTGTCCGAAACAAGGAGGGGGCCTATAAAAGGTACCAGGGCCAACCCATCCCTGAATCACATCTTTTTTAGGTTTCTGCCCGGAATCGTGCTAAGTCTGTTCATCGTTCCGCTAAAAATAATTTCATCCGCACTTAATGCTCTCAATCCTCCAACTAGAATTCTTCCCGCTCCTTCTGGTACCTTGCCAAAAACCTTTCTAACAACTTTACCTCATCATCCTTCCATCCTCTTTTCTACTCGGATGGCTCTGTAGCTATTTCTTCTACTGATAAAGCAGATCTCTTCGCTCAGTCTTTCTCCTCCAATTCCACCTTAGACGATTCCGGTGCTGTTCCTCCATCACTTCCCCCCTCTGACTTCCTCATGGCTGACATTAAAATTTCTTCAGCTGATGCATTTTCTGCCATCACTGGCCTCAATACTAACAAGGCATATGAACCTGATGGAGTCCCTCCTGTTGTCCTCAATAACTGTGCTTCTGTACTTACACTTTGCCTAGGTAAACTCTTTCGCCTTTGTCTTTCAACTAGTACCTTTCCTTCTTGCTAGAAGTTTGCTCTAATTAAGCCAGTTCCAAAGAAAGGTGACCATTCCCAGCCCTCTTACTATCGTCCAATTGCTTTAACATCCTGTGTCTCAAAAGTTTTCGAGTCTCTTCTTAACAAAAACATTTTAAAGCATCTTTCTTATCACAACGTTCTTTCTGATCATCAATATGGGTTCCGCCAGGAATGCTCCACTGGCAGTCTTCTCACCTACCTTTCAGTCTTCTAGTCATCGTCCTTTCGGGACTTTGGCGAAAGCTTTGCCATTGCACTTGACATCTCAAAGGCTTTCGATCGAGTCTGGCATAAATCTTTAATTTCCAAGCTGCCCTCTTACGGTTTCTATCCTTCTATCTGTGCCTTCATCTATAGCTTCATTTCTGGTAGTTCTAGAGCTGCTGTTGTAGACGGCCATCATTCTTCTCCTAGATCTATCAACAGTGGTGTTCCTCAGGGCTCTGTCCTATCACCAACTCTCTTCCTTTTATTCATCAATGATCATCTAAGCTGTACATCTAATCCTATCCACTCGTACGCTGATGATTCCACCTTGCACTGTTCCATTCGGTTTCCACAACGTCCATCTCAGCAGTTACTTCAACAAACAAGGGATGAGGCTATGGCACACCTAATGCCTGACTTGGCTCATGTCTCTGACTGGGGTAAAAATAATCTAGTTGTTTTTAATGCATCAGAGACTCAGTTTTTACATCTATCAACCCGTGAAAATCTTCCACAGGAGTACCCCCTAATGATTAATAATATCCAGCTCAATCCTGCATCATCTTGAACATGCTAGGGGTTTAAATCACACGGAATTATCCTGGAAAGATCATATTGCATCTCTTGCAAAATCTGCTTCCAATAGATTGGGAGTGCTAAGCCGACTCCGTGCCTTCTTTACCGCTGCACAGTTGTTGACTTTATACACGGGTTTTATTCGTCCCTGTTTAAAGTACAACTCTCATGTGAGGGGAAGCTCCCTACATTCAGCTCTTCTCAGTAGGGTAGAGTCAAAGGCTATTCGTCTCATCAACTGTCCTCCTCTTACTGGCTTCCTCAACCTGTGTCTCTTCGCTGCACTGGTGCCTCTTTATCTCTTTTCTATCTCTACTTCAGTGGTATTGTTACTGCTCCTCTGAACTGTCTGCTTGCATCCCTCCACCTCTACGACGGGCGTGTAGCACCCGTCTAGCAACAAACTCTCATCTCTTTCCTGTCTAACTCTCTAATGCAAGAGTTAACCGTTACTCCCAGTCCTTCATTTATGCAATAGGTCAACTCTGGAACTGTCTCCCTCTGTCTGTACTTCCTACTTCCTATGATCTTCAGTCATTCAAATGAAATGTGACCAGGCATCTGGAAATGAATGGATCTTGAATTTGGCTCTCTTTTGTATTGCTTTTTTTCTTTCTTTGGAGGATCGTTTTGCGGGCTCAGCCTTTGGTTCCTTCTTCCTCGCATATATATAGCACTTCTCACCCTACATACAATCTCTACTAGACAGCCTAAGCCACTTGGTAGATATACATTGGCTGTATCGTCTCATCTGCCGTTTGAGTGTCCACTGCAGGACCGGCGTATCCTGACCGAAGTGGGGACGATACAGCCAATGTATCTCTACCAAGTGGCATAGGTTGTCTGGTAGAGATTGTATGTAAGGTGAGAAGTGCTTGTAAATGTAATTGTAGTGTTGGAGTGGCTTTGGATAAATGTGTAGCCTGTGAACCAAGTGTAATCGGCCCGTGCAAGCCGACTGGATGCAAGCATACTTTATAGTATGCGACACTTATTCAACCACAGCACCCCTTATGTTCGCCAATGCAGTACATGGCCAGAAGAACGTTCCCAAAGTTTATTACCCTGGCGGGACGCGAACCCTCGTTCATCAGTGTACGAAAACGTACACTTTACCACTGTATCAGTCTCTCTCTCTCTCTCTCTCTCTCTCTCTGTATATATATATATATATATATATATATATATATATATATATATATATATATATATATATATATATGTGTGTGTGTGTGAGTGTGTGTGTGTGTGTGTGTGTAAATTTATGTATGTAAACAATGAATATCTGCAAAGTTATACATCGATACTGCCAATCTGCCAGAAGACCCGCCGACATGTCGTAAAAATACCCCCTCTAAAACCAATACACCAGTCCTGTATGAGATAGCCCTAGCATGTATTCAGTATGGACGGTGGGTGTTAGCGCCGAAGTGGTGACATGTAGAGGTGTACCGTACGTAGGAGGACTACTGGACCTTGATAGGAGGCTATGAAGCCTATGCCCAGAGTCGAACACACACACACACACACACACACACACACACACACACACACACACATATATATATATATATATATATATATATATATATATATATATATATATATATATATATATATATATATATATATATATATATATATATATATACAGTATATATATATATATATATATATATATATATATATATCACATTGGTACCTGCATATGCCCGTATCTCATTCAGGTATACCAACCATTCGGTTGATGATTATCGAATACATTTCGTTCACACACGTATGTAGAGGTCACCAGTGTAAAGATTATTTCTGACCCGAGTGTACATCCAGGCCTTGTCGATGCCGTGGCCAGGAAACCGAGAATGAGCTGGTGTTCGGACACTGCTCTAAACCCCCTCTCCTCCTCCTGGCTCCATCCATTCCCAGCTATATCCACCTTCCTTGATCTCTCTATCGAGAGGTAGCTCAGTCTTTTGCTTCGCGGTATGAAGTGCGCGCAAACACACACACACACACACACACACACACAGAAATGTGTGATAAAAAAAGGATAGAAGACAGGTCATTACGAGCTTGACTGAATCCTGTTAAAATGTAACACTCTATCTTCGAAAGCGTGGGTGTAATTAAAATAATTCTTTAAGTAAAAATATATGTGAAACGGGTGAGGCGTGTTCTGCCGTAAGCTTAATAAAACAATCAGCCAGTAGCAAGAATAAAATAGCAGTTTACTTCATGAATGAACTATCTGGAGAGTGTTTGTCTGTTCGTCTGTATGTCTTCATATGCTTTATGTTTCCCTGTTCCGGAAGGGTCGTAATTTTACTTCAACTGAATAAAATCATCTGGCAACAATATTGCATTATCAGTTACTGTGAACTGATATTTCCAGTTAATGTGAACTTGTAATTCGGCAACTGTCTACCCACACTTTCGTTCTGTTTAGTTTACCTGCTTCTCTGTCTTTCACGTCTTCAGCTACAGAAAGTTTATTCTTACTTACGCTGAATAATATCGCCTGTGTTTAGCAGGAGTGAAGTAACTGACCGAGAGACTGTTTGACTTTCTCCTTGTCCGTCTACCGAATTGCCTATCACGTTTTCCTTTACAAGTAGGGTCTTATCATTTAAGAATGCCATCAGGTGAAATCAAGAATATAAGACAATGTAAATCGATAATCCAAAATCTGTGTCTGTCTCCTTGTTTGTCTGTCTATCTTATTTATAAGGCGACATCTTTCCGAAGATGCATGTAATCGTTTTTCTTTACAAGAATAATATAATCTAAAATGTCATTTGCCCGTGTCTTTCCATTTCCTTGTGGGAATAGTTTATATTCAATGTGACTTAATAAATGTGTTTGTTGATATTAAGAATAAAATAAAAACATGAAAAGTCTCTCTAAGGCATATGCCCGTCTTTCCGTCAGTTTTTCTGTCCATTTCTCTTAGGATGAATTTTATTCAAAAATACGATTCTGTCAAACAGAATTCCATGCAAGCTTGAATATTAAGGGAAAACATTACACTATTTTACATTGGAAACCATTACGAGTATAAAGCTCATTGCGTTTTGCATTACGCTCTTTTATTATGTTACTGTTCAGCCAGAATTCTTTCGTATGTATTTACGTGATACAAACGCTACAACACATTCTGAGCATCGTAAGCCGCTTCAAACCGCGAAGTAGAGGAGTCAGCTACCCTTCGATCAAGCGGGGTGGTTGTAATTTGGGATGGAGAGAGGGAGGTTGAGAGGGAGCAACTATATAACGTTAATACGTATGAAAAAATCTGACTGCAGAGTAACATAATAAGAGAGCGTGACGCAGAACAGAATGATCGTTATAGCTGTACTGGCGTCAAATGTAAATTATTGTAATATTTTTCTTAACACTCAAGCTAGCTTGGAATTCTGTCTGAGAGAATCATGTTGCCGAATAAAAGTCATCCTCAAGGAAATAGCCAGAAAAGCTGTCAGAAAGACTGGCATATGCCAGTCTTTGCGTCAGCTTTTCTATTTCCTTGCTAAAGACAGACGATTACATGCAGCTTTGGAAAGAAATCGCCTCCTAAATAAGACAGACAGACAGACAGACAAACAGACAGACACAGATTCTCGATTATCGAGTCACCTTGACTTATTATAATATATTCTTGATTTTTCACCAGACAACATTACTTACATCAAGTGATAACAGACCCTTCTTGCATATTAAAACGTGACAGGCGATAGGGCAGACGGACAAGGAGAAAGAGACAGTCTGTCAATCATCATTTCACACTGATTGCTACTTCACTCCTGCTAAGAACAGGCGATTTTATTCAGCATAAATGAGAATAAACTCCTTCTGTAGATGAAGACGTGAAAGACAGACAAGCAGGTAAAATAAACAGAACGTGAGTCAGACAGTTTCTAGATTACCAGTTCATATTAACGGGAATTAGAAGTCCACATTAGTTGGTATTGCAGTATTGTTACTGCCAGACGATTGCATTCAGCTGATGTGAAATAACGACTTCCCTGGACAGGAAGACGCAAAGCATATGAGGTCATACTGACTAACAAACACTCTCCAGATAGTTCATTAATGAAGTAAACTGCTATTTTATTCTTGCTACTGGCTGATAACTTTATTAAGCTTTGGGTAGAACACGCCTCATCCGATACACAGATATTCTTACATAAGAATTACTTTAATTACACCCACGCTTTCGAAGATAGAGTGTTATTTTTCAAGAGGATTCAGTCAAGCTCGTAATGACCTGCCTCCTATCCTTATTTTATCATACATTTCTGTGTGTGTGTGTGTGTGTGTGTGTGTGTGTGTGTGTGTGTGTGTGTGTGTGTGTGTGTGTGTGTGTGTGTGTGTGTGTGTGTGTGTGTGTGTGTGTGTGTGTGTGTGTGTGTGTGTGTGTGTGTGTGTGTGTGTGTGTGTGTGTGTGTGTGTGTGTGTGTGTGTGTGTGTGTGTGTGTGTGTGTGTGTGTGTGTGTGTGTGTGTGTGTGTGTGTGTGTGTGTGTGTGTGTGTGTGTGTGTGTGTGTGTGTGTGTGTGTGTGTGTGTGTGTGTGTGTGTGTGTGTGTGTGTGTGTGTGTGTGTGTGTGTGTGTGTGTGTGTGTGTGTGTGTGTGTGTGTGTGTGTGTGTGTGTGTGTGTGTGTGTGTGTGTGTGTGTGTGTGTGTGTGTGTGTGTGTGTGTGTGTGTGTGTGTGTGTGTGTGTGTGTGTGTGTGTGTGTGTGTGTGTGTGTGTGTGTGTGTGTGTGTGTGTGTGTGTGTGTGTGTGTGTGTGTGTGTGTGTGTGTGTGTGTGTGTGTGTGTGTGTGTGTGTGTGTGTGTGTGTGTGTGTGTGTGTGTGTGTGTGTGTGTGTGTGTGTGTGTGTGTGTGGGTGTGTGTGTGTGTGTGTGTGTGTGTGTGTGTGTGTGTGTGTGTGTGTGTGTGTGTGTGTGTGTGTGTGTGTGTGTGTGTGTGTGTGTGTGTGGGCTTCATACAGCGAAACAAAGGAGTGAGCTGCCTCTCGATCAAGACATCAAGGAAGGTGGGTGTAGCTGGGAATGAATGGAGGCAGGAGGAGGGGAGGGAGTTACTTTAGAGCAGTGTCCGAACACCATACCATGCTTGGTTTCACGGTAACGTCATCGTCAAGGCCTGGATATTTTCTTTCGATCGCTAGTCTACAAACAGTACCTTACTTGCGAAAATCCTTAGGATGTGACTACATGATGAAGGGGCTCCCATAGATGCCTCCTTATCCAAATATATATACATTACCACAGTGAAGGGGTTTACCATTTAGACGAGATGGTCGTCTGACTTTAAAAGTAGCATAATACAAGATTCTTAACCCCTTCAATTGATTACTTTTATTGTTATTTAGTCGCCAGATAATTTTTTTTTGATGAAAGAGGACAATTCGAACACGAAGGGTTAGATAGTCTTCATAAACCCCTTCAGTGTTGGAGATCCTACCTATGTTTGAATAAAATCGTCTGGTGGTGCACTAGTTCTAATGCATAATGTCTCTCCTGATTGAAAGTGAACATTATGGGGTAGAACATTGAACGGGTTAGCTGCCCAACTTCTCAAATAAAATGCAAAATTCGTTTATCACATAAAAAAAAAAAAAACGTAATTCTTATGAAGGCTCTCAGTCGTAACTTATATTCCATTATCTATAATAACAAATGATTTCATTCAACACTGCAAAAACCGGTCAGGGAATCAGAAAAATCACACGCTCGCGACTTGTTGCCGGTTACCTCGGCCGGCAGCTCACATGCACCTCACAGCTTTAATGTGAGGCGGTGGGCGGCAGTGATGGAACCAGTGGTATCTAATTGACACCAAATAGTCAACCAGACAGTTAGTTTTCTTGCACATATCTCTTCTCGCGCCTTCTTCAGCTGAAGTTTACCTGTGCATACTGCCGTCACCTGCAAATCTTCCTTATTGTTTAGGCCATAAGCATCTATCTATCTATCTATTGCCAGACGTCTCAATCCCGTTCGGGGTGGCCACAAACAAATCGTCTCCAAGTCGCCCTGTCCCCCGCCATTTCACTGCCCTGCTCCCAACTCACACCCTCCTCTCTCATATACCTCTCCACCCCATCCCTCCATCTCATCCTCGGCCTCCCCCTCCTTTTTTCCCCCTCCACCTCACTAACATACACTCTCTTCGTCAGTCTTTCACCCTCCATCCTCTCCACATGGCCACACCACCTCAGTGTGTTACTCATAACGCTTCCTATCATATCCACATCCACACCACAATGCTCCTTTATATCCTCATTCGTCAGCTTATCTCTCCATGTGACTCCACAGGCTCCTCTTAAATAACTCATTTCCACTGCTCTCACTCTTGACTTGTGGCCTTCCAACAACGTCCAAGCTTCACTTCCATACGTTAGAGTTGGTATCACAATACTGTCATGCAGTAACTTTTTCACTTCCATGCTCACTTCCCTGTTTCTTATCACTGCTTTCAAAGAACCAGCAACCTTTCTTTCCTGCTGTACCCTTTCAAGCACTTCACCCTCCAAACCTCCATCCTTACTCATCACACTGCCCAAGTACTTAAGCGTAATCACATTTTCCAATTCCTCACCATCCAGCCTCGCTGTACATTCACTGACTTCATCTCTCTCAAAGACCATCACTTTACTCTTCCCTACATTCACCTTTAGATTCCGTTTCTTACACACTCTCCCAAACTCATCCACCAAGCCTTGCAGCTCCCCTTTGTCTTCACTCAACAACACAGCATCATCTGCAAACAACAGTACAGGGAGTTTCCAAACACTATCCTCTCTCACCAAGGCCACTCCAACATCCACTACCCTACCTTGTACCTCTTTTATTACCCCATCCATGTACAGATTGAACAACCATGGCGACATGACACTTCCCTGTTTCAACCCAACTTTCAAAGAGAAAAATTCACTTAGTTCACCATCCACACGCACTGCAGCCTTCTCTGGCACCATCATTGCCATACTCTTCACAGCATTCAACAACTTCCCATCTACTCCATATATTCTTAATACTTTCCACAATCCTTGTCTATCCACCCTGTCATATGCTTTCTCCAAATCCATGAAAGCTGCATACAACTTCTTTCCCTTCTCTAGAAACTTTTCCACTAAAGATCTAAGAATGAATATCTGATCTACACAACCTCTTCCCTTCCTAAAGCCTCCCTGTTCTTCTCCAACTAATTTCTCTGTTCTTTCTCTAACTCTGTCAATAAGTATCCTACCATACACTTTTTCTATTATACTAAGAAGACAAATGCCCCTATGATTACCACACACTTCTTTTTCCCCTTTTCCTTTGTACAAGGGAATAATTATACCCGACTTCCAATCCTCCGGAACTCTACCTTCCTCCCAGGCCAATCTGCACATCTTCTACATCCATTCTACTACTATCTCTCCCCCATGCTTCAGCATTTCACCACACACTCCATCAATTCCTGGGGCTTTCCCTGATTTAACTTTCTTCATTGCTTCCACAACTTCTATCCTACTGATTTCTTCCTGTCTTCTCACCTCCCTCCTTCTCCCAGCCATTCCCCAGCCACTTATACTCGCATTACTTCCATCCTCTATGTTCAAAAATTCCTTAAAGTGTTCTCTCCATCTGCTCACTTTTTCTCCCTTCTCCACTAGTAATCTACCATATTTATCTTTCACTCCCCTGCTACATCACTTCCACCCTGTCTTACTCTTTTCACCTCTTTCCAGAACATTTTCATACAGTCCTTCCACTTTACGCTCAAATTCCTTCCAAATTCCTCATCCATTCTCTTCTTACTCTCTCTTACTAATCTTTTCACCTCTCTCTTTCTTTCTGCCATAAGCATGAAGTAACTTAATCTTTGTAGGAATGTAGGATATATTTGACTAAAATTAACCCGAAGTTCGAAAAATTCCCTTAACAGAGTGTGAAAAATAAGCCTCATCAAGTGAAGATGAAGGCAAACCATGATAGCAGTTGAGAGGCTCTGAAGGGATCCAACTCCTCGGCCAGAAGTCGTATTCTCGTTGAGACTTCTTAGCATCTCTCCCTTAGCGGCTTCGTTTTATATTTCACATACGTGCACACACACACACACACACACACACACACACACACACACACACACACACACACACACACACACACACAACTACACACACACACACACACACACACACACACACACAGATAGTTGGAGAGACTTATAAACTCTTGACTAACATAAGAGTAGCATTTCATTATATGGATGAGGAAATGATGAAAATATTGATAGTGGCCATGATCCGCCCCAGGTTAGAATATGCAGCGGTAGTGTGGTCCCCACACAAAAAGAAAGATATAAACAAGATTGAGAGAATACAAAGAACAGCAACCAAGATGGTCCCCAGTCTGACAGACCTTTCATACAGAGAGGCTGGAAAAACTGGATTTGCCTTCGTTAGAGGAAAGGAGAAAGAGGGGAGACATGATTGCGGTGTTCAGGACCATGGTGGGAGTAGAAAAAATTGACAAAGAAGATCTGTTTGTATGGGATAAGAGAGCAACAAGAGGACACGGAATGAAATTGAAAAAGTCAAGCTGCTTGAAGGATATCAAGAAATATAGCTTTCCTTACAGAAGTATAGACTTATGGAATAGCCTGGACATAGAGATCGTCCAGTCTAAAAACTTAAACGAGTTTAAAGCTAAATTCGACTTACTGAGAAACAGCGACGGAAACCCACGAGCATAGTACATTCCGTGTATATCACAATTAGGTATATTAGGTAAATACTTAAATATTTGGAACGACTTAGACAAAGAGGTGGTGCATGAGAAAAACATTCATGTGTGTAAAGGTAGACTTGATAAATGTGGATATGGAGACAGGACAACACGAGCATTGCTCAATTCCTGTATACTACAAATAGGTAAATACAAATAGGTAAATACACACTCTATATATATATATATATATATATATATATATATATATATATATATACAGAGAGAGAGAGAGAGAGAGAGAGAGAGAGAGAGAGAGAGAGAGACTCACATCTTTTAATGCTAAAATAGCTCACCCCAGCGATAATTATAAAAGATGATAACTAGCTGCAAAGTAGATAATAAATCTGAAATGTAAAAAGTAATGAAGCCTACCATGTCCACGAGAATGGGGCGCCAGACCTTGAGTATCCGACCCGGTTCTGAGAGAAAGGAAGCTGGATGATGGATATGTTGATGGATCTTCTGCGGATTTCACCACAATCTCGAGAAACGCAGACGTTAAGAACTGCACCGTATTTACAGACCCTTGATTTATGAACCTCCGGACAGGAGGCAAATTGGTTGACGTGAATGGCAACAGTCGTGCTTTGTGATAGAATTAGGGACGATGATGACTGACGTGAGTGGCACCAGACGTGTGCTGACGGAAATGAAGACGAAAGTAACTGCCGTGAGTGGCAAAAGACGTGTGTTGTGACAAAACTAGAGAAGATAGTGGTTAATGTGAGTGGGACCTGACGTGCGTTGTGATAGAACTGGAAACGGTAGTGGCTGACGTGAGTGGCACAAGACGTGTGTTGTGACTAAACTGTAGGCGATAGTTGCTGATGTGCGTGGTACCAGACGTGTGTTCCGATAGGACTGGAGACAATTGCGACTGACGTGGTGGTACATGTACTGTGATAGACTGGAGACGTTAGTGATTGACGTAACACCAGACGTGGTTGGTGTTAGTGGCACCAGACGCGTGTCTTCATATGACTGAGGACGATAGTGGGTGACGTGAGTGGCAACAAACGTCTTTCTTTTGACCGCATCGCATTTCCTTTTCCTGCATGGTTCTATGCCAACTTCACAATTCATTACAGCACCTGCCTGCTTACTTCTGTGAGGGATTCACACTTGTGTGATTAAGAGGTATATGTTACTGTTGTCCACATCTGTACTATGACAAATACCAAAAAAGGATGTATGGGATGATAATGAACATTTAGAAACTAGTCCAACAACCATTTATTCACACTAAAACTTAATATTGGCTGTCATATTTCAAATGTTTTATTTTTAACACACTTTCCAAAAGTGGGTTAATAATCACGTTCGCCACCAGCACAGAGCTGATAAAAATCTACCGCAATGTTTTATTCCAGATAACGAAACAACCCTCCGATAAAATGGGCAACTTGAAGGAAAGAAGAGTAAGGCACTATTACGTGTGGTTGTTTCAGGTAGTAATAGGACCCTTCCATTGATGCCTATAGTGCGCTGTGGTGTTAGTGTGTAATACGGTGTGGTGTGTTATAGTGCTGTATGGCCTCGCTAAAGTCGCTAAAGTTTACTGGAATGAAGCACGTCGTTTCCATAAGTCGTTCGTGATAGAGAAACACTAGGAGTCTTTTTTTTTTTTTTTTTTTTAGATATTCGTCCGAGCAATGCTGGGACACGGGCAAACAAAGGGCCCGTCAGAGATGCGCTTAACTTGTGCGAGGGGGTTGGTATTCCCTGACTGTGGTGAGTAATAATTGTAGAGGAGCACGTGCAATGATGCAAGCAGCATCCATGAAATCATCCCCTGTCCGAGCAAAAGTCGTGTCAGGGTGAGACCTGAGCATCGTAGTGGCTGAGCAGTACAGAAGATAGTGAATGAGAGGCTCCACAGATGAGACCAAACAATGGGTACATGGGTCTGGCTCTGTACCGACAATTTGTTTGTAGCATGGAAACCCCAGACATAAGCGCCTGAGCCTCACTACAATATAGTTGGGTATGCCTTTAAAGGGTAACAAAAGAGAATATGATGTGGCGGTGGCGTACCATGTAGCAGAGCGAGAGCCTTCTGTCACCAAAAGCTGATGTTCCTCTCGAGAGAGCCTGCTAATGGTAGCAGTGAGAGAGGTAATGACGTGCGATAGGCTGGGGCGCAGTTGAAATGTGACGTCAGGAAGCGAGCAAGCTGAGCATGCTGCGTCATCAGCACGCTCATTGCCGCTGATTCCAACATGACCTGGGAGCCAATGGAGAGTAATAGTGGCACCCCTACTGACGAGAAGGGATGCAAAAGTAAAAATTGCCGTCTGAAGAAAGACGTTGTCCTTAAAGGAGAAAGATCTTAGCCTCTGAAGGGAGGAAAGTGAGTCTGTGTGAATTATGACACGGTGATGATGATGGCGATGAGCGTGGCGCAATGCACCCAGGATGGCAGCAAGCTCTGCCTGAAAAGCGGATACACCCTGAGAAAGTCGCCAAGATTCAATTGTTTGTCCAGAGACAAAGGCCGCCCCAGCAGAGCCATCAGAGGATACTGAACCATCTGTAAAATAAGTGGCTGAGTCTGGTGAATCTAGAGCCGCAACCCGACTAAGACCCTCTTGACAGAGGAGTGCAGGAATGGAAGTTTGAGGTTTGGCTTCAGAGGGGCATACAAATTTAAAAAGAGGGGGTCCCATGGTGGTGGATCAGTGTACCCAGGAAAGGGAGAGTCAGGATCTTGGCAGAGGCTCGCAGCAGCTCCCAGTCCATGGATAACAGCAGTTGTAGTCCGGGTCCAGTCACGCTGAGTGGCAGGCTCGGGTGGGCGGCACAAAAGACGTCGTAGGAGGGCAGAGACAGGCAGGTGGGGCCGGCACCGTATCAGCTGCAGAGTGATGACTGCCGCTCGTAGCGCAACACGATGTGCCAGAGAAGGCAAACCACTCTCCTTACGGAGATTGACAATCCGGGTCCAGGGTGGAGCACCCGGCATGATACGGAGTGCAGTGTTCTGTAGAACCTCCAGAGATCTGGAGACTGGTGGAGCGAGTCCGGTCAAACAGATGGCACTGTAGTCCACCAGGGATCGGATGGCATGTACATAAAATGTTCGGAGGACTGAGTACGACGCCCCCAAACTCAGCTTGGAGAGATAGCGGAGAGCAGCCAGTCTGGTGGAAGCGCGCTTCCGCAGGTACCGAACATGGCAGGCATGGGTAAAACCCCTGTCAAGCCAGACTCCCAGATACTGATGCACAGTGACAAGAGAGAGCTGCTGCCCCCCAAGCAGCATAGGAAAGTCTGGGGGACGGAGTCCAAAAGGCAGACACTTTGTCTTATTAAAATTTATCTTCAGCTCTAGCTCAGTACATTTGGCGTGCAAATGAGAAAGGGCCAAGTCCACCTGCGTGAAGCAGTCCCTCCTAGTAAAGACGAGGGCCAGATCGTCTGCATAGCAGAGGAGGGTAATGCCAGGCCCATAGTCTACAGTTAAGAGCCCCTCCATAAGGATGTTAAAAAGGAGAGGGCTCAGAACACTCCCCTGGGGGGTGCCGTTAGGATGTAGGTGAAAGGGGGAAAGGTGTCCCTGGAATCGGACCCCTGCGGATCGATCATTATACAAATCCTGGATCCAGGATAGGAGCCTGCCTCCCACACCCCTGGCCGCAAGAGCTGCTAGGATTACAGTGGGGCTTGCCAGCTCAAAGGCTTTCTCAAGGTCGAGGAAGACAGCCATTCCCCTTCCTCCCCTCAGCTTCCCAAGGAATGACGCAAGGCAGTGGGTGGTACTCCTGCCTGGATGGTAGGCATAAATCCCTGGGTGCAGCGGTCCCAGCCGCCAAGCAAGCCGAGCCTGCACAACCCTCACAGCCGTCTTAGCAACACAGCTGAGAGGGGAGATGGGGCGCATGGCGGCGGGATCATGAGGCTTCGGAATTGGGTGGATAACAGCTGCCTTCCATGACCACGGCAGACGCCCCTCAGACCACAAGAGGTTGAGCAGATCAAGTAGACGTTCTGTGCCACAATCTCCAGCATGTGACAGGAGAGAGTATGTGAGCCCGTCGAGCCCCGGCGCAGTGTCTTCCCTGCGCTGCAGCGCTTTGTGGAGCTCCCCACTGGTGATCGGACAGTCAGCAGGGTCAGGCCTATCACACGCTGCCTGAATTGCTGCAGTGCGAGAGGCGGACAGTTGCACCTGTAGGGCTCTGCCAGACAGCGGGAGATTAGAAGAGGCAGAGCGGTCAGCGAAGTGCTGAGCAAGACGGCTGTCCTCAGCGGCAGGGTCAGGATGGGAGGGAGGGTGAGGAGGGCTTGGATCAGAGACGGACCTGATTCTCCTCCACATCTCATGGAGAGTGGAGTGAGAGTCTAGGGTACAACACCATCTGATCCACGCCTCCTCCCTAAGGCGGCGCTTCTCGGAAGCCACATGCCGCGTGATGGCAACCAGGTACCGGCGGTGCGGAGATGTACGGCGCCGTCGGTACTGCTTGCGTGCAGCACTGAGTCTCTGGTTCAGTTCCTTGACCCTGTCGCAGTAGAACCAGCCGTCTCGGTAGCACCTCGTCGAGCGCTGCCGCAGCGGGATAGCAAGAGAAGCAGCTTGTGCCAAAATACTTGCTACCTGATCTGCTCTGCTCTCGAGGTCTGAGGCAGGAGGAGATGTCTCAAAGGCCGCCGTGAGAGCACGGGCAAAGGCCATCCAGTCCTCTTTGCATAGGTCCCACCGTGGTGGAGGAGGTGGGGGTGGCGGGAGGGGAGCGAGAGGCAGGTGAACAATAAGGGAAAAGTGATCACTTGCAAGGTGGGGGTGGAGTGATCATGACGCCAAGCCCGCTAATGGTGCTGACACTAGGGAGAGATCGAGGCGACCTCCCGCAATATGGGTGGCCTCTGCCACATCATTTAATAGGGAGACACCACCCATCTCCTCCAGAACCAGAGATGTGCCATCCTGCTTCATTGGACTGAAGAGGCGAAGATAGAAAGGCGTGGTGGGCTTTAAGTTGCCCCCTATGTACATGGCTCCCCTGGCAGCCTGGGAGAACAGGTCTTCCAACTCCAGGGTGCCCCTTTGGCTCCGGTATACATTATATACCGTCAGGGGCGATGTAGCCAGATGGAGAACCACGCCCTGGACCTCCACATCAGGTCCACAGAAAGGAGGGGGCTCACAATCCGGGCACGCAATGTGGTCCTAAACCAGAACGGCACATCCCCGTGTGACGCCACGAACATACGGAAGGAGATGGGTGGTGTAACCCGAGAGACAAAAAGTGGTATTATCCGGGAGCAGGGTCTCTTGCAGAAGAATTACATGAGGGTGGTCCCTGGCAGCCGCCTCCTGAAGGTGGGCGAGCTTGCTCCATGCCCCTAAACAGTTCCACTGTAGGACTCGGAGGCTGGCAGCGGTGTCTGGCACTGGGGATGATCTGTCTGTAGTCCAAGGGCCCTGCGCTCTCCCTTGATCGCAGCTGTGGCTGGTGTGAGCCCCGAAGGAATGTTGACTGGCATACGAGGGCAAGGCAGAGGAAGCTGGGTGGGTAGCGGCTCTTCCACAGTTGTCTGTGTGGGAGATGATGCCGGAGGCACCAGGGAAGAAGAGCGCGGGTGTTGTTTTGCCTCCACTACTTGGTCGACGATGACTTTCACAGCCTGTACCAATGGTGCCGTTTCCAGAGGCCTGCCAAGAAGCGTCCCTAGCATCTGAGCCAAGCTTGTAGCAATTTGCGTCCCCAGCGTACGCAATTCTTCCCTGATGAAGACTATGAGAGGAGAGCCCGTGTTGTGGGGCATGGGTGAAGAAAACTCCTCGACTGTCTGCCGAAATGGGGGGGGAGGAGGGTGATGGACCTCCGCAGTCGTCGTGTGATGAGTGAGAGCAGGTTGGAGGGGCGGAAACACTGCCTCGTTTAGCACTGGGGGTACAATCGCTGCTGGACGGCATTGCTGCCCCCAAATGAAAGTTCCCGGAGGTGCTGGTTTGTTGCTGCTCACCTGTTACTCCCTTCACCCAGGTGACTTGGCGTTCTCGCCCTCAATCGACAAGTGCATCTCTGGTTGGGCAGCTGGGGTGCCACGCATGATGTTTTCCCGAGCAGTTGGGGCAGCGGGTAGAGACAGCTTCCTTGGCCTTGATCTTGGCCAAGCACCTCTCCATTTCGTGCAGGCCGCTGCACATCCCACAGACAGTGGCCCGGTTGCAAGTGGCTCTGTGGTGCCCGTATCGCCGGCACCTGTAGCAACGGAGTGGCTCCAGGGTGAAGGGGCGAAGGTGATATTCTCCCCAGTTCCCCAGGTTGATCACAGGGATCAGAGGACCCCGCAGGGTGACGATGACCTGTCGAGTCTCCTCCCTGGTCCGCGCTTTCTGGCAGCGGGTTGCCTCTTTGACCTGAGGGTGCTGAAGCAGTATCTCCATAGGCATCCGCAAGGGATAACCCATGACGACTGCCTTCGTTGACTGTTAACCGGGTTTCAGCTCGACTAGCTTGACAGGGGAGGCCTCGTCCTGCAGAGCTGTTCTCAAGAGGTCGTAAGCTCCCTCGTCCTTCGGCACCAACACCGAGCTTCCATCCCGTCCAATCAGGTTGGAGCAGCGTAGCCCTGGCAGGTGACGCTCTAGTGCAGCCACGGCGTCGTACCTCGTCCCATGCCCGTCCTGGACCGGCACACGGAACGCTGGGAATGCAGAGCGGGGCAGCGGATGCACAGCTACTGACACTGAGGGACGAGCAGCAGGGGGACCCCTGAGAGGAGGCCCAGTATGTATTGCCGGAGAAGGGCCGTTTCCCTGGCGACCACGCCTCGATCCCTTGCGTGCCACGGGGGTGAAGCCCTCATCATCCTGCAGAGCAGGATCAGAAGAGGGGGAGATCTGAGTAGCAGCAGGAGCCTCCGATGGGACCTCCAGCCGCTTGGGAATGCGAGCAGATCTAGCCGGCATGGGCTCGTGAGAGGGTGCGTAGGTGGGAGCGTGAGGCTGCGGACCGAGTGCTCGGTTCACGGGGGTGCCTTGCCGTGGATCAGGGCTGGCAGACGCACGTAGGGAAGCTGAAGTGCCCTTGGTGGAAGAGAGAGAGGGTGGAGCAGGTGCAACCTCCTCCATAGCCTCATGTCGGCGGGGTGCCTTAGCAGAACGGGTTGAGGCACCACGCAAGTGAGGTACCACTCCCGTAGACTTTGGTAGAGAGGGGTCAGCACAAGAAACCTCGTGAGCTGACGAGTGGGAGCTTGAGTCAGAAAAATGACGCTCCCGCTTCGTGCCTGTAGCAGGACACGGGTTGGAGAGCCTCGACTGAGGGAGCGGGAGGAGGGAATGCCCCTGGGGCCTAGGGATGCAAGATCCCTTCATGCTGCTCACACAAACAGCAAAAAACTCAGTCAACACACACACATACACACACACACACACACACACACACACACACACACACACACACACACACACACACACACACACACCTCACACACACAACCACTCAAACAGCACAAAAAAAAAAAAAAAACAGCAAAAGTGGCCAAGGTCCCTACAGTGACGGGCAACCTATGCTCCCTGCCCTGGCGATGGGAAGCGCCGCCACTGCCCCTTTCGGGTCTTCCCTAAACTAACAGAGCCACCCTCACTGCCTCCTATAACCAGGCCCTAAAGGCCCCCCTTCATGGAAGTGCCCTAACGGCACCCCTTGAGGGTTCGGTGTCGTACTACAGTGAGGGACACTAACGGCAGGCCAAAAAAAAAAAAAAACACTAACACACTGCCAAACACACACAGGCAAACAGAGACAGAGTCCCAGGAAAACCTGGAAAAACGTCTAAAAAATCTTTCTCAGTGCCAGAGACTAAGTCTCAAAAGTGGCAAAAGCTGAGAAAACAGGCGAAAAATCGCCACTAGTAAATGTGACTGAGTCCAGCACCAGTGGGAAAACAGTCAGAGCTCTGCATCAGACGGTGTCTAGGCAGGGAGTGACTAGGAGTCATTCCTTTAGATCTTCCCACATCTGAAAACTAGACAGCACTCAGAAAGTGCATATCTCCGCCAGTGCCGGAACTGGACCCTGATCCGCCCCCAAATTTCATCAATTCTTTCTTTGCCCATGACCCACCCTTCAACACATTTTCTTTGAAATTCATTGAGAACTTTTGGAGATATTGCGCGGTAGGGTCCTGATCCCGATCTTGATCCGCCCCCAAATTTAATGAATTCTTTCTAGGACCATGGCACATCTTCCGAAAAAATTTCATTGGAAATTCATTGAGAACTTTTGGAATATAGTCTGGACAAACTGACAAACATAGGTGACTACATAACCTCCTCCAACTTCGTTGACGTAGATAACAATATCGCTTTCATATGGTGAAAACTCTGCTCCCCCTTTCACTGATCCACCTGGTGAACAAGCCTACACCTTTTCTATCCTTAATGACCTAGAGCAGCTTGTACAACACCTACCCGTATCCCTGACCGCCTTGGAGAGAGCTCCAACATACTTGATCTTTTCCTTACAAGTAATCTTTCTGCTTACACTGTTAATCTTTTCTCTCCGTTGGGCTCCTCCGATCACAACCTTATAACCTTAACCTGTCCTATCGCTCTGGTACAGCCTGTGGACCCTCCAAAAAAAACGTCGTCTGTGGCACTTTGGAGCTGAGGATTAGGGGGCTCTCAAGCAGTACTTCTTTTATTTTCCCTGGTATGATTATTGTTTCCATGGCCAGGAGCTATCTGGTTGTGCCTTGCTCATTACGGAGGTTATTCTTTCAGGCATGGAAACATACATTCCATTCTCATATCCTCTGACTAATGTAAGAAAGCCTTGTTTTAATCACACATGTTCTAATGCTGTCTGCTACAAGGAAAGGGTCTATAAAAGGTACCGGAGCCAACCCACCCCTGAATCACATCTTTTATATGATTCTGCCCGGAATCATGCTAAGTCTATTCTTAGCTCTGCTAAAAATAATTTCATCCATACTAAATGCTCTCAACTCTCCAACTCGATTTCTTCCCACTCCTCCTGGCACCTTGCCAAAAATCTTTCTAACAACTTTACCTCATCATCCTTCCCTCATCTTTTCTACTCTGATGGCTTTGTAGCTATTTCTTCTACTGATAAAACACATCTCTTCGCTCAGATTTTCCCCTCCAGTTTCACCTTAGACGATTCCGGTGCTGTTCCTCCATCACTTCCCCCCTCTGACTTCCTCATGGCTGACATTAAAATTTCTTCAGCTGATGCATTTTCTACCATCACAGGCCTTAATACTAATAAGTCATATGGGCCTGATGGAATCCCTCCTGTTGTTCTCAAGAACTGTGCTTCTGTGCTTACATCCTGCCTAGGCAAACTCTTTCGCCTTTGTCTATCAACTTGTACCTTTCCTTCTTGCGTTTGCTCTCATTCAGCCAGTTACAAAGAAGGTGACCATTCCAAACCCTCTAACTATCGTCCAATTGCTTTAACATCCTGTATCACAAAAGTTTTCGAGTCAATTCTTAATATAAAAATTTTAAAGCATCTTTCCTATCACAACCTTCTTTCTGATCGTCAGCATGGGTTCCGTCAGGGACACTCCACTGGCGACATTCTCACCTACCTTTCAGACTCCTGGTCATCCTCCTTTCGGGACTTTGGCGAAAGCTTTGACATTGCATTTGACATCTGAAAAGCTTTCGATTCAGTTTGGCATAAATCTTTAATTTCCAAGCTGCCCCCTACGGCTTCTCTCCTTCTATCTGTGCCTTCATCTATAGCTTCCTTTCTGGTCGTTCTACAGCTGCTGTTGTAGACGGCCATCGTTCTTCTCGTAGATCTATCAACAGTGGTGTTCCTCAGGGCTCTGTCTCACCATCTCTCTTCCTTTTATTCATCAATGACCTTCTAAGCTGTATATCTAACCCTATCCACTCATATGCTGATGACTCAACCCTTGACCTTTCCATTCGGTTCTTGCAACGTCCATCTCAGCAGTTACTTCAACAAGCAAGGGATGAGGCTATGGCACACTTAATATCTTACTTGGCTCGTATCTCTGACTGGGGTAAATATAATATGGTTGTTTTTAATGCATCAAAGACTCAGTTTTTACATCTATCAACCAGACATAAACTTCCACAGGTATACCCACTAATGTAATAATATTCAGCTTAATCCTGCATCATCCTTGAACGTGCTTAGGGTTTCATTTACTTGGGACTTATCTTGGAAAGATCATTTTACATCTCTTGTAAAATCTGCTTCCAAGTGATTAGGTGTGCTAAGCTGACTCCGTTCCTTCTTTACCCCTGCACAATTATTGACTCTATACAGGGGTTTTATCCGCCCCTAATTTACAGTAGAGTACAACTCTCATGTGTGGGGAGGCTCCCCACATGCAGTTCTTCTCAATAGAGTGGAGTCAAAGGCTTTTCGTCTCATTAACTCTTCTCCTCTTACTGACTCCCTTCAACCTCTGTCTCTTCATCGCACTGTTGCATCTTTATCTCTTTTCTATCAGTTCTTCAATGGTCGCTGCTCCTCTGAACTGTCTGCATGCATTCCTCCACCTCTACGACGGGCGTGTAGCACCCGTCTAGCAGCAAACTCTCATCCCTTTTCTGTCCAACTCTCTAATGCAAGAGTTAACCGTTACTCCCAGAGTTTCATTTATGCAACAGGTCAACTCTGGAACTACTCCCTCTGTCTGTATTTCCTGCTTCCTATGATCTCCAGTCTTTCAAACGCAGTGTGTCCAGGCATCTCGAAATGATCGGATCTTGAATTCGGCTCTCTCTTGTATTTTGTTTTTCTCTTGGAAGGAACAATAATTGCGGGCTAGCGGCCTTTGATTCTTCCTTGCAAAAAAAAAAAAAAATGAACAAGAATACGGGTCCAGGTCATCTTCGCCTTCATCTAATTATTCCTTGATTACACAGCTTCGCAAATACACTAGTTACACTTTCTCGTCTAATTAACTTACTCAGGGTCGGAATAATGGAAAGTTCGTGGTCGTGTGATTACAAAAGTTGTCTGTTGACAGAGAGATTGCGAGTTCGATCTCAGGGAGTATTCTGATGGTTTGAACTTCGTAAGAACATCCTTTTTATAAATCTTCCACAAGAACCACCAACACGGCAAAAAATTACTCTCTCTAAAACTACTACACCAGTACAGAGACAAGAGGAGATTAACTGAGAAAACTTCAAAACTTATACCCCAAACTGAAGAAAGTGTTCCGATGTAACAGGAGTATATATATATATATATATATATATATATATATATATATATATATATGTAGAGGTGCCATATGATCTCTACACTGAGTGACAAGCCAAATGGCTTCCTGTACGCAGGAAACCATTTACTACGCAGGGTGGTAACCATATAACAGGGGTTTCTGGCGGGGTCAAGTGTTCCCCAGATTCCCCTATCCAAAATTACTTGATCATGGCAGTTGTTTCAAAGAGCCTCGGAGGGCCCAATACCTTCCCAGGGCCCCAACCAAAGGGGCAGACTCGCGTGACCATGAGGAATGTGAGAGGTGTGAATGAGGAGAGCAAGAGGGTGGAAGTGGTGAATGTGTTCAAGAGTGCGAGATATGCTGTGATAGCATTGTGTGAAACGAAGATGAAAGGGTGCGAAGTGGAGGAGTGGAAGGGTGTGACATGTGTAAGATTGGGAGTGAATGGGCGAGGAAGATGGAAGGAAGGAGTTGCTTTGTTGATGAATGAGGTGTGGCAGAGTGGAATGTGAGACTACAAATGTGTTAGCTCGAGATGTATGTATGTCAAGTTCAAGTTTGAGAAGGTGAAAGTGGCAGTAATTGTAGCATATGCACCATGTGAGGACAGGAGTGAGATAGAGAAAGACAGGTTTTGGGATGAGCTGGGTGAAGTAGTGGGAGAAATGCCCAGGAGCTATAAAGTGATTGTGATGGGGGATATGAATGGAAGAGTAGGCACTGGTCCTGAGGATGACATAATGGGTTGCTATGGAGTACCAGGAGAAAATGATAATGGGAAGAGACTAAAGGATTGTGTCAGGAGAGGAGGTTTGCATTTGTAACTAGTATTTCAAACACAGACATGCACTTAAATATACATGGTATAGAGGGAACGGGGATCGTGTTGAAAGAAGCTTGATTGATTACGTGCTTGTAAAGAGGTCGATGATGGGAATGGTTGCTGATACGAGGGCTGTGAGAGGACGATGTGGAGGTCTGTCAGATCATATGATTGTGGTATGCAAGATCAAGCTGAAAGTAGTGAGGTGGATCAGGAGAGAGAGAAGCAGTCAGGGAGAAAGGCTGAAAGTTGAGAAGCTGAGGATCAAAGAAATGGCAGATGAATACAGGACGAAAGTAGAGGACGAGTTAGAATTACTGAATTGGAATGAAATGGATCTGGACAGACTGTGGAATGCATATAGGGATTGCTTAGTTAGGAATGCTAAAGCGGTATGTGGTGTGGCAAGAGTAACAACAAAGAAGGAAGGTACGGCATGGTGGGATGAGGAGGTAAAGAGAGCGGTGGAGGAAAAGAGGAAGAAGTGGCTAAAGTGGTTACAGGATAGGGGTTCAGTTGAAATAAGAACTGAATATGTTGAGAGCAAGAAGCACGTAAAGAGACTAGTGAAGAGGAAAAAGAAGGAGGTAAATGATGATCTAGGAAGAAAAATGAATGCGAACTACTCTGAAAATAGAAAGTTATTCTGGAAAGAGGTGCGGAAATGTAGAAGTGAAAGCAGTAAGAAATGGGATGGTGTGAAGGATGCAGGTGGTAGATTATTAACCCATGGAGATGAAGTAAGGACCAGATGGAAAGAATATTTTGAAAGCCTGATGAATGGGGATAGAGAGAGCAGAGCAGCTGTAAACATGATTGGTTTTGGGGATGTGCAGTGAAGGAATGCAGTGCCAGGAGACGTGACACTCGCACAGGTGAAGAGTGCTGTGAAGCGGCTGAAAAATGGGAAAGCAGCTGGGGTTGATGAGGTGTATGCAGAGATGGTTAAATGTAGTGGAGAGAATGGAATGAAGTGCTTCTTGGAGATATGTAAGAAGGCATGGATGAGTGAAACTGTGCCTGCAGAGTGGAAAAAGGCTGTGATTGTACCCCTGTACAAAAATAAAGGTGAACGAAGTGAGTGCAAGAATTATCGTGGCATAAGCTTACTGAGTGTGGTAGGGAAGGTATATGGAAGAATTATTATAGAGAAAGTAAGAGAGATATCAGAAGTCCTAGTGAGTGATGAACAGGATGGCTTTAGGAGTGGCAGAGGATGTGTGGACCAAATATTTGCAGTGAGACAGATAGTAGAGAAGGCTTGTGAGAAGAACCATAAGGTGTTTATGGCATTCATGGATCTGGAAATAGCATATGACAAAGTGGACAGAGAAGGATCGTGGAAAGTTTTGCGCATGTACGGTGTAGAGGGTACGCTGTTAAGTGCCGTCAAGAGTTTTTATGATGGTAGTGAAGCATATGTCAGGGTTAATGGGCATCTAAGTGAATGGTTCACAATCAGTTTGGGCGTGCAACAAGGTTGTGTGATGTCCCAATGATTGTTCAATGTATATATGGATGTGTGATGAGAGAAGTGAAAACACGAGTAATGGAGAAAGGGATGGCATTGGTAATGAATGGTGATGGATGGAATATCTCAAATATGTTGTATTCTGATGATGCAGTACTGCTTGCAAGTACCGGACATAAACTTGGTAGGCTACTGTAGAGTTTTGCTGATGTCTGTAAGCGTCGTTCCTTGAGAGTAAATGTAGAAAAGAGTAAAGTGATGGTTATTGAGAGAGAAGGTGACTCCTAGTGCAATGTAACAGTGAATGGAGAGAGACTGGAATTGGTGAGAGAGTTCAAATACCTGGGTACAGCGATAGAAAAGAGAGGAAAACGTGCAAAAGAAGTTGAAAGTAGAGTGATGCAAGGAAGAAAAGTAGCTGGTGCAATGAAGGCCTTGATAAGAAACAGAGACTTGAGTGGTGCAGCTGCATGAGGCTTACATGAAGGAGTGTTAGTGCCAACTTTAACATATGGATGTGAGACTATGGTGTGGCATGAAAATGAAAAGTCAAGAGTAAGAGCAGTGGAGATGGGACTGCTGAGGAATATATGTGGGGTACAGAGGGTGGATAGGATACGAAATAATGTGATTCGTGAAAGATGCGGAGTAAGGAAGTCGGTGGACACCAGAATTGAAGAGAGTGTACTGATATGGTATGGTCATATGGAGAGAATGGATAACAATAGAGTGGTGAGGAAGGTATATCTGAGCGAATTCAAAGGAGGGAGAAGGCGAGGTAGGCCAAGGAGAAGGTGGAGAGATATAGTGGATGAATGTGTGAGGAAGAGAGGTTTGGAAGTCGGTGAGGCTAGGGAACTGACAGGAGATCGAGCTGGCTGGATGAATTTTGTGAGGAGATGTGCATGATCAGGGATTTTTGGCACCTCTTTTTAACGTGGCACCGTCTGGATTGACTCTGTCGGATACGATATGTGAAGCTACAGAACGTGGTGAATGATTTTGGCGTATGCTATACAGCCAGGATTCCGGGGGCTTGAATGATGAGTGAATGGGAAGCTTGGCCCATTGGATTGGGCAACTTTGGGCTGCACATACATCCAAAGCCACTCCAGCACTACAATTACACTTACAAGCACTTCTCACCCTACATACAACCTCTACCAGACAGTCTAAGCCACTTGGTGGAAATACATTGGCTGTATCGTCCCGACTTCGGTCGAGATAGGCCGGTCCTGCAGTGGATACTCAAACGGTTGATGATGATGATGATATATGTATATATATACTATATATATTCTGATAATTCTGTGCTCCATTCAGTGAAATTCGTTTTCCAATATTCCTAATCCATTTTTCATGTGGAGATATCAATTGTCGGCGTAAAGAAATTAGTGCAAGCGGGTGATATGTATATTATCTGATGCAAAGTATCAAAACGGTTTGTTTGAAATAACGTTTGTAATTCACAGCATACAAATGAAATCACTTCGTCAAATATGCACATTAAAGGAAGTGTTTAGATTTAATGGTGTGCCACAATAAGCTTATACCGTGGTATACGACGTGTGTTAGGCCTGCCCATAGTAACAAATTACAACACTACCACACCACGACTTAACTACACCAGACACTCAAACTACCCCACTACCATGAGTCCTTTATTAGTGATGGTAATGACAGAAAACTTTCTCTCAGTTCTAGCTCAATACCCACACCAACACACAGTCACATTACCAAACACTAGACTCTGTAACAGGCCTTTTTATGTATCCGCTCACAAAACTGTCAAACTACCACTCAGCACCACCACATTGACAGCCTGAGTGATATTTTGTTGAGGTAACCCCTCTTAAGATGCGGCGTCAGACAATAAGGAGACAGGCAGATGGAAGAATGTACGTTTTATGGAGCTAAATTCCAATATCCAACTCATCCAGATAAATGTCAATGTGGAAATCCAATATTCCTCATTGTATCAAATCAGCATAATTTACTTTGCGTCAATAACGCTGCATTAGCAGCATTTTAATACCGGGCCCTTGCCAATGATCGACAATAAAGTACAGTTCCATAATTCTTTGTATCTACTTCAGTACGTTGATGCCTTTGTTCCAGTTTATTCGTCGAGATACTAATCGTTTGAATGCGCTTTATTAGAGTTCTTGAAAATAATATGTAACCTGTAGAGTGATAAATTTTTAATTCAGAACGAGGTATTTTCCTTAAGCTAAATGAAAAGTCTGTAGGATTTTATGTCAAGTTTTAACAGTGGTGCCCTGACCACGTATTTGTAGTTATCACTCTTCCTCTTACATTAGTTTTTACAAAATGGCAGAACTAAAGGCTGAAAACCTCAGAGAAAGTAACATATCCAAAGGGTAGTCTGTTTAACGAGAGTCATAAGCAACATCCATTCACTTCGAGTTTCTTAGGACAAGGAACAGTTCACAGATAATAATTTCGTAAAACAGATTTAGCAGATCTACCACAGATTTTCTTACATGAACACACGCCCTGCCAGCCATGAATGACACTGCTTCAGATATAATCAAACTGGATGGCAAATACTAGTGCCCAAATGGAAACGTGATGAGTGGTGCCGGCTCTCCCACGTAGGAAGACAGCTGGAACAGTGGAATGGGTTATTTAATTATGGTAACACACACACACACACACACACACACACACACACACACACACACACACACACACACACACACACACACACACACACACACACACACACACACACACACACACACACACACACACACACACACACACACACACATGACTTCGAATACCTTTGTCTGGGAGTCAGTCTCGAACTCGACAACATCGTCTGTAAGTGGGTCATACTAGGTTGTTATGGAGATTTCTTCACACGTCTTCGTCAGCGATATATTCTGCACATTGCGTTTCAGTACGTGCGTTTATGTTCCTAATGCTATATGTATCTATATTAAAACCATTAAGATATTACACTCGAGAACGTTAGTGTATTATGCAATATAAACCGCTAAGGAAGAGCCTTTATAAAGTTTCCTATGCCGTTTAGAATATTGGCCTGCATCCTGAATAAAATGCCAAAGTTTTCGACCATGCCAGCCAGAAGACGAAATCCAGTCACCTACCAGTGACCTCCACAGCCATGATCTTGAGGTCCTTCGCAGAGCTGGACCAGTCCTCCAGCGCCTTAAGCTTGTACAGTGCTGTCAGCATTTTTCTCAGCCAAAGAAAATAGTGTAATTTGCCTGAATAAGAAAACAGGCTACATCCACTTACCTATGACCTCCATTAACCTGACCTCTGAATCCTTCTCATAACTGAGGTAATCCTAGAGTACCTCACACTTGTACTTGCCGATGGTGGCGTGGGAGATGTTATGTACCACCACCACCTCACGTTCAGACTTCATCTGTAATAAGAGAAGACGGGTTGAATTAATGCCTGTCGACTGAACGAGGGTCATTAAGGTGGAATACTGGCTAATGCAAAGTCCGAATCTTCCCACAAAATACGACCAGTAACAAGCGAATTTACATCCAGGTTCTCCTACTCACATTTCACCTGCCGCACGACACAATGTCAGACGTCACCCTTACGGCAAACTGCACACTATCAACTCTTAAAAATCCATTGACATACAACTCATTGCTAAATCTCATTATGGTACATTGCCACCTATCACACACCCACACTTCACACTGCCATACTCCACACAACCAAACCTTATACCACCACACTTCATACCTCACATCTCACATTGGCACATTTCACCGTTCAGCCTCAAGTTGCCTTACATTACAATACGAAATTCTCTCTCTCTCTCTCTCTCTCTCTCTCTCACACACACACACACACACACACACACACACACACACACACACACACACACACACACACACACACACACACACCTAACCACCACAATTCGAACAGTCTCACTCACGTGCAGGGATGTTTACATGTAGAACGTGAAGACTTTATATAACAAATGGGTTTAAAAGATATCCTGTTATAGCGACTTACATTCTGTCTTAAACATGAACTAAGTTTTTTCTTTTCAGTGTGTAAAATCACGTGTTTCTCTCCAGCATAAAGACTCGAGACAATGTTTCACAGGGCAGGCTTCTGATTGTGTCACTTTCGTGTACAGGAATTACAGAAAAATAATGCAAGACAACAGTATTTCCATACCAGAAGTGTACCTGTTCAAAACAATACAAGCCCTAACACATAGTCAGATATGAACTTTAGTAATAATTATGAGCTTGTAGATATTTATGTCGTATGTTTTTCTATCTATCTATCTATCAATTGCCAGACGCCTCAATCCCGTTCGGGGTCGCCACAAACAAATCGCCTCCACGTCGCCCTGTCCCCCACCATTTCACTGCCCCGCTCCCAACTCACACACCCCTCTCTCATATACCTCTCCACCCCATCTCTCCATCTCATCCTCGGCCTCCCTCTCCCTCTTCACCCCCTCCACCTCACTCACATACACTCTCTTCGTCAGTCTTTCACCCTCCATCCTCTCCACATGGCCAAACCACCTCAGTGTGTTCCTCATAACGCTTCCTATCACATCCACATTCACAGCACAACGCTCCTTTATATCCTCATTTGTCAGCCTCTCTCTCCACGTGACTCCACAGGCTCCTCTTAAATAACTCATTTCCACTGCACTCACTCTTGACTTGTGCTCTTCCAACAACGTCCAAGCTTCACTCCATACGCTAGAGTTGGTATCACAATACTGTCATGTAGTAACTTTTTCACTTGCATGCTCACTTCCCTGTTTCTTATCACTGCTTTCAAAGAACCAGCAACCTTTCTTCCCTGCTGTACCCTTTCAAGCACTTCACCCTCCAAACCTCCATCCTTACTCATCACACTACCCAGGTACTTAAACGTATTCACATTTTCCAATTCCTCACCATCCAACCTCGCTGTACATTCACTGACTTCACTTCTCTCAAAGACCATCACTTTGCTCTTCCCTACATTCACTTTTAGATTTCGTTTCTTACACACTCTCCCAAACTCATCGACCAAGCCTTGCAGCTCCCCTTCGTCTACACTCAACAACACAGTATCATCTGCAAACAACAGTACAGGAAGTTTCCAAACACTACCCTCTCACCAGGGCCACTCCAACATCCACTACCCTACCTTGTACCTCTTTTATTACCCCATCCACGCACAGACTGAACAATCATGGAGACATGACACATCCCTGTTTCAACCCAACCTTCAAGGAGAAAAATTCACTCAGTTCACCATCCACATGCACTATAGCCTTAGCACCATCAGACATACTCTTCACAGCATTCAACAACTTCTCATCTACTCCATATATTCTTAATACTTTCCACAATCCTTGTCTATCCACCCTGTTATAGTCTTTCTCCAAATCCATGAAAGCCGCATACAACTTCTTTCCCTTCTCTAGGAACGTTTCCACTAAAGATCTAAGAATGAATATCTGATCTACACAACCTCTTCTCTTCCTAAAGCCTCCCTGTTCTTCTCCAACTAATTCCTCTGTTATTTCCCTAACTCTGTCAATAAGTATCTTACCATACACTTTTCCTATTATACTAAGAAGACAAATGCCCATATGATTACCACACACTCCTTTTTCCCCTTTTCCTTTGTACAACTGAATAATTATACCTGACTTCGAATCCTCCAGAACTCTACCTTCCTCCCAGGCCAATCTGCACATCTTCCACATCCATTGTACTACTATCTCTCCCCCATGCATCAACATTTCACCACACACTCCATCAATTCCTGGGGCCTTCCCCAATTTAACTTTCTTCATTGTTTCCACAACTTCTATCCTACTGATTTCTTCCTGTCTTCTCACCTCCCTCCTTCTCCCAGCCATTCCCCACCCACATATACTATCATCATTTCCATCCTCTATGTTCAACAATTCCTTAAAGTGTTCTCTCCATCTGCTCACTTTTTCTCCCTTCACCACTAGTAATCTACCATTTCTATCTTTCACTCCTCTGCTAACTTCACTTCCACCCTGTCATACTCTCTTCACCTTTTTCCAGAACATTTTCTTACAGCCCCTCCACTTCACACTCAAATTTATTCCAAATTCCTCATCCACTCTCTTACTCTCTCTTACTAATCTTTTCACCTCTCTCTTTCTTTCTACATATAACTCTCTCTTCCTCCTCTCAACTTCTTCCACGCCCTTATTTCTCATCCATTCATTGTATGCTTTCTTCTTTTGTGCCACAGCTTGTCTCACCTCTTCATTCCACCACGCTGTTCCTTGCACCCCCCTCCGTCTTCTCTTCATCCCACACACCACATCACATGCTGCACATATTTCTTCTGTGAATATCCTGCACACACCTTCCAAGTCCCCCATCTGCTCCAATTCATATTTGCCCAATCGTTCCTCCACTTCTCTCTTATATTCTGCCTTTTTCTCATCCTCTTGTAACCTTTCCACTCTCCTTGCAAATACTCCTTCTTCCCCCTTCCCTTCTTCTATTTCTCCATCTTGTTTGGATCTTGATTCTGGCCACCACCAAGTAGTGGTCAGAGTGTCCACTCCCCCAGCCTCTATAAGCTCTTGCATCCATTTCACATCTTCGCATCCTTTCATCCACACACACATAATCAATCATTGTCTTCCTTTCATTCAGTTCATCACCCACCCTTCTCGTCACTCGCCATGTATGCCTGTGGATAATTTTATGCCTGAAGAGGGTATTGGCTATCACCAACCCCCTCCCAGCACAAATGTCCACTAACGCACTGTCATTCTCATCTATCTCAGCAGGCACACCCCACTCACCAACTATTCCATCCATCTTCACATTCTCTACTTTACCATTCATATCACCGATCAAAAACACTCTCTCATTCCTTCCAAACTTTTCCGTGCACACTTCCACATTTGTCCAGAACTCTTCTCTCACTCTGCTTGCACGATCTTGTGTTGGCACATACACACACAGAATTGCCTACATTTGTATTCCTACTTTCAATCTTACCCACACAATCCTTGACCCAACTGATCCATACTCTCTCATGTTCTTCTTCCATCTTTTACTCACAACTATACACACTCCTTCTTTGCCCTCTTATCCTCACCTACTCCTACACATATACCCCATCCATACTCCCATTCTCTCACCCTCTCACCCCTCCATTTACATCAGTTACTCCACATACATCAACTTTCGCACCCTCAGGCACCTGGACAATCTCACTCTCTTTCACCTCATCATTCGCACCTCTTACATTCCATGTTCCGATTACCATGTCCTTTGTCCGGTCCTTGGTCGTCATCTTTTGGTCAGTCCTTGTCCAAGGCTTCTTGTTCGTCTTTGTAGTTAGTTGTTTTCCGGGGAGGGGCACTAGCCCTCCGCCAACCCTTTTAGTCGCCTTTTACGACAAGCAAGGATACTGGGGGAGTATTTTGAAAAAAAACCCTACCCCCAGGGGTAGGGTTTTTCCATCCTTTTAAATTTACTAATTTGTACACGTGGTTTCTATCAAGTCAGTCCGAATAAAGGCCGTAGCCAAGAGTGAATCATCGGGTGCCTAAAGTGTACATACCCAACTATGGTTTGTGTTGTCCTTGGTCAAGAACTGTAGTTTCTTGCCTTCAGTTTTTTTTTTTTTCCTGGGTATAATTGGTCATCCAATCATATTGACAACGTCGGATCGAGTGCCTCGAAAAAGATGCGGCAACAATGCATCTTTGTCATCCCTCCAAACAAAATAAAATACTGTATTATGGTAGGTTAATGTTAGGTTAGGCCTAAGTTGATTAGGTATTGGTTGGTTTAATAATGTCCAAACACGGCTTTTCTGATGATTTTTGGTTTGATTAGCCGAACTGATTCATCTAATACCGAGAGAAGGTGCGACGTGCCAAATAATTTATCGTTGAACTCGTTCCGATGTGGCCAGTGTGATTGAACTGGATTATTAAACGAACCTGAAAAAAAAAAAAAAAAAAAAAAAGCTTCCCGACCGATGGTGGTGCTCAGACGTTGTGCAACACAGGCGTACAAACATGATCATATTTACAAAACATTTCAATCAACCGGACATACCACCGTGAATCCATGTGAATATCTGTTCATGTACATTACTTAACAAACTGTCAATTATCGAGTATTTCATGTGTTGTGTTGGATAGAAAGGTTGATATGGTGCGACTTAAAACAAACCTGCCAACCACCGTGAGAAATTTATAGCAAATGGTACGGAACGATTATATAAAAGACTGCATTCATTAATGAGATGAACAGCACAGATTTAATATGAAGAAGACAAAGATAGCTATATAACTGTCAGATTCACAGTAGTCAGACTGGAGAAGTCGTCTGTCTTCAGGTAGTCTAACTGATCATTTCCGTATTCAGTTACATTACCTTCCAATAGTAGTCTTTGATCCTGTAGAGTCAAATCATCTGTGAAGAAGTGAAGGGCTAGAGTCAAGGCATCGAACTCTAGTCATATAGAAAGCATGCACAGAAGTCTGTTGCTGAAAACTATGAAAAATGTGAAAAGAGTGACATAAAATTTATCCATTACTACGGAATTTCTGATACATGTATGACTGTACCAGAGTCTGGCGGTAATTTAGTATAAAACTGAACTGGACAGCCAACAGTTTATGGCATATTGGTGATGACAAGCCATGCTTTGTAACATTTTTTTTTTTTTATTAAATCGAATTACAGCCACTAACATAGTGTACGTATATATTTAGTAATGCATGTTAGTTATTCCGAAAATCTGAGGTGATGTCATTTTGCAATGTAAATATTATTTAATACCCTGGTTATAAGTTTGCAATTCATTCTATATGGCAATATGTAAATATTCACACGGAGTAAAATCCATGCAGACTACGCATTTTCTAAATACGGTGTGCAAGCGGATAATTTGTCTAATTTTAATCATTTCTAACGCTGCTTACAAGTGATTTTATATCATCTTTTGATAAGGAGCCATTGCAGTTTTCAAGGTATCAGTAGAATATAGAATCAGTCTATCGTCCAGCCTGTAATTGTTCTGTCAGGAGAGTACTGATCGAAGGCTTTTAGTCTAGTCATTTAAGTCATGGGTAAAAGGAGTGTGTTTATCAACACTGATACTGAGGTTTGGACGTAAATAAATCACCGCCTAATGAGAAATGAGCAAATCAATGCATATTATCAGGCATCAGGAAGTTTAATATAGTAGACAAGTGCTCAAGGACCCTTCGGACCCTCTCACACTTGCTCCTGCAGAGCGCTCTCATGCCGCATGCTCGCTTTCTCGTGCTTTGCACTTGTTTCCTCGTGCATTTCACTCGTTTCCTCGTGCGTCATGCGCGCATTGCGATCATTTCAGGTAATCTAAGACATGTTTATTTGCCGTTCTAGTCTAACATTGTCACTATTGGCTGTTAAGGCAACATCAAAGGGCCCATGATGGTCCGTTTATGTGCTGTTCTAGTCTAATGTTGCTTCTCACTCATTTCTTCGCAATTCGCGCGCGTGTTGTGATCATTTTAGGTAATATGAGTCACGTTTGTGTGCTGTTCTAGTCTAACGTTGTCACCATCAGCCGTCAAGGCAACATCGATATAAAGCCATCAAAAACTCTATGGTGAATGCAACCCTACTTTCACGCACTCACGCTGGCAGCGGCGTTCTTTGGTCAATCTTTGATCCCTCATTAAATACAGTAAAAGTTTTTCAGTCGTGATGGGACCAAGTTTTTTCACATCAGCGAATTTATTGCTATTTTTTTTGCCAATTTTGGTGCGATTTGAATGTGTAGTTTCTATCTATCTATCTATCTATTGCCAGACGCCTCAATCCCGTTTGGGGTGGCCACAAACAAATCGCCTCCAATTCGCCCTGTTCCCCGCCATTTCACTGCCCTGCTCCCAACTCACACCCCCCTCTCTCATATACCTCTCCACCCCATCCCTCCATCTCATCCTCGGCCTCCCCCTCCCTCTTCCCCCCTCCACCTCACTCACATACACTCTCTTCGTCAGTCTTTCACCCTCCATCCTCTCCACATGGCCAAACCACCTCAGTGTGTTCCTCATAACGCTTCCTATGACATCCACATCCACACCACAACGCTCCTTTATATCCTCATTCGTCAGCCTGTCTCTCCACGTGACTTCACAGGCTCCTCTTAAATAACTCATTTCCACTACTCTCACTCTTGACTTGTGTCCTTCCAACAATGTCCAAGCTTCACTTCCGTACGTTAGAGTTGGTATCACAATACTGTCATGTAGTAACTTTTTCACTTCCATGCTCACTTCCCTGTTTCTTATCACTGCTTTCAAGGAAGCAGCAACCTTTCTTCCCTGCTGTACCCTTTCAAGCACTTCACCCTCCAAACCTCCATCCTTACTCATCACACTACCCAAATACTTAAAAGTACTCACATTTTCCAATTCCTCACCATCTAACCTTGCTGTACATTCATTAACTTCACCTCTCTCAAAGACCATCACTTTACTCTTCCCTGCATTCACCTTTAGGTTCCGTTTCTTACACACTCTCTCATACTCATCCACCAAGCCTTGCAGCTTCCCTTCGTCTTCACTCAACAACACAGTATCATCTGCAAACAACAGTACAGGGAGTGTCCAAGCACTATCCTCTCTCACCAGGGCCACTCCAACATCCACTACCCTACCTTGTACCTCTTTTATTACCCCATCCATGTACAGATTGAACAACCATGGAGACATGACACATCCCTGTTTCAAACCAACTTTCAAAGAGAATAATTCACTTAGTTCACCATCCACACGCACTGCAGCCTTCGCACCATCGTACATACTCTTCACAGCATTCAACAACTTCCCATCTACTCCATATATTCTTAACACTTTCCACAATCCTTGTCTATCCACCCTGTCATATGCTTTCTCCAAATCCATGAAAGCCGCATACAACTTCTTTCCCTTCTCTAGAAACTTTTCCACTAAAGATCTAAGAATGAATATCTGATCTACACAACCTCTTCTCTTCCTAAGCCTCCCTGTTCTTCTCCAGCTAATTTCTCTGTTCTTTCTCTAACTCTGTCAATAAGTATCCTACCATACACTTTTCCTATTATACTAAGAAGACAAATGCCCCTATGATTACCACACACTTCTTTTTCCCCTTTTCTTTTGTACAAGGGAATAATTATACCTGACTTCCAATCCTCCGGGACTCTACCTTCCTCCCAGGCCAATCTGCGCATCTTCCACATCCATTCTACTACTATCTCTCCCCCATGCTTCAGCATTTCACCACACACTCCATCAATTCCTGGGGCTTTCCCTAATTTAACTTTCTTCATTGCTTCCACAACTTCTATCCTACTGATTTCTTCCTGTCTTCTCACCTCCCTCCTTCTCCCAGCCATTCCCCAGCCACTTATACTCGCATTACTTCCATCCTCTACGTTCAACAATTCCTTAAAGTGTTCTCTCCATCTGCTCACTTTTTCTCCCTTCTCCACTAGTAATCTACCATTTTTATCTTTCACTTCCCTGCTAACCTCACTTCCACCCTGTCTTACTCTTTTCACGTCTCTCCAGAACATTTTCTTAAAGTCCCTCCACTTTACACTCAAATTCCTTCCAAATTCCTCATCCACTCTCTTCTTACTCTCTCTTACTAATCTTTTCACCTCTCTCTTCCTTTCCACATATAGCTCTCTCTTCCGCCTCTCAACTTCTTCCACGCCCCTATTTCTCACCCATTCATTGTATGCTTTCTTCTTTTGTGCCACAGCCTGTTTCACCTCTTCAGTCCACCACGCTGTTCCTTGCACCCCCCTCCGCCTTCTCTTCCTTCCACACACCACATCACATGCTGCACATATTTTTTCTGTAAATATCTTACACACACCTTCCACGTCTCCCATCTGCTCCAATTCATATTTGCCCAATCGTTCCTCCACTTCTCTCTTGTACTCTGCCTTTTTCTCATCCTCGTGTAACCTTTCCACTCTCCTTGCAACTACTCCTTCCTCTCGTCTTTCCCTTCTTCTATTCCTCCATCTCACTTGCATCCTAATTCTGGCCACCACCAAGTAGTGGTCAGAAAGTCCACCCCCCCAACCTCTATACACTCTTGCATCCTTTACACATCTTCGCATCGTTTCATCCACACACACATAATCAATCATTGCCTTCCTTTCATTCAGTTCACCACCCACCCTTCTCATCACTCGCCATGTATACCTGTGGATCATTTTATGCCTGAAGAGGGTATTGGCTATCACCAACCACCTCCCAGCACAAATGTCCACTAACGCACTCCCAAAATACACACACACACACACACACACACACACACACACACGGCTGATGCTACAGTATATTAGATGGTTTACATTCCTTAGTAGAACATAACTTGAAATGACACTGAATTATGACGGTTTCACTGCCTCTTCGTAGTAATATATATACAGTACATATATATTTATATATATATATATATATATATATATATATATATGTATATATATATTATATCTATCTAACTATTTATCTATCTATATATATCTATATATATATATATATATATATATATATATATATATATATATATATGTATATATACTCTCTCTCTCTCTCTCTCTCTCTCTCTCTCTCTCTCTCTCTCTATATATATATATATATATATATATATATATCTATATATATATATATTTATCTATAGATAGATAGATAGATAGATACTGTATATATATAGATAGGTAGCTAGATAGATAGATAGATAGATACTGTATATATATAGATAGATAGATATATATATATATTATATCTATCTATCTATCTATCTCTATCTATCTATATATATCTATCTATCTATCTATCTATATATATCTATATATATATATATATATATATATATATATCTATATATATATATATATATATATATATATATATATATATATAAATATATCTATCTGCATATATATATATATATAACTATATCTATATCGATATATATATATATATATATATATATATCTTTATCTATATATATATTTATATATAGATAGATAGATAGATGGATAGATACTGTATATATATAGATAGGTAGCTAGATAGATAGATAGATAGATACTGTATATATATATAGATAGATAGATATATAGATAATATATATATATATATATATATATATATATATATATATATATATATATATATATATATATACATATATTCGTTCAGGAGAGAAAGAGAGAGAGATCGAGAGAGAGAGAGCAGGCGTCGGTCAGAGTAGCAAACGAACAGGTCGAGTTGTGTAGGCTAACCATAGCACCACTGACAGCAAAGCACGGCGCACACGGAGGAATTTGTCTCGGACCTCACTTTCTTTTGCATGGTTTCAAAAAAATTGCAAAGTAATCAGCGTGGCTCAATCGGTAGAGAGGTGGCCTGCAGTTCTAACGGACCTAGGTTCAAATCCCGACTGGGGCAGGGAACAGTTTAAGGATTTGAATTTCAATGAATCAGGCATTACCGATCTACCAGATGACCCGTCGACATGTCGTAAAAATACCCCCGGTAATACCAATACACCAGTCCTGCATGAGACAGCCGTATCATGTATTCAACATGGACGGTGGGTGTTAGCGCCAAAGTGGCGACATGTAGAGATGTATGCTATGTAGGAGGACTGCTGGGCCTTGACAGCAGGCTGTGAAGTCTATGACAAGAGTCGGACACACACACACACACCAAAAAAACTTATGTAGACAACTCACCAAACACGATCTGTCCATGCCCATCCACTCACTGCACCGTGCCAACAACTGGTGCATACACTGATACACGACACCCACTAATACAGTTCATTGTTTTTTGTTTGTTTTTATTGTGAAGATTTTCTTATGGGATCGAAAATGGGCTACGCTCCTTCCCAAACCCCCCAGTACTGAGTCTGTGTTGCCCGCAGCCTGGTTAATCTTTTTTTCTTGAAATCTATGGATGTTTCCATGTAGGGTCGGGATTGTGGGTTGGGAGCTGTGACCCTACCTCCTACAATCATTGTTTCAGCAACGCCGTTTCCCTTTTCTTTCCCTCTGTCTATGACCATGCAAATTTTTGCTTTCCATATAAGTATTCGACGGGGACTATGTCCTCCCCCCTATATCTCGCCGTGTTTTCCGTTTGGAACTCGTGACCTATCTCTGGAAAATATCTATACCTAACCAATTATGCACTGTAGTTTGAAACTGTGGTTGCGCACAGCTGACAAGCAAACAGATATACAGACAGTCTGACACCTTTAATTACATCTATTTCACACTGCTGTCCATGAAACCTAAGGTCAATGAAGTAATGAAGCAGCCTTAATGCTGAGTGGCTGTGAAGGATGCTCAAGCTGCGAGGGGTAATTGACCAGCGCTCAGTCGCCAGTTGCCCATTAATATGTGCGCACCTCGTTTACTGTCTCATTATGTTCCAGAAGCCTTCATCATTAAGACAGGGTGGACAAGTGACTCTTTTAAGGTCTGTAGACATTGCTGCTATATAACTCATCACGATTATATTAGCTTTCGATACAGGGACAAATATTATTACCTTACCTTTGTAAGTTCATAGAGCCAGGCGTGTAAAAGGATTATTGAGTGCATGAATATATGCCACTGTCATGTTATTTCCACAACCATTAGGATGGAATTCTTTACTCCCTCTAGAAACCGTGTTAAGACCTTAAAGAGATGTTTATGCTCAAAATAAGAATGGCAAAAGCAGGAGTTACACTTTATTTCGAGACTCCAGAAGTTTTAAAAGATATCTGACCACATCTATACGTTACAGAATGTTCTCTCCCTGACTTCTTGGACCTACTTCCTCAGCATAAACATGAAGTAAGTAGGACGGCGGAAAACATTACCAACTCACCTGCTAAGTTTTAAGACCCTGCCGTGTTGGGGACTAAAGTTTGGTGCCCTGGCCAGACTCTCCAGCTCCTCCTCTTCCTGTCACCAACGGCTTTTGCATCTCACTACATTTTTCCCTGGTTTTCATCGTTGCCAACTTTCTCTTCATTTCAAGACGATAATATTTTGTTAGTATCTGGCTTTTCTTTTTCCAGTCTTCCGCCCTCAATCTTTACAGGCCACTTGGCTTTTCCTTGTGTTTTATCATCCTGGTTGCCCTATTTCTCACTCACTAGTCGGGAAATGGTTGTTCCTCCCTACAGTCGGGATAGTACTCGTACATGCAACAGCCCAGTCCTAAGCCCACCGCTCTATCCTTCCCATCACCACCTCGTCCCAGTGGTTCATCTGTGTTGTTAATTTACTTGTTGCTTCATAGCAGACTCTCCTCCTCCGCTTCTCTCTCCTCATGACTTACGTTGCTCTCTTTACCCCTCCACACTTGTTCTTATGCATCTTCTCACCTCTCCTATCCATTCCACCCCGTTCTCTCTCTCTCTCTCTCTCTCTCTCTCTCTCTCTCTCTCTCTCTCTCGTCTTTTCTCATCTTCATGACTCTCCTTCCTCTCTCATCTCCCTCTCTTCCTTTTTGCTCTGTATTTTTTCTTCCCTCTCCTTTAATCTTCTCCTCTTTCTTCCATAGTATCCTTTTCCCTTCTTTTCATTCATTCCATTCCCATCTCCTTCTCCCTCCTCTAATTTCTTCTTTCAGCCTCTCCATCTTTCCGTCCCCATCATTCCTGTTTCCTTTCATCTTCCCCATCTCCTTCCTATACTTACATTCCTTCTTTCCCCTTCATCTCCCTCGTCACTTCCATTCCTTTTCCTCTACTTTTACTCCCTCTACTTCATTCTCTCCTCAGTCACCCCTCCCTCCTCCACCCCTCCCCTCCTCTCCTCACTCCCTCCTCCATTCCCTCTCCTTTCCCCTCCTGAATTTCTAATCCCTTCACCTTCATCTCATTCCCTCCCCTTCCTTCCCATTCTCTATCATCGTATCTCCTCAGCTACTCTCTCCTCTTCCTCCCATTCCCATTCTCGCCCTCACTCTCCCCGTGCCGTTTCTTTCCCTTTCCTCTCCTCTCCTATCTCATCCTTTCACCCTACTCTTCCTCCTTCCTCCTCCTGCTCACCGTTCTTCTCCCAGCATCATTTAGTTGTCAAACACTAATTTCCTGACGGCTACGTATTTGCTTGTTTCCAAGAGTAAAACGTAAACTGCATTTTTCTTTTCTAAATGTGCTTCAAAAACACATCTTTAGGTGTGGCAAGAACATGCCATCAAACACGTCATTCACTTAAGCAGGATAAGCAGATTCCTCTTTGTTGAGCCAGTCTAATTTAGTTTGCTCCTTCTTTACGATTTTATTCCAGTTTAGAGAGCATCCTACAAGTGAAGAGGTGATTCCCTTCAGCCTGCATAGCCTCTCTTAAGCCACCGAGCAAAATTATCTGGCTTAGTAAAAACAAAACGTAAAAGCCATTGTTCTGCTAAAATATAATAATGATCCCCACTGACTACGACAGGCCTTCCTTATGTTGCATGAAAAAGTCTAGAACTGGGCAATCTTTTGAACTGTCCTCCCTGTTTTTCCATTTCCTCTTTCTGCATTCGTCCCAATTACGTATTTAATGGGTTAACAGTTATCCTTTTGACAATGCTTATTATTATCAAGGGGAAGATGATGATAACAACAGGGGTGATGTTAGTGAAATTAGTCTCTCTCTCTCTCTCTCTCTCTCTCTCTCTCTCTCTCTCTCTCTCCCTCCTCCTCCTCCTCCTCCTCCTCCCAACGACCCCTCTCACAGATGCTGTGTCTGACAATAAAGTCGGTTTCTAGATCAGAATCAGCGACTTAGGTGTGATTATGAATGTTTTTATTAGTGTACTCTAATCTAAGTCCTTTGGGAGTGCTGACGTCCATTTTCTTATCATCAAGCTCTAATCAAGTCCTTTGTGTGTGTGTGTGTGTGTGTGTGTGTGTGTGTGTGTGTGTGTGTGTGTGTGTGTGTGTGTGTGTGTGTGTGTGTGTGTGTGTGTGTGTGTGTGTGAGGGGGGAGGGTATAAAGGTCAAGTGAGTGGAGAGGACTGGAAGGAAAGGGTGGACAAGGTACTGGGTGGTGGAATGGTGGGAGGAAAGGGGTGATTTCCCATGTAAAAATGTACAGTCTCACCCTCGACGGTAAATTAAGCAATCCTGAAAAATGTTATTCTTCTACACCACTGACAGCTTAACTCTGGATAACTTAAGAAGTCTTTTTAATACGACGTGGCTTCCCTGTGAGCTGAGGGCCTGCGCTCAGCAACTAAAACACACACACACACACACACACACACACACACACACACACCCACACACACACACACACACACACACACACACACACACACACACTTCACCACCTTATGCCATATACCTACTGCAGGGCTATTAACCTACTCTACAAGTAGGGCTGAATAATGAAACTCAGATTAACAAAACGGCCATATATTATTTTACCGGTATTTTCCCTTCTATCTGAAGACTTATAAGCACAAGGAAACGAGAAATTTATATATTACTTGCGATTTATACACAATTAAGAAAAATGCAAAACTTTATGCTTGCTTATTTGTTTATTTTCATTTTTCTGAGTCGGTCACAGGGCCAAACAAAAACGACTCAAGGGCCGGATATGGCCCGCAGGCTTCCAGATGAAGTGCTCTGTCCTAGTGCGTCACACCTCACCACCAAAACACATAACACACACCACTAATTCAGGGATAGATAGATACAGATACTCAGATAGATTTATAGATCGGTCAATGAACAGATAGATAGATAGACTGAACGGTAAAGAAAGGCAGATAAAAGACAGATAGTTCACTGACCACAAATCTGTACGCAAAATTAAACTACAATATATTACGAACATCATAAAACTACAGCATTTATATGCGTAATTCATAAAATATGGTCCTAAAAATCAAATCAAATAAAACGTTTTTTGCCATAAGTAGGCGTGCATATACGTTTACTTTAATTTGTCATGGTGAAAAAATATCACCAGACTGCCACAAATATAAAATGCCTGCAACACATTAAGCTGTCTAACAGTTATATGTATAAAGCTGGCTGCAACTAACAAAAAAAACATGCGTAAAGCTCATGATGGAAATCAGGGGATAAGCTAGTCATTTACAAAAGGGGATCTTATATGCAATCTCCATATTTTTTCAGTTTCTAATGTTTCATTGCTGACCTAAAGAAGTTAAGCTATTTGCCTGAATAATAATTTTTTCCCATGGGGCAGTGCTCAATGCCATGTAAAATACACTAACTCCAAAAGTATTTCGCAGGACAGTCCAATGTCACCCGAAAAGATGAACACATTGTGTGATTCAGAGGTGTTTTATAATTTGAGTATTTCGTGCTTGCAGTACCGAATTGGGAATGCCACCAGCACGTGACATACTGCAACCTCGCTGAAAAAGATTTACCAACGTGGGATTGAATCATCTGCCATACTGTAGTCGCCATCAACTGACCACCCGTGGTGTCAGACTGTCTCAAACGAAGTGAGCACCAATACCTTTCGGTGCATAGTGTACCTTTGTTTGGACTGCACCACATGCACACATGCACAGAGGCTCTCCTTGAATAGCAGGCTGCCACGGCCACGCCTGTTCCACTGACGGCACTCCAGGGCCAGTGAAAAGACACTGACTTGAAGGCGCATGAACACAATGCAGTGGTGCTCATACCACACCGTAACCCTAACACACACACATATACATACGCACACAACGTAGCATAACATATCACACCATACCACTTACCTAACACATATCACGGCACTCCAAACCACAGCACCCCAAACACATACTATGCCTCACCAGACCACACTCGAACACCCAGATAGATATCAAGTAAATGACATGAAAATTTATGAACATATAAGAAAAAGGAAACACAGAAGTAGGAGAAATACTAAAAAGTATGAACAACAAAGTGAACCACACAGACATCTCTCTCTCTCTCTCTCTCTCTCTCTCTCTCTCTCTCTCTCTCTCTCTCTCTCTCTCTCTCTCTCTCTCTCTCTCTATATATATATATATATATATATATATATATATATATATATATATATATATATATATATATATATATATATATATATATATATATATATATATATATATATATATATATATGTGATAGATACAGAGAGAGAGAGAGAGAGGTAGTCACTGGTGTGGTTATCCAGTGGAGCAGGAAATGGTGCAGTGTGGAAGAGGTAATGATGAAGGAGGTAGATGAGACGAGTGGCCGAGAACATTAATTATTTTTAATGCCTCTGTGTTTACCACTCTAGGCTTCCTTATGTGACCTGTGACACCCGAGTTGGAGAATTTATGGCCTCACTATTTCCTGTTATTTACACAGCTGCGAGAAAGGCCTGTTCCACACCAGAAATCTCACATCGAGGTGCAGATAAAATCACTAAATCATTTTGCATAGTTTCTGTTTCTGGACAGAGTAACATTCACTAATTTTCCATATTCTGCGCAGAAGCGACATTGTCGTTGACAAAGTGGGTGTGATATAAACAGTAGGAGGAGCTAATGAGAGTGTTATCTAATGACTGAACAGCTCTGCGTTCTTAAAAACTCTTAATTGGCTAAGAGTTAGGATAGGTTAACTTGTATTTGGTAGCAGAAGCCTCCTTTGAGTGTAATAGGCTGTAGAATATACTTAAGACAGAACATTGGCTTGTTAAGTCTAGGAGGCAGAGTAAATTACTGCAGTATATAATGCATGAGGAACTAGCAACAGTCATTCATTTTATTACTAGACATATTCGGGACACCTTTCCCACTAGATACCTTCAGACACAGTCTCACTTTGATTTCAACACACAAAGACTGAGCACCATTTCCCCTTTTGGTTTACCTCTCCATACAATACTGGTGTGTGGATTATATCACCAAAGAATTCTCCTAATTCCTCAACCTATGAGTACATAGCTTCCTCTTGTTGTAATTTGATTAGTATAGAAAAATAACATTTTTATATCTGTGTTGTAAGCCTATATGAATCCCCCTGTTTGTAATGAATCGTATATATATATATATATATATATATATATACACTATAGCACTAGCCGTGTGTGTGTGTGTGTGTGTGTGTGTGTGTGTGTATTTTGGGCAGCCGAAACTACACATTCAAATCGCACCTAAATTGGCAAAAAAATCGCAAAAAATTCGCTGATGCGAAAAAACTTGACCCCATCACGAATGAAAATTTTTTACTACATTTAATGAGGAAACACATCCTGACCAAAAAAACGCCGCTCCAGGCACCCGGCATAGGATCTCCGAAGAAATTTTTGCCCATGGGTATAACTAAAATAAACTACAGCAGCGCGAGAGCCCTCCACAGGAGCAAGTGTGAGGGGCCCGAAGGGCCGACGAGCACTTGTATATATATTATAGTGCAAAGTAAAGTAAGTTAGTTTTCTTGTGAATGTCATCCTATTCTTCTGGTGATTGATAAAAGGTTAAAGAGTGAAGGAAGCTGACTTACCCAACGCCGTATTACATGCTATTATCAAATTTGGCGACTCTGCCAGGATAGCTCTGTGACATAATACCAGCAGCGTTGGCCAGGTACACAGTGCCAACACTTACCTAATTAACCATAATCAGTAATCATTGCCCTAATGAATGATACTGATTTCAAAACATTTTTAGATTTTAAGCCCTCCCCAACCTAAATGAAAACAGTCACAAGGCGTGAACCCATATTGCATGCCCAGGCCTTACAGTTGAGATATTCCGCCAAAATTACTAAGAGTGATTAACTTGATCTAATACTGGACACCATGTTTGAAAACAGTGTTATTCCGGAGAGTGAGTTCCCCATAGTTATTCCTGAGGCACATGGTTACAGTAATGCTGCACAAGGCGTTGACTCTGAGATTCTGGCACCGTAGATGCCTGCCACAAGTGATTATTCTGTTCATGATACTCGTGACAAAGCACAACTTCAGTTACCCAAAATTAGGTTGAGATAACTGGAACTGCAATCTCAAATGAGAGAACTAGAAGTGGAAGCTCAAATGAGAGATCAAGAATCGCAAGCTAAAATTAGAGAACTAGAAATACAAGCTAAAATGAGATGCAAAATGGATCATGTATACAGATTAAATCATGCTGATAGTTCTCTTTGAGAGCATAATTCGTCTGCCAGGGAATTTTTTTGATGTTATCAAGAATATAAAGCTAGTGCCTCTCTTTAATGAGCAATATGTCACTAAGTACTTCCAAATGTTTGAAAGGTGGCAGGACATCTTTCTTGGCCAAAAGACTCTTGGTCAATATTGTTGCACAATGTACTGAATGGAAAGACTCAAGAGGCTTATATTTCTTTATCAGTTGATCAGTGTTAACTATGATTGTGCAAAAGATATGATTCTCAAAGCATATAAGCTCGTGCCAGGGGCATATAGGCTTAAATTTAGATCCACCTTTAAACCGAAAGTTCAGACTCATGTGGAACATGCTAGAGTACTCACAAGTTTATGTGATCAGTGGTTGCATTCTCAGAAAGTTAACGATTTCTCTAAATTCAGAAAACTCATGATCTTGGAGAACTTTACTGGTAACCCAGAAAAGGTTGCTACTACTCACCTAGTAGAGAAAGATTTAGATACCCTAGCTGAGGCTGCCGTTGTAATAGATAATTATTGCATAATTCATAAGCATGAACGTAAGCCCCAGTCATTTGTTAAGGGTAGGAAAGTGGAAAAACCAGTTTTTGTAAACCCCTCCTCCTGCAAAGGCAAGTGAATGTGGAGTAGACTGTAGCACCAGTCGAGCAGGGCAGTACTCCCGAGGTGGATGGAAAGCTGATGACACGGAGTGCTGGAGCTCCCGTTTCATCAGCCCTCAGGACTAGTTCCTGACCATCCCCCTAGCTGAACTTTTTCAGTGTCTCAGTTACACAGAGAGTAGGCCAGCATGCTCTCCAGTACAAATTTCTCTATCTATCTTCACCAAACTACATGCACAGTACACACTACACTTCCTATTCAAAATTCACCAAAATGGCGTCAATTCACCCAGCCTCGGAGTCCCCAGGGGGGGGACCATAAATGCCCCCGCCATCTGCCCCTCTCCCGGTGACGACTCGAGGTGCCTGGAACCACTGTCTGACTCTCTTCTTCTTCATTTCTGCAACATTCGCGGCCTTTCATCTAACTTTCGCTCTGTTGAGCACCACCTCTCCTCCTCTAAACCTCACCTTCTTTTTCTAACTGAGACTCAGCTGTCTGAGGCAACTGACAGCAAACCCTTTTCTGTATCCTCCTACACTCTCTATACTCATTTCAAAGCCAAAGGTGGCTGTTGTGTATACATACGCAACGACTTATCTTGCTCTCGTGTTCCTGAACTTGATTCTTCTGAATTCTCCACTCTCTGGCTTCGGCTTTCCTGTCATTCTCAGACTAAATATATCTGTGCTGTTTACTTATCCCCTAATTCTACTGACTATCAAAAATTCTTCGACTATCTTACTTCTACGATGGAACACATTCTGTCCATTTCTCCTTTCTCTGAAATCTCCATTCTTGGAGATTTCAATGTTCACCACCACCTTTGGCTCTCCTCTCCTTTCACGGATCCACCTGGTGAACAAGCCTACATCTTTTCTATCCTTAATGACCTAGAGCAGCTTGTACAGCACCCTACCCGTATCCCTGACCGCCTTGGAGAGAGCTCCAACATACTTGACCTCTTCCTCACAACTAATCCTTCTGCTTACTCTGTTAATCTTTTCTCTCCGTTGGGCTCCTCCGATCACAACCTTATTACCTTAACCTGTCCTATCGCTCCAGTACGGCCTGCGGACCCTCCAGGGAAACGTCGTCTCTGGCATTTTGGAGCCGCGGACTGGGAGGCCCTCAGGCAGTACTTCTTTGATTTTCCCTGGAATGATTATTGCTTCCATGGCCGTGAGCCATCTGAGTGTGCCTTGCGCATTACGGAGGTTATTCTCTCGGGCATGGAAGCATACATTCCTTTCTCATATCCTTTGACTAACGCAAGAAAGCCTTGGTTTAATCACGCTTGTTCTAATGCTGTCCGCAACAAGGAGAAGGCCTACAAAAGGTACTGGAGCCAACCCACCCCTGAATCACATAATCTTTACGTTTCTGCCCGGAATCGTGCTAAGTCTGTTCTTCGCTCTACTAAAAATAATTTCATCCATACTAAATGCTCTCAACTCTCCAACTCGAATTCTTCCCGCTCCTTCTGGCACCTTGCCAAAAATCTTTCTAACAACTTTACCTCATCATCCTTCCCTCCTCTTTTCTACTCTGATGGTTCTGTAGCTATTTCTTCTACTGATAAAGCAGATCTCTTCGCACAGACTTTCTCCTCCAATTCCACCTTAGACGATTCCGGTGCTGTTCCTCCATCACTTCCCCCCTCTGACTTCCTCATGGCTGACATTAAAATTTCTTCAGTTGATGTATTTTCTGCCATTACTGGCCTCAATACTAACAAGGCATATGGGCCTGATGGGGTCCCTCCTGTTGTTCTCAAAAACTGTGCTTCTGTGCTTACACCCTGCCTAGGCAAACTATTTCGCCTTTGTCTGTCAACTTGTACCTTCCCTTCTTGCTGGAAGTTTGCTCTCATTCAGCCAGTCCCAAAGAAGGGTGACCACTCCCAACCCTCCAACTATCGTCCAATTGCTTTAACGTCCTGTATTTCAAAAGTTTTCGAGTCAATTCTTAATAGAAAAATTTTAAGGCATCTTTCCTATCACAACCTTCTTTCCGATCGTCAGTATGGGTTCCGTCAGGGACGCTCCACTGGCGATCTTCTCACCTACCTTTCAGACTCCTGGTCATCCTCATTTCGGGACTTTGGCGAAAGCTTTGCCATTGCACTTGACATCTCAAAGGCTTTCGATCGAGTCTGGCATAAATCTTTAATTTCCAAACTGCCCTCCTACGGTTTCTATCCTTCTATCTGTGCCTTCATCGCTAGCTTCCTTTCTGGTCGTTCTATAGCTGCTGTCGTAGACGGCCATCGTTCTTCTCCTAGATCTATCAACAGTGGTGTTCCTCAGGGCTCTGTCCTATCACCAACTCTCTTCCTTTTATTCATCAATGATCTTCTAAGCTGTACATCTAACCCTATCCACTCATACGCTGATGACTCCACCCTTCACCTTTCCATTCGGTTCCCGCAACGCCCATCTCAACAGTTACTTCAAGAAACAAGGGATGAGGCTATGGCACACCTAATGTCTGACTTGGCTCATATCTCTGACTGGGGTAAAAATAATATGGTTGTCTTTAATGCATCTAAGACTCAGTTCTTACACCTATCAACCCGACAAAATCTTCCACAGGTATACCCACTAATGTTTAATAATATTCCGATTAATCCTGCATCATCCTTGAACATGCTTGGGGTTTCATTTACTCGGGACTTATCTTGGAAAGATCATATTACATCTCTTGTAAAATCTGCTTTCAAGAGATTGGGTGTGCTAAGCCGACTCCGCTCTTTCTTTACCCCTGCACAATTATTGACTCTATACAGGGGTTTTATCCGCCCCTGTGTGGAGTATAACTCTCATGTGTGGGGAGGCTCCCCACATACAGCTCTTCTCAATAGGGTGGAGTCAAAGGCTTTTCGTCTCATTAACTCTCCTCTTACTGACTCCCTTCAACCTCTGTCTCTTCGCCGCACTGTTGCATCTTTATCTCTTTTCTATCGCTACTTTAATGGTCACTGCTCCTCTGAACTGTCTGCTTGCATTCCTCCACCTCTACGACGGGCGCGTAGCACCCGTCTGGCAGCAAACTCTCATCCCTTTTCTGTCCAACTCTCTAATGCAAGAGTTAACCGTTACTCCCAGTCTTTCATTTATGCAACAGGTCAGCTCTGGAACTGTCTCCCTCTGTCTGTATTTCCTTCTGCCTATGATCTCCAGTCTTTCAAACGTAGTGTGTCCAGACATCTCAAAATGATCGGATCTTGAATTTGGCTCTCTATTGTATTTTGTTTTTCTCTTGGAGGGAACTGTTACTGCGGGCTCATGGCCTTTGGTTCCTTCTTCCTCACATAAAAAAAAAAAAAAAAAGTGACACTACTGGGGTAACTACAACCCCAGAGTGTGTTAGTTCCACTAAAGCAAGTGAGGACAGTTTTTCCAGAGGGTCAGGAAAGTGTGTCAGAGTTTACCAATATTGCAAGATATCGGGACATTTGGAGGGCTGGTGCTGGAAGAAACGTGGACAAGGTTCCACAGCTAATCCTGTTACTTGATAAGCTCTTGGGGATCTTTTGACACCAACAGAGAGCAGCCACTCACAGATAGTATTAGTAGTGGTTAGACACCCTCCCCCTCCCCCAGCAAGTACATATTGTTGATACAACCAGTGTGGAGTAGTCAGTCTCCTATAGAGCCGTTGTTTGACACTAGTGAGACTGGAGCAGTGCAGCAGTCATGATCAAGTGAGAGTGGTAATTAGGTTCCATCAGTCTCCCCTTGCGAGCAATACACGGAGACTCCTCACCAGACAATTTATTTGCTAACTTCATATCCAAGGGGTTAGTTTCACTTGATGGGAAAGTTGGTAAGGAAGTCACTATACTTAGAGATACAGGTGCCTCACAGCTGCTAATGTTGAAGGGGGGTAGTTGATATAGCTGACCCTAATGAATATGTCTGGCTGCAAGGTATAGCTCAAGTTTGTATCTGTTCCCCTTGTTGATGCGAACCTCCAGTAAGAGTTAGTTACTGGTTCAGCGTTTGTGGGTGTTGATAACCAGCTACCTATACAAAGAGTCACTTTCCTTTCGTATAGTGACCTGCCAGGAGGACAAGTGAGTGCTGTTTCCTGCGTGTCAAAAAATCCCCTGAGTGAGGATAAGACTAAAGAGCTGGAAGCTGTATGTCCTAACCTGCTGCCCACTTGTGCTGTAACCAGAGCTATGACGGCAAAGGTCAGCCATGATCATAGTGACAGTAAAAGCAATGGGCATGGCAATACCTTCTTTGCCTAGTAGCCTGAATCTGAGGGTAATGATTCTCCCCAGACTGATGCAAGTGCAGGGTTATCTGATATGCACTAATCTGATCCAAATATTGGGTGGTGAACTGAGTGAAAGGAAGGCAATGATTGATTATGTGTGTGTGGATGAAGCGATGCGAAGATGTATATTGGATGCAAGAGTTTATAGAGGTTGGGGGAGTGGACTTTCTGACCACTACTTGGTGGTGGCCAGAATTAAAGTTCAAGTAAGATGGAGGAATAGAAGAAGGGAAAGACGAGAGGAAGGAGTAGTTGCAAGGAGAGTGGAAAGGTTACAAGAGGATGAGAAAAAGGCAGAGTATAAGAGAGAAGTGGAGGAACGATTGGGCAAATATGAATTGGAGCAGATGGGGGACGTGGAAGGTGTGTATAGAATATTTACAGAAGAAATATGTGCAGCATGTGATGTGGTGTGTGGGAGGAAGAGAAGACGGAGGGGGGTGCAAGGAACAGCGTGGTGGACTGAAGAGGTGAAACGGGCTGTGGCACAAAAGAAGAAAGCATATAATGAATGGATGAGAAATAGGGGCGTGGAAGAAGTTGAGAGGCGGAAGAGAGAGTTATATGTAGAAAGAAAGAGAGAGGTGAAAAGATTAGTAAGAGAGAGTAAGAAGAGAGTGGATGAGGAATTTGGAAGGAATTTGAGTGTAAAGTGGAGGGACTGTAAGAAAATGTTCTGGAAAGAGGTGAAAAGAGTAAGACAGGGTGGAAGTGAAGTTAGCAGGGGAGTGAAAGATAAAAATGGTAGATTACTAGTGGAGAAGGGAGAAAAAGTGAGCAGATGGAGAGAACACTTTAAGGAATTGTTGAACGTGGAGGATGGAAGTAATGCGAGTATAAGTGGCTGGGGAATGGCTGGGAGAAGGAGGGAGGTGAGAAGACAGGAAGGAATCAGTAGGATAGAAGTTGTAGAAGCAATGAAGAAAGTTAAATCAGGGAAAGCCCCAGGAATTGATGGAGTGTGTGGTGAAATGCTGAAGCATGAGGGAGAGATAGTAGTAGAATGGATGTGGAAGATGTGCAGATTGGCCTGGGAGGAAGGTAGAGTCCCGGAGGATTGGAAGTCAGGTATAATTATTCCCTTGTACAAAGGAAAAGGGGATAAAGAAGTGTGTGGTAATCATAGGGGCTTTTGTCTTCTTAGTATAATAGGAAAAGTGTATGGTAGGATACTTATTGACAGAGTCAGAGAAAGAACAGAGAAATTAGTTGGAGAAGAACAGGGAGGCTTTAGGAAGGGAAGAGGTTGTGTAGATCAGATATTCATTCTCAGATCTTTAGTGGAAAAGTTTCTAGAGAAGGGAAAGAAGTTGTATACGGCTTTCATGGATTTGGAGAAAGCATATGACAGGGTGGATAGACTAGGATTGTGGAAAGTGTTAAAAATATATGGAGTAGATGGGAAGTTGTTGAATGCTGTGAAGAGTATGTACGATGGTGGGAAGGCTGCAGTGCGTGTGGATGGTGAACTAAGTGAATTTTTCTCTTTGAAAGTTGGGTTGAAACAGGGATGTGTCATGTCTCCATGGTTGTTCAATCTGTACGTGGATGGGGTAATAAAAGAGGTACAAGGTAGGGTAGTGGATGTTGGAGTGGCCCTGGTAAGAGAGGATAGTGTTTGGAAACTCCCTGTACTGTTGTTTGCAGATGATACTGTGTTGTTGAGTGAAGACGAAGGGGAGCTGCAAGGCTTGGTGGATGAGTTTGAGAGAGTGTGTAAGAAACGGAATCTAAAGGTGAATGTAGGGAAGAGTAAAGTGATGGTCTTTGAGAGAGGTGAAGTCAGTGAATGTACAGCGAGGTTGGATGGTGAGGAATTGGAAAATGTGAGTACGTTTAAGTACTTGGGTAGTGTGATGAGTAAGGATGGAGGTTTGGAGGGTGAAGTGCTTGAAAGGGTACAGCAGGGAAGAAAGGTTGCTGGTTCTTTGAAAGCAGTGATAAGAAACAGGGAAGTGAGCATGGAAGTGAAAAAGTTACTACATGACAGTATTGTGATACCAACTCTAACGTACGGAAGTGAAGCTTGGACGTTGTTGGAAGGACACAAGTCAAGAGTGAGAGCAGTGGAAATGAGTTATTTAAGAGGAGCCTGTGGAGTCACATGGAGAGACAGGCTGACGAATGAGGATATAAAGGAGCGTTGTTGTGTTGATGTGGATGTGATAGGAAGCGTTATGAGGAACACACTGAGGTGGTTTGGCCATGTGGAGAGGATGGAGGGTGAAAGACTGACGAAGAGAGTGTATGTGAGTGAGGTGGAGGGGGAAAGAGGGAGGGGGAGGCCGAGGATGAGATGGAGAGATGGGGTGGAGAGGTATATGAGAGAGGGGGGTGTGAGTTGGGAGCAGGGCAGTGAAATGGCGGGGGACAGGGCGACTTGGAGGCGATTTGTTTGTGGCCACCCCAAACGGGATTGAGGCGTCTGGCAATAGATAGATAGATAATTGACTCAGCAGCCAGGGAAGATGAATGTGAGTCTTAATCCCCACCGTGCTCATCGCCTCACATGAAGTGGTAGGCAGGCCACCCCTGGCCGAGCTTCATAATTTCAAGCACGAGGAAGCGTCAGTGGTTTCCATGGGAACGTTCAGTCTCCCTTTACGCCATCAGAGTAGTTGCCAACCCTGTGACACCGCAGCTGCCAAATACCACATATTAGTAATTCAGTTCTCGTTTGTAGCTCAGCAATGGTGGACTCACGCCAGTCTACCTCCCGCAATGCTAGCGAATTATTGCCACCCTCGCACTCACCCAAGAGGCATAAATTACAAAAAGACGAGGGTGATGAAGTGTTCCAGCTCAGAAATACCTGATCTGATGACAGATAATCAAATAAATGATTTTAAAAAAAGTCCAAAAACAATGACTCAGGGAAGGTAACCGGGTTGATATGAATTAGCGAGGCGGGAGTTAATTGTCAGAATAGTACTATAATGCAAAGATGGAGACCTCCAAGTGGTGCTCAAGATAACGAGCGGGAGAATGTATATCAGGTTGTTGTTCCAAAACCCTGTAAGCAAAAAATTATGTCCATTGCTCATGACTCGTCTTTAGCAGGTCACTTAGGGATGAAGAAGACTCTCTCTTGCATCTGGCAGCACTCTAAGTGGCCTGGAATCCGTCGAGATGTCTCCCAGTTTTGCAGGTCATGTCTCACCTGCCGGCTAGTGGGTAAGAGCAATAAGCCCATCCCTGTGACTCCTCTGATTCCTCTATCTTTGTTCGATGCCCTATTCACAAGAGTTCTTGTGGATATTGTTATAGCCAGAGAGACACCAAGTGAGTCCTTGGGCTACTCGACATTTCAGTAAATTTTTAGCCATGACGTAACAGGTCCTCTTAAACTACTTAAAGAACAATTGGTCAAGGATGATGACCAAATTAGCTTGCTTAAGTACGTGTTGAAGTTTAAATAAAGACTGGCCTATAGTATGGGAGTAGCCAGGGAAAACTTGGAGTCATCTCAGAAGAAGATGAAGAAGAGGTATGACAACTCCAAGAAAGTTAGGAACAGAGTGTTTAACCCAGGAAATCAAGTTCTTGTCTTGCATCCCATTCATGGTCAGCCCTGCAGGCAAGTTTCGCAGGCCCTTATGTAGTAGAAAAGTGGGTAGGTGAAGTTAATTATGTCATCTTAACCCCAGACCGGAGGAAGAAACGAAGGTTGTGCCATATGAATATGCTTAAGGAGTACCACAGGTCTTTTGGTATGTACAGTGTAAAGTAAGTTAGTTTTCCTGTGAGTTTCATCCTACCATTAAAAGGTTAAAGAGTGAAGGAAGCTGACTTATCCAGCACCGTATTATATGCTCATAACAATATATATATATATATATATATATATATATATATATATATATATATATATATATCATCAGCCGTTTAAGTGTCCAGTGCAGGATCGGCCTACCCCTACTGAAGTGGGGATGATACAGCCAATATATCTCTACCCAGTGGCTTAGGCTGTCTGGTAGAGACTGTATGTAGGGTGAGAAGTGCTTGCAAGTGTAATTGTAGTGTTGTAGTGGCTTTGTATGTGTGTGTAGTCTGCGAACCAAATGTAATCGGCCCGCGCAAGCCGACTGGGTGCAAGCATACTTTATAGCATGCAACACTGGTTCAACCACAGCACCCTTCATGTCCGCCAAGCAGTATGTGGCCAGAAGAATATATATATATATATATATATATATATATATATATATATATATATATATATATATATGTGTGTGTGTGTGTGTGTGTGTGTGTGTGTGTGTGTGTGTGTGTATAGAGACATGATCCCACTGCTACATGGCATGTCCCCAGGTGGCGGACAGGGGAACGCCTTGCACATATAAGAGGTATCGTCACAGACGGAGCGGACCATGGGACCCTGTATAGAAATATAGGGCTCCACCGAGTATATTGAATAAGGAGGCACAAAAACTACATCTCACCAATAGGTGTGTTAGTACCAGAGGCGTCATTTCAATTTTCCTTGGGAGGGGGGGATAGGCTCTTTAGGAGGCCCCCCTACTCCCACCTCCCCACATGGGTGGGGTGGCTAGCGAGCATTTTGAAGCCACATGCAAAGCTGTATTTAGAGAATTAAAGCAGTAAACAAATATGTATCATTGATTCATTCATTGCCAGACGCCATGTATCCCAGACGGGGTGGCCATACTTTATATAATAATTTGTTAAACCAGTTACTTCCTGAAAGACACACTAATCGATACTCTGGCATTGGCAATATTTCTGTGTGAAGTTGAATATGTAATTTAAAGTGCATAGTAAAGTACATATCACTGCATTATATGCTAATGACCTTGGATAATAGACGAAACAGCAATTAAAATATTTGTATTGGTGAAAGCTTAAACTGACTTCATTCTTACAGCCTAATGAAAAGATAATTACTATAAAATTGGGAATGAAAAGGTGTAAACTTGTAACTGACTTAAAAATGGAAAGCTTTTAACTTCTTAGCCCCCAAAATACCATGAACCATATAAAGTAATATGAAAAAGTAAGCTCTACACTAAAACGTGGGAGAAATAAAATGATGGTTTTAAATTTGGAAAAGGCTCAAGTAAGAAGAGTATATTAATTCAAGAATTCATTAGAGGAAATTGAAAATTAAACTGCGTATATTTATTGCACTGAAAAATTAATAAACTACTGCAGTAGTGGATATCTCCGTGATCTCTGCTTTGCAAAGTTATCAACCAGGGTGTTAAAGTTAAGATTTTTAACAAGTTCCTTTTCCGAGCCCATAAGTAGCAAGTAACTTAAGTGATCATTTCTCAGTGAGATTCTTAGATATGTCTTGACTAAGCAAAGTACTGAAAAAAGTCGTTCATTGCCTGCAGTAGTTACTGGAAGGATGAGAAGAATTTTGATAATTTTCACTATTTCAGAATACGCACAATCTAATGGTTTGAGTTCATATAATTAAAACAGATTCTTTGGCTTGTCACTCTTTCTTAGAAAATGTCTTTTTGCAACAGATATTTGAGAACATAGAAGAATTTCAACTGTGTATATATCTTTGTAAGACTGTACTACAATAGAAAGCTTCTAATATTCTAGAAAGTCTCTGGAACTGTAATCAAGTGCATTCTTTGCTTCTGTTAGGGGCATGTTTTGTGTGAAGCGAATATCAAGCTTGAGAGAAATATATCTATCAAAATATGTTCTTTTGATTTCAGTCTTTGGAGCAATAGAAGTCTATCTATCTATCTATTGCCAGACGCCTCAATCCCGTTTGGGGTCGCCACAAACAAATCGCCTCCACGTCGTCCTATCCCCAGCCATTTCACTGCCCTGCTTCCAATTCACACACCCCTCGCTCATATACCTCTCCACCCCATCCCTCCATCTCATCCTCGGCCTCCCCCTCCCTCTTACCCCCTCCACCTCACTCACATACACTCTCTTCGTCATTCTTTCACCCTCCATCCTCTCCACATGGCCAAATCACCTCAGTGTGTTCCTCATAACACTTCCTATCACATCCACATCCACACCACAACGCTCCTTTATATCCTCATTCGTCAGCCTGTGTCTCCATGTGACTCCACATGCTCCGCTTAAATAACTCATTTCCACTGCTCTCACTCTTGACTTGTGTCCTTCCAACAAAGTCCAAGCTTCACTTCCATACGTTAGAGTTGGTATCACAATACTGTCATGTAGTAACCTTTTCACTTCCATGCTCACTTTCCTGTTTCTTATCACTGCTTTCAAAGAACCAGCAACCTTTCTTCCCTGATGTACCCTTTCAAGCAATTCACCCTCCAAACCCCCATCCTTACTCATCACACTACCCAAGTACTTAAACGTACTCACATTTTCCAATTCCTCACAATCCAACCTCCCTGTACATTCACTGACTTCACCTCTCTCAAAGACCATCACTTTACTCTTCCCTACATTCACCTTTAGTTTCCGTTTCTTGCACACTCTCCCAAACTCATCCACCAAGCCTTGCAGCTCCCCTTCGTCTTCACTCAACAACACAGTATCATCTGCAAACAACTGTACAGGGAGTTTCCAAACACTATCCTCTCTCACAAGGGCCACTCCAACATCCACTACCCTACCTTGTACCTCTTTTATTACCCCATCCATGAACAGATTGAACAACCATGGAGACATGACACATCCCTGTTTCAACCCAACTTTCAAAGAGAAAAATTCACTTAGTTCACCATCCACACGCACTGCAGCCTTCCCACCATCGTACATACTCTTCACAGCATTCAACAACTTCCCATCTACTCCATATATTCTTAATACTTCCCACAATCCTAGTCTATCCACCCTGTCATATGCTTTCTCCAAATCCATGAAAGCCGCATACAACTTCTTTCCCTTCTCTAGAAACTTTTCCACTAAAGATCTAAGAATGAATATCTGATCTACACAACCGCTTCCCTAAAACCTCCCTGTTCTTCTCCAACTAATTCCTCTGTTCTTTCTCTAACTCTGTCAATAAGTATCATACCATACACTTTTCCTATTATACTAAGAAGACAAATGCCCCTATGATTATACTAAGAAGACAAATGCCCCTATGATTACCGCACACTTCTTTTTCCCCTCTTCTTTTGTACAAGGAAATAATTATACCTGACTTCCAATCCTCCGGGACTCTACCTTCCTCCCAGGCCAATCTGCACATCTTCCACATCCATTCTACTACTATCTCTCCCTCATGCTTCAGCATTTCACCACACACTCCATCAATTCCTGGGGCTTTCCCCATTTTGACTTTCTTCATTGCTTCCACAACTTCTATCCCACTTATTTCTTCCTGTCTTCTCACTTCCCTCCGTCTCCCAGCCATTCCCCAGCCACTTATACTCGCATTATTTCCATCCTGTATGTTCAACAATTCCTTAAAGTGTTCTCTCCATCTGCTCACTTTTTCTCCCTTCTCCACTAGTAATCTACCATTTTTATCTTTCACTTCCATGCTAACCTCACTTCCACCCTGTCTTACTCTCTTCACATCTTTCCAGAACATCTTCTTACAGTCCCTCCATTTTACACTCAAATTCCTTCCAAATTCCTCATCCACTCTCTTCTTACTGTCTCTTACTAATCTTTTCATCTCTCTCTTTCTTTCTACATATAACTCTCTCTTCCGCCTCTCAACTTCTTCCACGCCCCTACTTCTCATCCATTCATTGTATTCTTTCTTCTTTTGTGCCATAGCCTGTCTCACCTCTTCAGTCCACCACGCTGTTCCTTGCACCCCCCTCCGTCTTCTCTTCCTCCCACACACCACATCACATGCTGCACATATTTCTTCTGTAAATATCCTGCACACACCTTCCACGTCCCCCATCTGCTCCAATTCATATTTGCCCAATCGTTCCTCCACTTCTCTCTTATACTCTGCCTTTTTCTCATGCTCTTGAAACCTTTCCACTCTCCTTGCAAGTATTCCTTCCTCTCGTCTTTCCCTTCTTCTATTCCTCCATCTTACTTGTATTCTAATTCTGGCCACCTCCAAGTAGTGGTCAGAAAGTCCACTCCCCCAACCTCTATAAGCTCTTGCATCCATTACACATCTTCGCATCCTTTCATCCACACACACATAATCAATCATTGCCTTCCTTTCATTCAGTTCACCACCCACCCTTCTCATCACTCGCCCTGTACACCTGTGGATCATTTTGTGTCTGAAGAGGGTACTGGCTATCACCAACCCCCTCCCAGGACAAATGTCTCCCTAGAGCTGAATCATTCAAGAAGCTCTTTAGTCCCGATGATACCTTCTGAATTCTCTTTGGCTTAGGTCTGCTCAACTGATTTGAATTTTCCAAGTTGGTATCTGCCTCATATGTTGAAACAAAATCTCTAGCTTTGTCAAAAATATCAGAGAAAGCCTCGTCTTTTCTCAAGACCTGCAATTCCTTAATAATTGACTGTATGTGAAAGCATGCTTCAGATAGTAAGGCTTCCTCTGCTTGAAGCTGATCTGACAAACTATTGGTAACTCTAAGGACTTGTTCAGTAATATGTAGATCTATTACGAACCTGAAAGACTAACTTTTTGTACAGTCTATTTGCTTCTGCCGCAGCTTCTGAATCAGAACCCTCTGAAACTGTATGAAGCAATGATTGCAAACTTCCCTAGCGAAGCTTAACCTTTGATACTGACCCATAATAGTAAGACCATCTAGTTATAGTAGGTCTTTCTAGTGTCAAAACCTGAGATCTTCTGCTTTCTGTGCCTCTGTGAAAAGTTGGTTCCCTGTGATACTATTCAATAAATGTGTGAAGGTTTATATCCAAGGGGTGGTTGTGGTTTATTGCTCACGTAATGCCACTCAGGGATGAGTGAGGTTGGTCACTCTCATCTTAAACGTTAGGACCAACTGCCTAGCCCCGGGCTCCTACGCTCCTCATGAGGCAACGTAGGATTGGATGATGGATGGATGAATGGATGTAAAGTGTGTTAATAATTGAAAAAAAATGAAGAGAGGCCACTGGTATTCTTTATGCAGTCGCCCACCACTAAATTCAGCCTGTGTGCATGGCAATGAATGTACACTGCTTGGGGAATTTTATCCCGTAGTCTTGCTTGAATCCCGCTAGAGCATCCACTCATTACACTAGCACCATCATAATACTGAGCCACACACTTATACCAAATTTAACCAGATTGTTCTATCTTCTTATATATAAAATCAGCTAAACTTGCAGCATCAACCTTTTCCATGTGATGGGTTCCAATGACACGTTCCTTCACAATACCCTCACTAAAGTACCGCACAAGAATAGCCATCTGTTCCTTTTTTGACAAGTCTTTCCTTTCATCAACCATAACTGAAAAGTACTTGGCTTCTTGTGCTTTAGCACAAATTGTGTCCTTGATATGTCTTCCAACAACTGATATCAATTCATTCTGGTCAATCTAACTTTCGTTTTAGAGAGGGATTTGATTCAGCAATTAGGTGAAAATTTTCTACAAAATTTCCTGAAATTAATGTATCACCACCCTCATTATGTCCACGAAAAGACAGGCTTTGCCTTCCCAGTAATGCAGTGACTTTTAAAAGTAATTTGACATGTTCCCTGTTGTCCTCAATTTCTTGTAGCCTAGCTGAAGATAGAGAAGATGCTACAGACTGAGTGGACCCTGACTGAATATCCTTGACATTAGACCAAGCGATAATACTATTAATGTGTCTTTTATTTGCGTGATGTTGTTTGAGAAGAGTACTGGTATCTTTCCATTTCCTTGTTCCAACATCAGTAATCGGTGACGTACCTAATCCTTCCTCCTTACGAACAGATGCTCCAGCAAAGTGCCTACATGGAGAGCAGTAACACGCATCTTGTGAGACCGAGTATTCTAACCAAGAAAATATATCAAAATAGGGACTTCTAAATTTCCTGTTATTCTGACTCCTTGGGTAGCTTGGCAATTTTGGTTGGCTGGGTTTATCATAGGGGACTTAGATATATCATCTGCTTGAGTCGCTGGATTTGTGATGTGGATGGACAGTCTTTTTTATCTTTTTGATCTTGGTTCGGTGCAACAGTATGTGCTAATGTGACTTCTGCTTCATCAACAGAAATAAAATCTGATTTTTAACTAGGGGATGCTGTAGTGGCTAAGTCAGTATTCTTAGTTGCTTTACTGGCTGAGTATATATATATATATATATATATATATATATATATATATATATATATATATATATATATATATATATATATTTCCCCTACATATATATATATATATATATATATATATATATATATATATATATATTTCCCCTACATAGGATGATGATGCCTGTAGAACTTCAAGTTCTTCAACCAGTAAAGCAACGTCCACTTTGGGAACCACTGATCTAAATGAACTCTTCAGACTCCTTCCTTCAGGTACTTACTTCCTAAGATGAGTAAAAGGTATTAATGATAGCCAGAATGCAATATAAAAGGCAGCTCGATACTGAAGTTAACTGAACATTAGGCTAGGAACATATTTACATTGACATCCTTTAATATACCTAGTAAATTATTGTGATTATTACACACACACACACACACACACACACACACACACACACACACACACACACACACACACACACACAAGATATATTTCACTCAAAACGTATTGAGGATAAATACAAATTATTTTTTATTTCACGGTGTTAACCTTATATTTTTTTTTCATTAACTGTAGTTGATTTGGAGGCCCCCTCAAAAAGCGTGGGGGGGGGGGGCGAGCGCCTCTCGCTCCCCCTCCCCCCAAATGAAGCTCCTGTGTGTGACATGGAGGTGAGATTATTTGCCGCAATCCTCTAAATCATACATGAATTCAGCTGTTAATTATGTGACTGGAGTTCCTGTTGGATCATTGACAACTAAAGGTCCAACCGCACTGTCTCCTGTGCTTACCGGCAGTGTGCCACCGAATGTGAGTAGGCACTGTTACGGGACATTAAATAAACTGTGATCCATGACTATCTCCACATTCAGTGTTAGAAGCCTCGCAGAAGATTACAAACTTGATTTTTTAATAAATGAATTAGAAACATTAGTTGGGGTACTGGAAGTTTAAGTGAGATCCACATTAAAGAAAAAAAAATTAGTTCAGCTCCAAGACAGCAACCACCTATTTTACTACACAGGAAAGCAAGATCAAAGAGTTAATGCTGTAGGATTTCTAAGTGACAGAAACCTTGCAGAGAACATTGTTAAATTCAGCAGTGTATCTAGCAGTGTAGCATGGATTGTACTTAGACTATGGAAACGATACACCCTGAAAGTAATACAGGTATATACGGTACACCAACTTCTCAGCGCTCAGATAAAGAATTAGAAATATTCTTTGACGACATTTCCCAGATTATGGAACAAGAAAAGACCACATATACTATACTTATGGGAAACTTCATTGCAAAAGATTGGCAAATCGAAAAATGGAGAAGCATGTATGGGTTAATTTGGAGTGGGTGACAGGAATGACAAAGGTGAAATGGTGGTAAATTTTACTGAAATGTAGAAGATGAAAATAATGAACACATTGTTTCACAAAAGAACAGGTAGAAAATGGACGTGGAGAAGTCATAATAGACAAAGAATGAACTCAACTGCATTATAACAGATAAGAATAACGCGACCATAATATCCTACTTATCAACAAAGCAAATGTAGGAAGTGACCAAAGAATAGTGGGCTGCACAGTTATTTTCAGTTTCAGAAGTGAAAGAAACAAGCTGATTGAAAATAAAAAGATATGCCCAATAAAAGTTAGTGAAAACAAAGCACCCTTTCAGTTAGAAAAAACGAAAAAATTTCGAGGCCGAAGTTATGCAGTGTGGCACTAACCACTTACAGTAGCTCCCAGTGTTCCTGTGCGAGGGATTTTGCTGGAAGGGTGCTAGGCTTATCGTCGTCCGCCTGTCGGCTCATAGTCGCGAAGCTCATAGGTCCCTACCCAGGGGTTCCCTTCTTTATTAAATTTTTAACATGCCCAGTTCCGTCCTACACCGGGGACGTAGGACGCAAAAGGGTTAATGAGTTGAATGGTAGGCTAACAAACGAGCTAAGTGAATCAGCGGAGGTAGTAGGGAAAGTAATACACTCAAAGCCAACAGTTATTCAAAAGCGACCCTTGACCCTCAAGCCCATGAAAAGGAAAGAAGAGATAAAAGTAAAAACAGACATGAACAAGAAAGAGCGGAATTAAATAAGCATATCAACAAGAGACAGAGAGAGGAAAAAAGACTGAGAAGGATAGATCAGACAAAGAAACTATCGGAAAAGGGAAAAGTCTGAAACAGTTCCAAAGTAAAGTGACACAGGAATGTAACAAATTATATTACTGAAAGAGCAAAACTGTGAAGTCAATAAATGAAGAGATTGGATGGTGAAAAAGATGAAGAATTTTACAAAGAATTGTTTGCATCAAAGATAATAGTGTAGATCAGATATTCATTCTTAGATCTTTAGTGGAAAAGTTTCTAGAGAAGGGAAAGAAGTTGTATGCGGCTTTCATGGATTTGGAGAAAGCATATGACAGGGTGGATAGACAAGGATTGTGGAAAGTGTTAAGAATATATGGAGTAGATGGGAAGTTGTTGAATGCTGTGAAGAGTATGTACGATGGTGCGAAGGCTGCAGTGCGTGTGGGTGGTGAACTAAGTGAATTTTTCTCTTTGAAAGTTGGTTTCAAACAAGGATGTGTCATGTCTCCATGGTTGTTCAATCTGTACATGGATGGGGTAATAAAAAGAGGTACAAGGTAGGGTAGTGGATGTTGGAGTGGCCCTGGTGAGAGAGGATAGTGTTTGGAAACTCCCTGTACTGTTGTTTGCAGATGATACTGTGTTGTTGAGTGAAGACGAAGGGGAGCTGCAAGGCTTGGTGGATGAGTTTGAGAGAGTGTGTAAGAAACGGAACCTAAAGGTGAATGTAGGGAAGAGTAAAGTGATGGTCTCTGAGAGAAGTGAAGTTAGTGAATGTACAGCGAGGTTAGATGGTGAGGAATTGGAAAATGTGAGTACGTTTAAGTATTTGGGTAGTGTGATGAGTAAGGATGGAGGTTTGGAGGGTGAAATGCTTGAAAGGGTACAGCAGGGAAGAAAGGTTGCTGGTTCCTTGAAAGCAGTGATAAGAAACAGGGAAGTGAGCATGGAAGTGAAAAAGTTACTACATGACAGTATTGTGATACCAACTCTAACGTACGGAAGTGAAGCTTGGACATTGTTGGAAGGACACAAGTCAAGAGTGAGAGCAGTGGAAATGAGTTATTTAAGAGGAGCCTGTGGAGTCACGTGGAGAGACAGGCTGACGAATGAGGATATAAAGAAGCGTTGTGGTGTGGATGTGGATGTGATAGGAAGCGTTATGAGGAACACACTGAGGTGGTTTGGCCATGTGGAGAGGATGGAGGGCGAAAGACTGACGAAGAGAGTGTATGTGAGTGAGGTGGAGGGGGGAAGAGGGAGGGGGAGGCCGAGGATGAGATGGAGGGATGGGGTGGAGAGGTATATGAGAGAGGGGGGTGTGAGTTGGGAGCAGGGCAGTGACATGGCGGGGGACAGGGCGACTTGGAGGCGATTTGTTTGTGGCCACCCCAAACGGGATTGAGGCGTCTGGCAATAGATAAATAGATAGATAGCTAACTTTCAAACTGACACAAGTGTAATACCTGAGTTAACATCAGACGAACATTTCTCTTAAAAGTATGAAGAGAGGGAATGCCTCAGAAAATGAACTGGTAGCAGATTTTAGGTCGGATGCAGGAGTACAAGTACTGTACAAAACAGACTCGCCCACTTATTTACTCACTGCACAAAGAAAAACAAAATTCCCCAAACGTGGTGTACTGCAATAGTATTTTTTCTTCACAAAAAAGGGCGACTCAAAAGATCTTAGTAACTATTGACCCATTAGCTTATTAACATTTATTTACAGAGTCTTCACTAAAGTTCTTATGAACAGAATAACAACAAATATGGAAGAAAACCAACCTCATGAGCAAGCAGGATTCCAAAACGAGTATTCGACTGCTGATCATCTGCACACGATGAATCTGCTAATTGAGAAAACTACAGAATATGATAAACCACTGTGCTTATGTGTCGTTCATTATGAAAAGGCTTTCGACTCAGTGGAACACGTAACAACTATAAATTAATTGCAGGAGCAAAGAATAAATGAGAACGTTGTAATACTGCTCGAAAACATATATAATGACAGAACTACTAAAGTTAAGTTATTTAAACACTCGGAAAAAATTAAGACTGAGAAGGGCGTGAGTCAGGGAGTTACAGTTTCCTCAAAAATTTTTACAGCATGCCTAAAAGGTATTTTCAGAAAGCAAGGCAGGGGGAACAAAGGAGTAAAGGTAGAGACAGAAAACCTAAACCATTTAAGATTTGCAGATAACATTGTCCTAATCTCAGAAACAGTAGAGACATCGTAAGAAGTGTTAAATGACCTACAGTAAACAGATAAAGTTTCAAAGTAGGGCTAAAGATAAACCGGAGTACAGCTAATGTGTAATCCGAATACATCAATGATCGTCATCAAAATGAACGAAGAAATTCTTGAAGTTGTGGAGTACAATTACATGGGGCAAATACTAAAACAAACGAAAGACCATGATAGCGAAACTAATGGACGCACTACAACTGGGTGGAAAGCTTTCGGAAATTATAGTGACATACGGGAAAAAAAAAAATCCCAATATGCATGAAACAAAAAGTATACCGGTAATTATAACGAGTTCATAGTCGCAGCTATGACGTACGGTTGTGAGACCTGAAACTTGACTGGTTGAAAATCAACCAGTCCGTTCTCCAGGAGGAATGGAAAGGTCAGTATTGAGAATATCTTTAAGGGAAAGAAAAAGATCAACTTGGGTGAGAGAGTAGATTAAAGTTAAAGACATTATAGTAGTTATAAACAGGCAGAAATGAAGGTGGGTAGGACATAAAGCAAGAATAAGGGATAGCCGATAGAGCAAGAGGCTGACTGACTAGACTCCAGAAGATTGTAAGCGTAACAGAAAAAGGTCAGACGGGAGATGGAGAGATGAAATAGTGAAGTTTGCAGGCAAAACGTGGCAGAGATTGGCTCAGTCTAGGAATTCGTGAAAATGGTTGGGGGAGGCCTTTGTTCAGCTGTGGACTTGCAATGGCTGATGATAATATATATATATATATATATATATATATATATATATATATATATATATATATATATATACACACACACACAGGGAGAGAGATAACATGATAGATAGATAGATAGATAGATAGATGGATATGCATCTAGTACACCTGCAGGACGGTATCATAGCATTGCCCATCATATTATGAAGTTAGTCTTCTACACTTGAAAGTGTGGGAAATAGCTAGAAGTGCATCATACCACTTGACTGATATGGATACACACGCAGAAATAATTCATTTTACTTTAGATTATACATATTATCAGTTTAGGTCACTGGTTCTCAAACTGGAATCTCTGCCACCCCCCCCCCCCACGGCAAGATTATAGAGGGGCCATGGCGGACTAGTGTAAGTAGTAAATGAGAGTGTGTCTGTGAAATCGCACTTACTGTCCTCTTGCCATTTTCCACAATATATTTATGTGAATTTGGTTTCTCCATCATTCTACACATAAAAAGTAAAGGCCGAAACCGGTTAGATGTGGACCCAGATATGAGATGTGCGTTATCAGTGACTCAGACCTCATTCGATTGATTGAAAACAAACAGTGGCATCATCCCATAGATATGTAACCAAATATGCTTTCTGATTGATAGCTGTAGGCGCGCCGAGCACCAAACTTTTTTTTTCATCATTATTTGTGAGGGGCTTCATAGGAAACAGAAGGGGGACCACGAGGATGTCAGGATCCCCACAAGTGGGGAATGAAGTGAAAAAGTTTGAAAAACACTGGTTCAGGGGCTTTGGACCTTCATACTAAAGCGTGGCAGGTCACAGACGAGAGTTAATTATTGTGCTCTCTTTTGGCACTTTTGGCTCTTTTCAGCACTACGTTACTGGGTTTTGAGGGCAGTCAAATATTATAAGAAAACTATTCATCATCCCCTGGCTTATGCACGAAGCACGTAGGTCCGCTGTTAATAATTCAAAGAGACAAAGTTTTTCTTTGTTGCCTATTTACTTATTTCCAGCTAAATGTTGACACAGATTGAGAGAAACTATTGTCGTTATCAAACTATTTTTTTCTGAGACGCACTTTCGGAATGAAAATTTATTCGTGCCACGTCGATTTTTTTCATTTTTATTGGTAAGAAATGCCTTTAAAAACAGTGTCAATTCCTAGCAGTGCATTATTCATAACAGAGAAAAAACTGCATTATAAGATCATGACCAGTCCAGAAAGTATAAAAGAATACAATTACATAGAAACATAATTCATTCATAAAATTTAACAGTTTAGAGAGAAGTGTGAGCTTGCTGTTTTGCAGTAATATCATTGATATTAGGTTTAATCTGAAACATGCATCTCCTCATCAGTATATAAACGCCTTTCCCTTTTCTGGTCATTAATATTTTTCAGAGCTGAAAATCCCTGTTCGCAACAATTTCATGGAGAACTGTAGAAGAATTGATTATGCTCTTGAAGAGATACGTGGATACTATTTCTGGTTGTATATCCAAAAAGAGTTCAATGTCATACTTCCGTGTTTCATTTTCAAAGTGCGGTCATTCGAGATGCATGCCATTTCCTCCTCTTCATCGTATGTCAGATCTGAACAGGTGAAATTCGCAAAGGGATCTCTAACCAGTCGACTTTTTTTGTAGACAATGATGGAAAGTATTGATCCAACTTTTCTATCAGTGTGCAAGATGTCGTTGCATGAAGCCGTACAATTCATTGTTCGTTTTATAATGTTTTACCAGAGGGAATATTTCAAGATTATGTTGCATTGCTTGTCTGAGCCAGAGCTAATGCATTTTTTTAAATGCATTAGTTTACGAGGATAGTGTCATGCAAAAATAACACACTTTAGTATTTAACTGCACCTAACACAGTGGGAGATGACATGTTCACACCAATAAATAAATGTCACTAATTCTCACGTTATTCTAATCACTTTTACATTGCATTATAGTACTTGACACTAGACTAATTATAATAAAAATGACTAAAAGCACTTGTCGTTCTCCTTGTGTATAATTTTATTATATTCATGAAATGTGTAAAGTTTCTAGAAAAGATGGCAAATTCTCATTTTTAAATCATAAACCCACTTTGAATAGTAAGTTGACAGTTTACATTATTTTAAACTTTTTCATTATTAAAATATATCATAAAAATTAATCATATAACAGTAAAATCTCGAAACTTCCGGAGTTCTATAAATCAAGTGCAAGAAAATAAACATGATAAACAAGAAGACGACTTTCATATCTATTTTTGACACATGAATATTTTGAAAATGTCTCTAAATCTTTTACTGTCTCTGAAAGTTCCCACCACACATGCCATCCTTTCGTGCCAGGTCAGTGGTGTGCGCCGCACTGTTTGGGAACCACTGCACTAAACTAACATATATTGCATCTCTGTGTTTTTCCAACATCGTGTGTAGGTTCACTGTATCATTAATAGCTTGAGGTAACTGAGCTTTATTCTGAATTTTACCTTTTTTAAATACTTTTTCAGCATAATAATGGCGAATATTGAGAAATGTCACACACGTTCTTCAATTACTTTTTGATGAATTTTTCATCACAGTGTATAGACTCTCTGTACTTTAATTGTTGCCGACATATCGCAGTTTTGGTGCTTTATAGTGTTCAGTTTCTCTTTTGTTTACTATTTTAGCAGGGCAAATTTTGAAAGAGTTCACTATAGTAACAACAATTATTCTTCTAAAACTTTCCAGCGATGTGTGTAGATTCTCGCCAAATAACACGGTTTTCGTGCTGTGCGTGGTCATAACGTCTGCACCTTAGTACTTTTTAACAGTATTCTTGCTTGGTCGAAAAGTGAAAATAGGTGCCCAACCTCATGTATCAATTTTGGTCCCTAATTATACATCTCTCAATGGAGGCTGGTGGTTTCTCTTCTTACTTCTCCCTTTTCTTCCTATCACTTTTTATTACCCTTTTTTCCTGTTCAGGCGGCTCTGCTGTACACTGAGTAACAAGCCCAATTGTTTCCTGAAACCCAGGAAACCATTGACAACACTGGATGGTAACCATATAACCACTTTATGGCATGAAGTGGAGCCTGCTATGGTGCCCCTATTAACAGGATGGGAGAGGCCTGTACGTGGTCCATCCACGAACCAAACCTCCAAACTATTCCCCGCGCCTCGCTGTGGCGAAGTGCTGTCGCCGCAAGGGGACATTACTTCATTGCACGGGACAGCCTGGCGCAGGAGTGGTTGATTGCCTTCAAATGAATGGTCTCCTCGGTCAGACAGACCGGGGTTGACTATCAACAACCTATCTTACACACCCACTTACCATATACATTCATCTTCTTGACCTACCACATCTCCCCCTACCTTCAAACTCGGTCACATATAAATTTTTCACCACACTGTTAATTCCCATTCCCTCATCACCCACACCCTCTGTTGTCCACTGACTTTCATACCTTACACCGAATATGAATCACAGTATTTCTTATCCAATTCACTCTCTGCACTTCACACAACATTCTCGAGCATCCCTTATCCATCACCCTAACTGTTTATTTTTCGATTTCATATCACACAACGGTCTCACATCCATATCTTTATGTGAGTACTAATACACCTTCGTCATTATGGAGCTACCGTGCTCACAGTTTTGTTTTGTACCAAAACGTTCATAGCACCAGTCATTTTCCCTCGCTTACACTCTCCTTTCCACATTCTTTGCATATTTACTTCTCTTGTGTCACTGCACCCAGGTACCTAAATCCTCTCATCAATTCGTCTCTTTCCTTCATTAGAACACCCCTTAAGACATCACACATAGAGTCCCCAACTCTCACAACAACTATTACTATACTCTCATGTATATTTACTTTCCTGGCCAGACGCTCATAATAGGAGTAAAACTCCGCATCATTTTCCATGTTCCCATTCATTATTAGACAGGAGCACAGGGTCGTGCAAGCTGGCTAACAGTGAACAGGAACATGCAGATTGGTGCAGAGAGCTGTAGATGTCTGTGAGTTTTAAGTAAATGTTGATAAGTGATAGTTGTAGGAAGGAAAGGTGACTCCGTGCTGTAATGTTTTCGTGAAAGGAGCGAGATTACCTGGTGCAGTGACAGAAAAGAAGAGGTAATTGTGCAAAGAAAGTGGAAAGTAGAGTAGCTGAGCAATGAACGTGACTGATGCTATGAATGCTTTGATAAGATACAGAGGTCTGAGTGTGACAGATGGTACAGGATTGAATGAATGATTATTAGTACCATCATTAACATACGGGTGTGATACCTTTGTGTGACATGAAAACGAAAGATCATGAGTTCGAACGGTGGAGATAGAATTCTCGAGAAATGTTTGTTCAGTGCGGAGACTGGATAGGATAAATACTGTAACGGGATTCGTGACAAACCTTGAGTAAGGAAGTCCGCGGACAACAGAAGTGAAGAGTGGGTGGTTGAACGGTATGGTGACATAGAGAGAACTGCTGTCAAAACTTTGGTAAAACGAGTCGGCTATGTGAGTGAGTTTGAACGTGGGAGGATACGTGGTAGACCAAGAAGGTGATTGATAGGGCAGAGAAGTTTGTGAGAAAGAGTGGTACGGAGGATGATGAGGTAAGGGAACAAACGAGATTGAACGGACTGGATTTTTTTTTAAGGAGCAATGCATAATAAGGGTTTGACATCCTTTTTTAGATGTGGCAGTTCGTACTGACTGCCTAACATATAATTCATATAAAGCCATGTGTAAAAAGATGTGCCTGTAAAGTGAAGCCTGTCCTTTCTAGGGGCTTGAATGGCATATGAATGGGTGTGTGACCCACTTCACCTGGGATGCTATTGATTTTTTTCCTCACTCTCATATTCTATCCTTTTCCTTGTTTTCAGGCTCCTATCTCACACCATAATAGTGGGAAAAACCAGTGGGATGATGACGATGACTGGTTAGGTCCAAAATTTAATATACATCTTAGCTCTGACATAGTCAAATGAGCGACACAGCATAATAATTTTAACAAATCATATCTGCTTAATTCATTAATGACCAGGGTTGCTGCGGATGTGAATTTGGTGGAAGTGAAGGATACTTATCCTACCGTTCATCGTCTTTCGGCTCAGTTGCCTAGCTCATAGACTAAAACTTTCGGGTTCTCCTCTTCCTTGCATAGGGTACTTGACACAGATGAATTAATGCCTCTTTGGAAAGAGACCTCGCACAGTTATTGAATATATATATATATATATATATATATATATATATATATATATATATATATATATATATATATATATATATATATATATATATATATATATATATATATATATATATATATATATATATATATATATATATATATTACTGATGATTATATAGGCGAAAATATTCTCCCTCAGAATTCGCCCATAAGGATATCATTAACAGTAGTCCCGTAATGATGCAGATTTTAACCCATGGTAATATAACATTTTTTGCTTAGATTTCCTTCATCTCTCTCTCTCTTTCTGGCACACGACATTTTGCAGGCATGCAGGTAACTTAAGTTTTCTGTTACTTTTTGTTATTGTTGTTTTAATAACCCCATAATTGAAAAGGTGTCTTTTCCAACAGCAGGACTTTATCAAATTACTTGTATATACTTTTTTATTTGTTCGCACTACTGTTCAACACTCAACATCCAACTACAATGATAATTGTTCCCCAGCAATGCAGTTTATTAATAAGGATCCTCCATGAATATATTCCTAGCTAGTTAGTTTTTGCCACACGTACTGTGGCTTGGATTCCTTCACTATCTCTCGGCCTTGTTGCTGCACTTCATTCCACTTTCTTGTTTCTCTACCATAAATGATATCATTTTCTTCTCGTACAAGACTTTGTAGCACTTCTTTTTCATAAATGAATCTGCATGTTATATTTTAACACTATCATGCATGTGATTTATATATTTTATCGCCCATAAATTTTGAATCAGTAACGTACTGAAGGATAAAATTTTTCATGGCCGAGGTAATACTATTATGAGTATATTATTCCAGCTAACACCAGGTTATTTTCTTGCACTGAAGATGAGTGTATGAGTCTTAATGCTGCAATTCCTTCAGTTAATCCTTAAGTGGCCGCTTGTGTGGAACGATGTCTTACTGAAGCATGGCTGGCAGCGTTGATGCAGCGTGACCTGTAAAGAACTGCAGTTTTTGGAAGGGAACGAAGATCTGGGAGATGTTGACACACACATACTCTAGCCTCTAAACCATTTACTGAATTTGTTCATTTTACATTTTTCTTTTTGCACAAACATTTCAGGAACATATGAGGTGTTGTCGTGGTGAATACATGGATATAAAACCTTCCTTACATCTCGTGAATCAAGTCATGAGTGGAAGTCCTTCTTTGGCTTCCCTCAAGTGTTAGTGTAAATAAGAATAAGTAAGCAAGGAAGTCAAGAAAAGAAAGAGTGTTTCACAGACAGTTACTGCTTATCAATGTTTGCTTTTGACCTGGGAAGGGAAGGGAGAGAGAGAAACATCCCCGGTGCTTCCTCACTCTCCCCACTCGACAACCCCCACCCTCCAACTCTACAACATGTGTTTTTCTTTTACTCATTTTATTTGCATAATTACTTTTATTTTGCTGTTTTCCTAAATTTTTGTATCTGCAGGACAAATATTCATATTCCTTGTTTATTGCACCTACAACTACAACTTACAACCTCACCAACCACTTACCCCTCCTTTTCTAGGCCACCGTGCTTATAATTTTTTGACCACGATGGTTGTCCCTATGCAGCTACACTCATTCTCTTTCTCCTCTCTTTCTTCAACCATAAAGAGATAAAATAACAATTCCATACAGGAATAAACATGAAAAAGGGAAAACACTCTTAATGAAAGAAAAGCATTTGGGAGCCTAATTCTAATTGCCCACCAGAGTATGCTATTGGCCAAGTACAAGAATTAGGCCATATCTTGATACCCTGAAGGTTTTATGTTGATAGCTCAAGCCGTTCATGAGATATAATGGTGTTAAAGGTGGGCGATAAAAACTAGTTGACCTTTGGCAGCCATTTTGGTGACTTTTGACCCCAAGAGCCCATTTTCGAACTCGGCCAAGATTTTGGCCATATCTTAATACCTTGGTTTCATATTGATAGCTCAAGCTTTTCATGAGATATAATGGGAACACACACACACACACACACACACACACACACACACACACACACATACACACAGAGGTAGGCAAGAGCATTATCGCTCTGCCTGTAGGCGGCCAATAATTATGATATTTTTTTTTATTTTAATTTCTGTACTGAATTTGTTTATTTTACATATTTCATGTTTTCCAGAAGCATTTCAGCAACATATGAGGTGTTCTCGTGGTGAATATATGGCTGTAAAACCTTCTCTTCTCTTCACACTAATTTCCTCGTGCGAGATGCTAATCTCAGGTCCTAATGAATCTTATTCGCGACAGTTCAGTCTATATACACACAGCAGCACCCACTATCTTGAAACACTAAAAATAGCATTCTTCTTCTCCCTTTCCACATGAATTATACCACCCATAGTAAAAAAACAAAAATCATGCAGGAATATGCATTATAAGCTTAGCAAGTCGGGAAATATTCATAATTATATTTTTATTTACAAGGATAGTACACATATTATTTACTGAATTTGTTCATTTTACATTTTTCTTTTTGCACAAACATTTCAGCAACATATGAGGTGTTGTCGTGGTGAATATATGGATGTAAAACCTTCTGTACCCTTCACACAAGTTTTCTCGTGTGAGGTGCTGATCACTGGTTGTATCCAATTTTTGCCACTGCGGTTCAGACTGTACACATAAAGGAGGATTCTTATCTCGTTAGTGTCCAAAAATACTATTTCTCGCTTCTCTTTGGAGACAAACTAAACGATCCAGACAACAGGAATAACTGGATACTTGCAGAAACACAATAAACATAAAACAATGTGAAAAGAACTCATAATTATTTTTTTAAGTGAATCCTCCCATACTTTGTACTGATTTTGATCGTAATACTCGTGTCTAGTCATTTCAAACCGTTTCAGCAACAATGTTTTTTTTTTCTTTGGGGGGGGAGGGGGTGAAAGTATGGATATTTCTTAGTGCGATGTGTTTTCACTCCTCGGCTCAGTTTCCACAGGCATGTACATTGTCAGGTGGCAAAACATAACGAACAATTACTATAATGGCTTCCGTGTTTCTTCGTTACGCTTCATTTCACCAACACCAGCTTCTTATGTCTCTACTAGACATTAGGTACCAGCCGCCTAATCCTTAATTGTTGCCTTAATTCTCACAACGATTTTCAGGCTTGCTGGAGATACGAGGGAATGTCTTGGTGTGCCATAGCTGAGACTGACGCGTGTATGCATTTGTGTGTGTGTGTGTGTGTGTGTGTGTGTGTGTGTGTGTGTGTGTGTGTGTGTGTGTGGTCCACCCTACTGCGAATATTAATATTGTATGAAATATATTGCCAAAGAAAGAATGATGCGAGGTCTCCTACGCCTACGAGATCGAGAGTCATTGTCATTGGCTAAAATGATTTTGTGACACCTTTTCCTTGGTGATTTATTATTCTTTTACTCTTGTATGTTACTGACACAAACAGTGTCGATAACATGCCATGCAAGTTCGGTGTAATACACAAAACAGATCGGTAAGGAAGAATTACTACGTAGCCTCTAATATCAATAACTATCAGGTTCGTTTTCTCACTGGCTTGGAAGATTTCGTAACACCACCATACAGACAGTATATTTCCTCAAAATATCTGGAATTCTACAGACGCAATATAAATCGATATTTGAAATATATAGACAACACAGAATAGAACATCATGGTGTTATAATATTACATCAAAACAATCACCAAAGCAGAGGTGATAAGAAGTCTTCCTGGAAACTGAAAATACATCTCCATGACTTCCTCACACCCCAAACCACAGGTGCAGTTGCAGGAAATTGTAGAATCCGAGCCTTCAGTCTTACTGAGAGAGAAACGAGACCCAGATAAGGAGAACAATGTGGTTTATTTCTGCCTGTAATCCGGATGGTTCCTAATCATCGTTCGATGAAGAAGCAAAACACATTCATCTGTTAAGTAATGTTACTCGTTTAAGTATTTTGTGGTTATGCCTGATCAACTGTGCATTCCATGGAAAGTGTGCTAATAGCAGAAGATTAATGCAAATTTGATGACTCTCTCTCTCTCTCTCTCTCTCTCTCTTAGCCCAACGAACATAGCCATTACACTTCGACAGTAGCATGCATTATTCTCTGTTTTTACCATGCTATCATGGGAGAATGTTAATTTTAGGCAGTCACTCTCGTTTCAAGGAGAAATTTGGTCTTGCAGCGACTTCACATGGCGTTTTTTAAGTTAGGTTCTAATAACATTTTCATAGTTTCTGTGTTTACACATATTCCCCATCTTTATGTCCCTGAAAAATATATTTCAAATTTATTTACATGAACTGTATGAGAAGGATGCACAGATATCTTTAATATCAGTGGCTTATTTCCATGTTTTAGATTCTAACGGATTTTTCTTTCTCGCATATATTGTTTACTTTAAAGCTTCATAATTGTCCCATCGTCTTTTTCATAGGTTCCATTTCCAAATACAGCCAAAATATTTTACTTTCCTTTGTGGCAATTACCGTGCCACCAAAACAAGTTGCTGAACTGAGGTGAAAGCCTGGCAACCCATACCCAAATACGCTAACTCTTGAGTTTCTCTCTCTCTTTCTCTCTCTCTCTCTCTCTCTCTCTCTCTCTCTCTCTCTCTCTCTCTCTCTCTCTCTCTCTCTCTCTCTCTCTCTCTCTCTCTCTCTCTCTCTCTCTCTCTCTCTCTCTCTCCATTCTTTCCTGATGCTTTCTCCTTTTTCCTTATTCTCCCTCCCTGTCTCTTCAAGGATAATATTTTTTCTCTCCCCCAGTCTTCTGTCTTTTCCGTCCTTAAAAGTCCCTCCCTTTGTCCTCCTGTCCTCCATTTGTTTCTTCTCTCTACTCCCTGTCTCCAACTCATTCATAACAACCCCTATAATTATCCATCATTCTTATCAGTGCAATGAACCACCTCAATCATGGAGACCTTCACTTTGCCTCCCTATTCTTACACGTCCCTTGTAGTGTCTCCTTTTCTCTCACTTTGCTCCACTTCTTTCCCTCTCTTCCTGCATCTGACTTGTTAAATGATGTAATGAAGTACATATACCTCACTTCTAGTACAAAAGGCCATCCCAATCATAAGAATCCTTATCTTTTATCCCTGCCTCTCGTTGTTTTTCTCTCCCTGTCTCTCCCTCTCCTTCCTCTGCCTTTTTTCCCCACTTCATGCTTCTCCCCCTCCCTCTTTATTTTTTCCTCCCTCTTCTATCTTCCCCTCTCCATCTTCCTCCATTCCCGTCTCTCCCCTCCCTCCTTTCCCCCCTTTTCTCTTTGTCCCTCCCTAAACCTTTCGTTTTCCCACTTCCCCTTTTACTCTTTCTTCCATTTCCCAACCAGTCACCGTTTCTCTTTGCCTCCCACCTTCTTCCTCTCTCATTTTCTCTCCCATTACGTCCCCTTCACCTATTCCTGCCTCCAGCTCATTAACCGCAGCTCCTAACCCTACACCTCCAGGGCAATGGATCGCCTCAATCATGGGAATCCTGACTTTTCTCAACTTCAAAGTGGCTTGCTCACCTTGATAATTGCTCTCAGTAGTGCGGGTTTCTCATAACTGCCGACGTTGAATCCTAGGCGAAATATTTATCTCAGGAAAATAGTGACGATCGGACAGTTCCGGGATTGGGTTTGGATGGATGTTATTATCGTTTCGATGAGCCGATTTTCCAAAGCACACCTGTGAAGTTATGTCTGGCTTCTCCCATTGCGTACGCCTTTACTCAAGTGGCAGCAGCAGTGGCAACGGCGGCGGCGGCGTAGCAGCAATAACCCTAGGTTCATTTAAATGTGTACCCAGCAGAGTGCAGTTTTAAGATGTCCCCCTCCTGCAGTCTGTCATCCCACTTTTGGGGGATAGTGGGGGAACTGATGGGTGTTTGTATAACCAGTCAGCTGGGCCGTTCTTCGGCACTTCAATTAAACAAATATACTGAAGGCAGCGGCGATATAATGCACATTACTTATATAACCAAATAGTTATGAATGGTCTAAAGCACAGCTCAGGATAAAAGCCACGTGTTCTGCACAGCCATGAGGTGACTCTAAGACCCGTACTCCCGTCGGTTAAAGAAGTTCCCTAACACCTATTCCTAAGCAGTATGTTTTACTTATTTCACCTTATTGTAATATTCTGTCATATAAATCCTTCTAATATTGTCATACTTTACACAAATAACGCATCAAAGGATATTAACCATCCATATTTAAAAATAAATTTCCAAAGAAGAGGTGATATGAAGCCTCCTTTAGTCGACGGGAATATGTATCCAGAAGCTTCGAGATTTAATGCTACCGGGAGCGTTGTACACTTAGTCACTAATCCATAATCTTTTCAATATGGTAACTTTTTCTTTTTTTTAACAGTATTGTGATACACTCTGCAGTGCGAGGCTATGTATCGATACGAGGATCCCCCCCCTATCAGGGAGCGTATTTTTGGCCATTGATGAATGCTGTATTATCTTCACATAATCTTAATGTATCACAATACTCATTACACAGAGAACACCAAGAATTTTAGGAGACAAGGTCTGGCCTCGCCTCTAGTGTAAGTGGATTCTGTAGACTGCTCACACTGCCAACGGATCGGACCTGCCATTGGTCGACTACCAACCTCCGGTCATGTAACCACTGTACCACCACAGCTGAGAAAAATTATGGTTTCCTTTGATTACTTCATCCTCACAACCCCCCATGCCATATACTGAACTGGCTCCCAAATCAGTTAATTTTTGTGCAAAGAAGAAGGAACCAAAGGCCAGGAGCCCGCAAACCGTTCCTTCTAAGGGAAAAAAAAAAAAAAATACAACAAAGAACCAGTCATGTTCATAATTTTATATATATCTGTTCATGTTTCCACCAAAAGATTTTGCTTAGCACATCATAAAGGTTGGAAGCCATTTTCACTATTCTATTCAGCACAATGGCGACTTTTTTTATTACTTATATCATGCTACAGAGCGACAGTCTGCTGTCCAAAAAGATGTTAGTTCGATCCTCGACAGGGGCAGACAATAGACTGGTGATCTGAACGGTACTCCGCCAACCACGTGGGTTAGGTTCCTGAAAACCACCATGGTTGGGGAAATCGTGGTTGGTAAAGTTAACTTTATATGGGGAAAATACGGTTTGGGGAAACCTTGGTCGATGGTAAAAGGGGTACAACATGAAAAATATACTATTCATCTGGTTTGATTTCTTAATTAATATTCCACTGTAAAAAATGTAATCATAAACAAATAAACGAAAGTATGGTAAAAAATTATTTACTGTACAAATTTGGAATTACGGTTATAAGCTGGCTATAGCGCCGTGCCGGTGGAACGCTGGGGAACACTATCAGCTGACACGGGATGATCGTTTGACGTAGCACAGGGTAAGCATACTCTTTAACTCTGGATGCCGGGCTAAAATCTGCTTGTGCCTCACCTCAGTACGAAAAAAACACAATAGCTTTACTTCTACTCTTAATATCTCAGAAAACTGTAGCAGCTGGGGAAACGAATTAAGGACCATATTACTCACCAACTCTTCTTCTTGCAAATGAAAGTGTCCTCAGGTCTGTAGGTCGCTGTGACGATGAGTAACGATGTGAGAAGGGGCCTAATTTTCGTTGCGAGACCAGGATGTGTTCATAAATCTGCTCGCGGCCCTGATTGTGCCTTTGCTCTCAGCGTAATAACTTCTCCATTACTAGATAAACTAGACACAGTGGAGTCCAAGGCACGCCCTTTGACACTGAGTCCTTTCCTAGTATCCTTAGACAGAAGCTAGGCAGGGGGTGGATGAGGCAAAACTCCAAGTGAGGTGGGAACGAAATCACACAAGAAAGGTTAAGAGAATATCGCTCAACACCTGGCAAAGTCACAGAGATGGCTGAAGTATGATTGGGTGGGCTGGTGGGAGTCTCTCCTGAGCTTTTGGTGACAATATAAAGTGGCACCTACTTCAAACTGTGCCCGGAAAACAAGCGCGGTTCCTACTGACACCCTGTGCTGCTCGGCCACTGATTTTTTGACAGCTATGACCGACACTCAGAGTTTAAGCAGCAGAAGTACCTAACCAATTCTTCTTCTTCCTGATGATCTGTTATATTTTTCTGATTACGGGTAAATCCTGGTTTAATGATGCAAGTGGATAGGTAAAAACCCATCGCTAGCCGGGGTATCGTATCTCTGGGTAATTTTAACATGTATAGGGATGCGTTTTTATGCACTGTGTTTCCCCCACAACCAAGTCCTAAACCCACCCAAATGAGTCCAAAAACAAGTTTCTAGCTAGCAAGAACCCCCAAATAGCTTTAAAACAAGCTAAACTGAGCGAAAAAGCACTTTATAACTCACCTAAACCCAAAAATAAAGTCTGAAAATCATCAAGTATAAGTCAGGAAAAAATCAAACTTAGTAAACTGTACCCCAATATGACAAAGTTCACCCCACCCATGACTAAAACAAATTAATCTAAGCCTAAAAACAGTTTATAAAGCAACCTAAACACAAAATTTAAGTCTAAAATATCATCAAAATCAGTTTAAAAAATCAAAACCCATCGTTAAACCGGGGTTTGGCCATCATTAGGCGGGGTGTGGTGGTATTTCTACCCCCATCACTAAGCTGGGGTATGGCATCTGGGGGTATCGTATCTCAGGCATACGTGTATTTCTGTGGTGGTAAATAAACGTTTCTTTTTAAATCTGTTTCCTCATTGTTTTTAGTTGTTCTGCTGAGACAATTCATTTGATTCTTCAGCACAATTGCAGAAGGGACTGTCCTAACTGAAGTGTTTAACTAAACCTAAGCTAACCTAGCATAGCCGTGGCTCAGTCGGTAGAGAGGTGGCCTGTGGTCCTACCGGACCCAGGTTCAAATTCCCGCTGGGGCAGGGAACAGTTTAAGGATTTGAAATTCATACAAAGCAGACATTACCGATCTACCAGAAGACCCGCCGACATGTCGTAAAAATACCACCGCTAATACCAATACACCAGTTCTGTATGAGACAACCCTAGCATGTATTCAATATGGACGGTGGGTGTTAGCGCCGAAGTGGTGACATGCAGAGGTGTATGGTGTGTAGGAGAACTACTGGGCCTCGGGAGCGGGCTGTGAAGCCTATGTCCTGAGTCGAGCACATAAAAAAAAAAAAAAAAAAACCTGTGCCTAATTATTGAACAATTGGATTGTGAGCTACAGCTCAGGCTGGGCCGGCTGAGCATCGCCGCTAACTACTCCACCCCTATGCAACTTACGCATGGCACTACACAAAGACGAAGTGAGAGAGATTTTTTTCTTTTCACCAGATGATGGCCTGGATGTTTATCTTCAAATTTATAATAAACAAAAGCAATTTTTTATTTTCGTTTCTTCACCACTCCCCTATGTAAAATTACGCATGGCCCTATGCAAAGACGGAGAGTGAGATTATTGTTTTTCTACCAGATGATGCCCTGGATGTTTATCTTCATGTTTATAATAAGCAAAAGCTAAAAAAATATATATATATATATCCTTCATTTTTGTGCACCACGGGGTGGGATAAATATAGGTAATTGCGCAATCAACGGTTAACCTGTCCAAGCCTAATCTAACCTCCAGTTGGGAAACTAGGAAACACAATCCACCTTTGCGTTCGTTGAGTATCTTCCATTACACAGGAAACAGACAATTGTAGGTACGGTATAAGGAACATGATGATAATAACAGGAGGGAAATTTTTCAGCACGCAAGAGTAATTTACCACTCACAAAATGGTCTGAAAATACAGAAAACAAACTGCAGGAATATAAATTGAATTGGTTGCTTAAAGCGTAGATTTACTTAGCACAGGACGGATTGTTGCTTCATTTTATTCTGCAGATATTTCTGCACCTGTCTGTATGAAGCTAATAACGTGTCCAGTCAATGCTTGAAGACTTCGCTTCATGAAGAGATCATGTCACTGGAGAAGTCAGCAAGACTGTTGGCCATGATTAGCCCTTTGCTAAGGTTAGCAAGAGTCATTTTGTTACTCTCCTCACTGTCGTCCTCCTCTCCATCATTGTCTTCATCAGACTTAACGTTTGGACACATGATGACAATGGGACAAGTGCTAAACTGAGAGAGAGAGAGAGAGAGAGAGAGAGAGAGAGAGAGAGAGAGAGAGAGAGAGAGAGACTGTAACAGCAAACCTACTCAGTCTGCTTCCAATAACAACACAGACTGAACTGGAAAGCGGGAAAGCTGTTAACACTGGAGAAAGTTGCTGCTACCTGGTGGCAGCCACTGCAAACCGTGTGTGGGCCTCGTGAACCAAGGCCCCGCGGTAGGCGATATAGTATACAAATATAGTACCGTGTATAAGTGAACTCCACCTTTGGTGCACTCCGTGGTTGGCAGGGGATTACTGTACTGTATTTCGTTAAAATAGATTTTACTGATCTTGCACGAGGTCCATCGACATGTCTTTAAAATATCCACACTAAAATCATGACAGCTGTCCAGAATGGCAGCCCTAGTGCTTTAGTATGGAAGGTGGGTATGAGCACCCAAGTGATGACATGTGAAAGTGTGTGGCACGTAAGCAAACTGCTGGGCCTAAGGGAACGAGCTGTTAAGGCAAAACCTCTCTCTCTCTCTCTCTCTCTCTCTCTCTCTCTCTCTCTCTCTCTCTCTCTCTCTCTCTCACACACACACACACACACACACACACATGTGGGAAAGACAATACACGAGTTGGACGTATATCACTGAACTCTTCTCTGGGGATACCTAAGTTGTATCTATATATAGGTCAAGCTCGTTCAGGCTGATTTGAGTGATGATCCAACATAGTAAAACAAGTAATAGCAAAGAAAGTGTAACCTATAATAAGTAAATATCCATTAATCAGTGTCAAGGAATGTGCTGAGTTTCCTTATGTCATCTAGACAACACCAGGGCAAGCAGGCGGCAGTGATGCAATACTGTAAGTCTGGATTATCTTTTCTCAAAGATGGCTTCATATTTTGGACAGATGCCTTTAGAAGGTGCTAATGGAAGAGACAAAGGTAAACAACAGGATGATGACTTCTACCCAGAACTGGTTGACAAGGAAACTTACAATAAGTTTGTTGAAAAAGTTAATAGAATTGAGAGAACTTTTCAAATGGAAATCGATGAAATCAAGAATGAGCTACGCAAACATACGGGAAAAAAATGAAGAATTGATAAAGGAAATATACAGAAAAGCCACAACAATAGATGAACTATCAGCTGAAGTAAATTCACTGAGAACGAAGGCTAGTGAAATGGGATGTACAGTTGTTAACCAAGAGGGAATTATGGATGATTTCATATATGATAAGGAGAAAATCAGACAAGCAAGCAGTCTTATAGAGAAAACTAGTTATACTGATGAGGAAATGACACCGGTAAATGAAATGGTGAGAAAGTACAAAGATGAGGTAAAAACTACATGTGCAGAAATGCTGAAAGTAAAGAATGATTTAGATACAAAGGTAGAAGAAAAAAGCATCAGAAAGGAAGTGAAAGAAATCATAAAAAAAAAAGGCCAAAACGAGTCAGGGAAGCTGTAGACATTAACAAATATATAGTAATCAATAGCATAGGTGAAGAAGAAAAAAAAAAAAACAGAATCTCAAGGGACAAAAAGGAGATGGAAAATATAATGAACATACTGAAGCAAGTATCAGAGGATATCTGTGATAAAGATATAGAACACAAAATGCTAAGGAAATATGGGAGAAGTAAGTCAAGACCTCTGAAAATAACCTTCCTCAGTCCAAACACTGTAGAGGAAATATTAAAAATGCCAACAAACTCATGGAAAAAGAGGAATTTAAAAGTATGGAAATAAAGATGCCTAACTCAAGAGGAATTGGGAACACTAAAGGAGAAGGAGGAGGAAGCAAAAACAAAGAACGAGGAGAGATCGGAAGAAGAGAAGAGTACATTTTTTTACAAAGTAATTGATTTGCAGTAACGAAAGCGGTACATAACCAACAGGGAATAAAAAGAAGGAAGGTAGTAGACTCAAGCTGTGGCAAGTATGTAAACAAGATGATTAAGTTGATGTACTCAAATGTAGATGGAACGGAATCTTAACTATTAGAGAAGAAAGACTATACCAAAGAAAAGGAACCACATATTATTTACCTAACTGAAACAAAATTAACCCCAAGGACACCAAACGATACCCAACTCTTAGAGGAATACAATGGCCTACATGAAGAGAGAGGAATTTTAAAAAAGCAGGAGGAATTATAATAGAAAAACCTACAGGTCAAAGAAATAGGACTAGATATACCCACACAAGTAGAAGTGATTGCAATGGACATTAATACATCTGAAGGCAAATTAATTGTGGCAAATTTATACATACCACCAAAAACAAGCGCTCGGAAAAGAGGTGGATATAAAGACCTGTCAAAGAGTACAATTCAGAGTTTAAGAGCATAGTGCATAGAATGGAAGAAAAATCTGAAAGAATTATATTAACTGGAGATTTCAATATAAATATAAATTGGAATACTCTAGATGTAAAAAGACATGAAAGCTGTTGGGACCAAAATCTCCTGGATCTTGTGCAGCAGTTTTTCCTAACACAACATACAGTATAAAGGAAAATACCAACAAAAAGAGGACTTGATGATCCATTAGTACTAGATCTTATATTTATTAGGCAAGAAAATGATACTGACAATATAATGTAGCACCCTCCACTCGGCAAAGCGACCATGCAGTATTAAATTGCAAATTCAGGATTGCATATGACATAGTTACCAGTAATGAGAGTTACAAAAAGAGACCACTACAAAAAAGGGAACTCCCATGACCTATAGAAGTACTTCTTAGAAATACAGTAGGTTGGAAAAAGGAGTTTAGAAGACAATATTTTAATGTTATATATAGAAAATTCTATGAATTTTATGAAATAGAAGTCCACAGCACCAAGAAACAGAAATGAAAATAAAGAAATAGTTTGATAAAGAATGTAAACAATCATAAGACAAAAGAGACTTGCTGTGGAATGGTTACAAAAGACACAACAGTGAGAGGGGATATAATAACTATAAACAGGCAAGAAACGATTGTACAAGGAAAAGGAGAGAAGCTCAAAGACAGTTTGAGGAAGATATTATAAATAAAAGTAGTTATCAACCAAAGCTATTTTCTAGGTACCTCCGAAGCAAAACCAAAGTTAAAGATAAAATACAGTCCATTACGGACAAGGGGATCATCTATACACAAGAGAAAGGTATTTGTGAAGCACTAAATAAAAATTTCCAGTCAGTTTCACAGAAGAAATTAATTTTAAGAGAGGTGTGGAACATGCATGCCCACACATATTACCAATTATACAAATGTCAGAAAAAGAACTACAGGAAGAGTTAAGTAAATCAGACAAAGGAAAAGCAAATGGTCCTGATGAATTTTCAGGTTGGGTGCTACATGAATGTGCAAAAGAGTTAAGTAGACCAATATATTTAATATTTAAGGAATCCTTATGGTAAGGTAAACTACCTGATATTTAGAAGAAAGCAAACATTGTTCCCCTATTCAAGAAAGGAAATAGAATCCAGTCAACTACCGAACATTATCACTGACCAGTGTTGTAAGATACTAGAAAAGCTGATAAGAAGAGTTTGGGTAAACCCTCTTGAAGAACACAATATGATAACAGAAAGGCAATTTGGGTTTAGAAAGGGAGAATCATGTGCTACTAATCTATTAAGCTACAGAAACATTACGGAAAAGAGAAGGATGTGTATCTATCTAGATTTCAAGAAAGCATTTGATAGAGTACCACACCAATGACTTTTATGGAAACTGTACCATCAAGCAGAAATCCAAGGCAACCTGGACTCGGATTCACAAACGGCTGCTGGACGACAGCGCCTCACGACGTCGTACGGGAGCCAACGATCACCCCTCGAGGGCGATTCACAAACGCTGGATTTGGCTCCCTTCTAAGTCTCTTCCAGAGCGAGCAGGGATTTTTCTGGGGAAAATTTACTTGACCAATCAACAGCCATCAGCAGCCACCGATCTATCACGTGACTGAATTTAAACAGACCACACCCTCCTGCTTTCTCCTCCCTTCCCCCTCCTCCTCTCCCTCCCTCTCCCCACAAAACAATTCCGTACTGCACATAACTACGCGCTTTTAGGTCTGCGAACGTAATCAGTACGTACATAAGGAGAAATGTATCACATGGTGGACTAAAGTATTTATGGACATATGTAAGAATTTACGTACGTACGCACGTGAATACTTACGCAAGTATTTATGTACGTACGTGAATACTTACGTGTGTACGTACGTACTAACGTACGTGAATATTTACGTGTGTACGTACCTACTTACGTACGTGAATACTTACGTGTGTACGTACGTACTTACGTACGTGATTATTTACGTGTATACGTACTTGCGTATGTACGTGAATACTTAAGTGTGTGTACTTGCGTATGTACAGTATGTGAATACTTACGTGTGTACGTACTTACGTACGTGAATTTCTTTTATGTACATACTTATGTATATACGTACTTACACATGTACAATCGCGCTCATGATTCCCTGAGACACCTGTGATGGAGGGTGTTTGGCCCGCTCTACCGTTACTGAACGACAGGTAGTTGAGTCAGACTGCCCTACCAGCAAAGTAAAGCTGAAAATGGAACCGTTTCTTATAAACGAGAGATTATGACAAAAGAAATGGGTGGCATATAAACAATAATGCTGGACAGTATCACTGCCCATATGGTAATACAACACGGAGTAATCGTACTGAAATAATTCCACCTACTATTGATTACATACAGCTTGAAAGATGAAGACATATGTTACGTATTTTGTTGTCCGCCATTCAACTCCCCAACAATCTGCTGCGGACGTGTGATTAATGCGTTAATAAATCCCTCTATATACTGCGGGTTTGCCTATTAATTATTTAGCAATAATACACGTATTATAGAAAAGTATGGATATTTCACAATACCATGGATGTACGACCGAGTCCCTTTAAGTCTTCACACAGATTGGATCACGTAATAACATTTCAGTACTATATTTGTTACACGTATCAGGTTTTCTACCCTTGTTATAAATGATAATTGAACGACAAATAATAGTATTCGGGGATATTGAGACAAGCAAAGCAAAAATATTTACTGTAGGAATAAGAAACCATTTCTCGTTTCATGTAATAACACGAAACAAATAATGGAACGATGATATGATTGTGATAACCCCTACAAATTTCCTACAAGAGGATATATCCATCTAACTATCCATCTATCTATCTATCCATCTATCTATCTATCTTTCTATCTATCTATATCTATCTATCTTTCTATCTATCTATATCTATCTATCAATCTATCTATATATCTATATATATCTATATCTATCTATATATATATATATATATATATATATATATATATATATATATAATCTATATATATATATATATATATATATATATATATATATAATCTATATATATATATATATATATATATATATATATATATAATCTATATTTATATATATATATATATATATATATATATATATATATAGAATGTATATATATATAATCTATATATATATATATATATATATATATATATATATATATATATATATATATATATATATATATATATATATATATATATATATATATTAGCTGTCTTCTTTTTACTCTCGTTTATAAGAAACGGTTCCATTTTCACTTCACTGTGTTGGTAGAGCAGTATGACTCAACTACCTGTCGTTCAGTAATAGCAGAGTGGGCCAAACACCCTCCACCACAGGTGTCTCAGGGAATCATGAGAGCGATTGTACGTGAATTCTTACGCAAGTCTGTAAGTACTTCCGTAAGCACGTACATACGTGCGTGAGAAAAAACATACATAACTAAGTCCGCACTTGAGTTCGGTAGTACACACTTATGTGCGTACGAAAGTGCGTACATGAGTAAATAAGGCCGTACATTGGTGCATACGGAAGCATGTACGTTCATATGTAAAAAAACGAGTACGTAATTATGTACCTGGATGTGTCCATAAGTACGTACGTAAATGCGCACGTAAGTATGTACACAGGTGCGTACGTAAGTACAGATATAGAGACGTGTACATACTGTACGTAAGGAAATACTCTCCACGTCGCACATAACTCAACAATGTTTTGGTTGAGGGTCATGTAATCGTTATCTTGTGCCTCTATATCCGAATCACAATCCAGTAAGGGTGGTCTGGAGGTCTCTTAGAGAAATGGAGACTCTACGCCACAAAATGGCGGCCTACACAATTTGTGAATGCCAGTGTGTCGCTGAAAGGGAGAGGCGCGACCAGTGTGGGAGGCGCCAAGAGCTTGCGACAGTTTGTGAATCCAGGCCCTGTACTGTTGGATGCAAGATTTTCTCAAAAAAAGGGAAATGAGAACAGTACTAAAGGGTTATTACTCATCACTGAGGGAAGTGACTAGTGGAGTTCCACAGGGCTTATTCCATCTATCTATCTATTGCCGGATCCCGTAAAGGGTGGCCACAAACAAATCGCTCCATGTAGCCCTGTCCCCTAAACTGGTAGGTGGGTGTGCCCATCATCCACCCACTTAGTGTACTGGTACTCTGTTTTTTAGGGTAGCTCTTAACTGAGTGGCAGGCCAGATGATTTCCTGCGAACCAGGAAAGCATTTACAACGCTGGGTGGTAACCTTATAACCAACCAACACGCGTTCCCTATGTGGCAACAAGTGGGTTGGCGGAGGGTTAGTGCCCCTCCCCGGAAAACAACCAACTAAAAATACGAACATGAGGCCTCGGACCAGGAATAACTGGGCTCAGTGCTGGCACCATTTAAGTTTTTAATATATATAAATGACATAGTAACACTGGAAATGGAAGCAATCTAAATATGTTTGTTGGTGATGCAATAATACAAAGGAGAAATACTAACACAGACTCTTGCAGACAACTACATGAAGAATTAAATATACTTCTTGAATGGATCAATAAATGGCAAATGGAATTAAGTGTGGACAAGTGTCATGTAAATAAGCTAAGTTAAAGTGGAAAAAGACCAGCTTGGGATTATTAGTTAAGAAGTTCAACTAACTCTTCACACATCAGAAAGGGAGAAGGACCGAGGAGTGATTATTAATAATAATCTCCGGCTGACCACATCAGTGGGATGGTACGGAACACGCTGCTTGCTAATATGAGAATATGCATTCATATACATAAATGAAGACATGCTGAGAAAGATAATAACATCATTCAACAGACCAACCCTGGAATATGCATTAGTAGTATGGAATCGATCTCAAAAAAAAAAAGAAAAAAAGAATGAAGAAGAAGAAAAACATATAAAAGATGGAAAAAGTACAAAGGACCGCTACAAGGTCGGTATCAAGCTTAAGGGATCTAAGCTAAGAAGAAAAACTAGAAAAACTGAGTCTACCAACACTACAGGAGAGAAGGAAAAGAGAAGACATGATTATGCTATCTAAATGCGTCTCAGGGAAAGAGAAAATAAACACAAATGAGTATATAACCAATGGGGGAAGCATCAGCAAGAGGACACTGCAAAAAAATACATAAAAAAAGAGGTGAAAAAGACGTAAGGAAATTCAGTTCCCCAAACAGGGTAATTGATCATTGGAATGTACTACGAATGAAAAACTGTGTGCCAAAACAATTAATATACGTAAGGATATGTGTGATAAAAGTGATTTAATACACGGGACAGTATGAACTTGACTCATTCCTGTTAAGATACAATTAGGTAAGAACACACACACACACACACACACACACACACACACACACACACACACACACACACAGAAAGAAAGGGAGGAGGAACTATAATCTTAACAAAGAAAAATCTACAAGTCAAAGAAATCAAACTAGATATTCCCTCACAAGTAGAACTGATTGCATTGGAAATTAACACATTTGAAGAGAACGTAATTGTGGCAAATTTAGTCATGCCACCTAAAACAAACACCTGGGAAAGAGGCGAATATGAAAACCTGACAGAATGTACAATTCAGAGTTGTAGAACATCATTACATCGAATGGAAAAGAAATATGAAAGAATTATATTAACTGGGGACTTCAATTCAAATATAAATTGGAATACTCTAGATGTAAAAATCTATGAAAGCAGTTGGGATCACATGCTCTTAGATCTTGTGCAGAAGTTCCTTCTAACACAGCATGTAAAGGAAAACACCAGAAGAAGAGGACTTGATGTTCCATCCGTACTAGATCTAATATTTACCAGGCAAGAAAATGAAATTGACAATATATCACCCCCCATTCGGCAAAAGCGACCACGTAGTATTAAATTGTGCCTTCTGGATTGCATATGACGTTACCAGCAATGAGAGTTACAAAAAGAGTCTAATTACAAATAACGCAATTATCATGACCTGAAGAAGCATATCTTAGAAATTGATAGGGAAAAAGAATTTAGTGGACAAGATTTAAATATTATGTATAGAAAATTCTGTGATCTTTATGAAACAGGAGTCCAAAATTACGTCCTACAGCACAAGCAACAGAAATGAAAATAAAGAAATCGTTTAATACATTGTAAAAAAGCAAAAGAAAAAAAGAAACTTGCTGTGGAATAGATACAGAAGACACAATAGTGAGAGGGCATATAATAACTATTAACACGCAAAAAATGGTTATACAAAGATATGGTGGGAGGCTCAGAGACAGTTTAAGGAGGACAATGTAAATAAAAGTAGTGATCAACCTAAGCTTTTTACAGCTACATCCTAAGTAAAACTAAGGTGAAAGACAAACCATTACGGATGAGGGGATCATCTATACACAAGAAAAAGATATTTGTGAAGTACTAAATAAAGACTTTCAATCGTTTTTAACAAAAGGAAGAAATTTTGAGAGAGATGATATGGAATATGCATGCCCACATGTATTACCAGATATGCAAATATCAGAAAAAGAAGTACAGGAGGAGTTACGTAAATTGGACAAAGGAAAAGCAAATGGTCCTGACGGATTTTCGGGTTGGGTGTTGCATGAATGTGCAGAAGAGATACGCAGACCATTGTATTTAATATTAAAAGAATCCTTTGGTCAAGGTAAACTACCTGACATTTGCAAGAAAGCAAACATTGTTCCCCTATTCAAGAAAGGGAATAGACAGGATCCACTCAACTACCAACCAGTATCACTGACCAGTGTTGTAAGTATGATACTAGAAAAGTTGATAAGGGAGGTTTGGGTAAAACATCTAGAACACGGTATGATAACAGAGAAGCAGTTCGGTTTTAGGAAGTGAAAATCATGTGTTACTAATCTTTTAAGCTATTATGATAGAGTTAAAGAAACATTACAGAAGAGAGAAGGATGGGTGGACAATATCTATTTAGATTTTAAGAATGCATTTGACAGAGTACCGCACCAAAGACTTTTATGGAACCTACCATCAAGGAGGTATCCAAGGCAATCTCTACTGTTGGATGCAGGATTTTCTCAGGAAAAGGGAAATGAGAACAATATAAAGGGGAAATTACTCATCATGGAGGGAAGTGACCAGTGGAGTGCCACTGGCACCAATTATGTTTTTAGTATTCTGTATATAAATGACATAGACAGAAACAGTGGGAATGGAAGATATCTAAATATATTTGCGGATGATGCAAAAATTCAAAGGAAAATTACTAACATGGATTCTTGGAAAGAGCTGCAAGAGGAATTGAACAAGCTTCAAGAATGGAGCAATAAATGGCAAATGGAATTTAATGAGGATAAGTGTCATGAAATTAAATTTGGTAAAAGTGAGAAAAGACCAGATTGGGCTTATAAGTTAGGATGATCAACCCTACACATATCAGAAAAGGAGGAAGACCTAGGAGTAATTATCAATAACAGACTATCTCCAGATGATCACATCAATGAGAAGGTACGGAACATGTATACATTGCTTGCTAATATGAGAATAGCATTCACATATATAAATGAAGATATGCTGAGGAAGATAATAACATCATTCGTCAGACCAACCCTGGAGTATGCATCAGTAGTCTAGAATCCTCATCTCAAAAAACACATAGATAAGACTGATAATGTACAAAGGGCCGCTACAAGATGGGTACCAAGCTTAAGGGATCTAAGTTATGGAGAAAGACTGGAAAGATTGAATTTACCAACACTAGAGGAGAGAATGAGAAGGGGAGACATGATTATTTTATATAAGTGCATCTCAGGGAAAGAGAAAATAGACATAAATGAATATGTATCATGTGGTGAAGCATCAGCAAGAGGACATTACAAAAAACTGCATAAAAAGAGAGGTGATAAAGATGTAAGGAAATTCAGTTTCTCAAATAGGGCAATTGATCAATAGAATGCACTACCGAATGAAGTAGTGTGTGCCAAAACTATTCATAAATTCAAGGATATGTATGATAAAAATGGTTTAATACACCGGACAGTACGAGCTTGACTCATTCCTGTAAAGATACAATTAGGTAAGAACAATTAGGAAAGAACACACACACACACACACACACACACACACACACACACACACACACACAAATAAAATAAAAAGAAAGAAATGAGAATGAAGACTTGGATGCGGAAATATCCCAGGGTGTGCAGATGAACTGGAAGACGTGAAAGATGATATTGAGGGTGCTGTATAATGGAAGAATTGCTGTGAGGTTGAAGGGTAAGGTATATAAAGCAGTGACTAGAAGACCGGCTTTGATGAATGGAGCTGAGTCGTGGGTAATGATGAAGGGCAGGAGGAAAAATTGGATGTAGCGGAGACGAGAATGTTGAGATGGATGTATGGAGTAACGAACTTAAATTAGATTGGAAGTGAAAGAATCACATGAACAGTGAACGTATCAAAGAGGGTGCAGGAATGAAGACTACTGGTATGGGCACGTGATGACAAGGGATGAAGATTATGTGGGAAAGAGAGTAATGGAAATGGAGGTAAAACTAAGGAGGAAGAAGCTAAGGCCGAAAAGGAGGCGAAATAGGGTTAGTTGTATTGTAGGAACAAGGATCTGAGGGAGAAACGGCTGAATTGGGAAGAGGGGCAGGGTTGGGCTGTATGTTGTAGATTGATCAAGCATATCGAACCCACGTAAAAGTGGGAAAAGACCGAAGATCTATCTCTCTATCTAGCTACCTATAGCCCGACGCTCAAATCCCGCAAAGGGTGGCCGCAGACAAAACGACTCCAAGTTGCTCTGTCACCCACCATTTGACTACCCTCCCCCCAGCTCACTCCCCTTCCCTCATATACCTCTCAACTCCATCTCTCCACCTCATCCTCGGTGTTCCCCTCCCTCTCCCTCTCTCCACCTCACCTACATACACCCTCTTAGTCAGTCTTTCATTCTTCATTCTCTCCACATGTCAAAACCTCAGTGTAATTCTCCAATTTCTCAACCTCATCCACATCCAATCTACAATATTCCTTCACTTCTTCATTCGTCAACATGTCACTCCATGTCACTCCACATCTATCTATCTATCTATTGCCAGACGCCTCAATCCCGTTTGGGGTCGCCACAAACAAATCGCCTCCAAGTCGCCCTGTCCCCCGCCATTTCACTCCCCTGCTCCCAACTCACACCCCCCTCTCTCATATACCTCTCCACCCCATCTCTCCATCTCATCCTCGGCCTCCCCCTCCCTCTTTCCCCCTCCACCTCACTCACATACACTCTCTTCGTCAGTCTTTCACCCTCCATCCTCTCCACATGGCCAAACCACCTCAGTGTGTTCCTCATAACGCTTCCTATCACATCCACATCAACACCACAACGCTCCTTTATATCCTCATTCGTCAGCCTGTCTCTCCATGTGACTCCACAGGCTCCTCTTAAATAACTCATTTCCACGGCTCTCACTCTTGACTTGTGTCCTTCCAACAACGTCCAAGCTTCACTTCCGTACGTTAGAGTTGGTATCACAATACTGTCATGTAGTAACTTTTTCACTTCCATGCTCACTTCCCTGTTTCTTATCACTGCTTTCAAAGAACCAGCATCCTTTCTTCCCTGCTGTACCCTTTCAAGCACTTCACCCTCCAAACCTCCATCCTTACTCATCACACTACCCAAGTACTTAAACGTACTCACATTTTCCAATTCCTCACCATCCAACCTCGCTGTACATTCACTGACTTCACCTCTCTCAAAGACCATCACTTTACTCTTCCCTACATTCACCTTTAGATTCCGTTTCTTACAAACACTCTCAAACTCATCCACCAAGCCTTGCAGCTCCCCTTCGTCTTCACTCAACAACACAGTATCATCTGCAAACAACAGTACAGGGAGTTTCCAAACGCTATCCTCTCTCACCAGGGCCACTCCACCATCCACTACCCTACCTTGTACCTCTTTTATTACCCCATCCATGTACAGATTGAACAACCATGGAGACATGACACATCCCTGTTTCAACCCAACTTTCAAAGAGAAAAATTCACTTAGTTCACCATCCACACGCACTGCAGCCTTCGCACCATCGTACATACTCTTCACAGCATTCAACAACTTCCCATCTACTCCATATATTTTTAACACTTTCCACAATCCTAGTCTATCCACCCTGTCATATGCTTTCTCCAAATCCATGAAAGCCGCATACAACTTCTTTCCCTTCTCTAGAAACTTTTCCACTAAAGATCTGAGAATGAATATCTGATCTACACAACCTCTTCCCTTCCCAAAGCCTCCCCGCTCCTCTCCAACTAACTTCTCCGCTCCCTCTCCGACTCCGTCAACAAGCATCCTACCATACACCCCTCCTACCACACTAAGAAGACAAATGCCCCCATGACCACCACACACCTCCACATGCTCCTGTCAAATAAATAGCTCTCACTCTTGACTTGTTCCCCTCTAGCAAGGTCCATGCCTTGCTTCCTAACGTCAGGGTACGGATCACAATACTATCATGTAGTGACCTCTTAACTTCCATACTCACCTCCCTATTTTTCATCACCGCTTTCAGTGAACCAACAACCTTCCTTCCCTGCTGTACCCTTTCAAGCACTTCATCCCCCAAACTTCCAACCTTACTCATCACACTACCCAAGTACTTGAATGCACTCACATTCTCAATATCTTCACCATTCAACCTCACTGTGCATTCTGTGAGTTCATCCCTCTCAAACACCATAACTTTACTCTTGTTTACATTGATTTTCAGATTCCCCTTCCTACTCACTGTCCCATATTCATTCACCAAACCTTGCAACTCCCATTCATCTTCACTCAACAATACTGTACCATCAGCAAACAGCAACACCGGAATCTTCCACATCTCACTCTCATTCATTAGAGCCACCCCCACATCCACTGCCCTACCTTGCACCTCCTTTACAACCCCATCCATACATATATTAAACAGCCATGGAGACATCACATAACCCTGTTTCAGTCCCACATTGAGATCGAAGAACTCACTCAGCTCACCATCCACTCACACCGTAGCCCTAGCTCCTTCGTACATACTCTTCACAGCACTCAACAATTTCCCCTCCATTCCATATATTCTTAATATCTTCCACATACCTTGCCTATCTATTCTGTCATATGCTTTCTCCAAGTCCATGAAGGCAGCATACACTTTCTTTCCCTTCTCTAGATACTTCTCCACTAAACACCTTAGTATCTGATCTACACACCCTTTTCCCTTCCTAAATCCCTCTTGCTCTTCTCCAGCTAACTCCTCTGTTATATGACTAACCCTGTCAATGAGTATTCTACCATATATTTTTCCAGTCACACTAAGCAGGCAAATACCCCTATGATTACCATATATTTCTCTCTCCCCTTTTCCTTTGTATAAGAGAACCATTATACATGATTTCCAGTCCTCTGGAACCCTTCCTTCTTCCCAAGTCAATTTACACAACTTCCATATCCTCCCCACAACAATCTCACCCCCATACTTCAGCATTTCACCACACACTCCATAAATTCCTGGGGCCTTTCCCATCTTGACCTTCTTTGCTTCCAGTACCTCCCCTCTACTGATCTCTTCCTCCCTCCTCTCATCTCATCTTCTTCCAGCCATTCCCCAACCACTTATACTCGCGCTGCTGTCACTCTCTACATTCAACAAATCCTCAAAGTCCTCCTTCCATCTCCTCAGCTTCTCTCTCTTCTCCACCAGCAATCTATTATTCCCATCTTTCACTTCCCTACTATTTCCCCTTTCACACTGTATTACTTTCTTTACCTCCTTCCAAAACAAATTTTTACTCTCCCTCCATTTTACACTCAGATTCTTCCTAAACCTCATCCACTTTCTTCTTACTCTCCTTCATCAATCTCATCACCTCGCTTCTCCTGCCCACATATACATCTCTATTCTCTCTCTCATCTTCTCCCCTACCTCTACTCACTAACCATTCACAATATGCCTTCTTCTTTTGTTCCACAGCTCGTTTCACCTCATCATTCCACCACGCTGTCCCTTGCACACCCTTGCATCTCCTCCTCACTCCACAAACCACCTCACACGCTGCACCTATCTCTTCCATGAATATCTTGCATATATCTTCCACCCCTTCCATCTACTGTAACTCATACCTACCCAATCTTTCTTCCACTATGCTCTTATACTCTGCCATTTTCTCACTATCTTGCAACTTCTCCACTCTTCTCACAGGAGCTGTTTCCTCCCGTCTTCCCCTTCGTCTCTTCACCCATTTTCTTTGCAGCCTTACCTTGGCCATCACTAAGTGATGGTCCGAGAGTCCATTCCCCCACCCTCTCCACACTCTTGCATCCAACACTTGTCTTCTCATTCGCTCATCCACACACACGTTATCTAGCATTGTCTTTGGTTCAACAAGTTCACCGTCCTTCCTCCTCATGACTCTCTTTGTATACCTGTGGATCATCTTATGCCGAAAGAAGGTGTTGGCCATTGCCAACCCCATACCAGCACAGATGTCCACCAAAGCACTACCATTCCCATCTGCTTCAGCTGGCTCACCCCACTGACCAACCACTCCATCCACTCGTACATTCCCAACTTTGCCATTCATGTCTCAAATCAAAAACACTCTCTCGCTTCTCTCAGACTTGTCCATACGTGCTTCTACACTTGCCCAAAACTCATCGTTCACTCTTGCCATTCGGTCCTTTGTCGGCGAATACGCACATAAAATCGCCCAAGCTTGTATACCTACTTTCATCCTCACCCATACAATCGTTGCACCCACTGTTCCATACTTTCTTATAGCCTTCCACTTCTTGCTTATCATCAGACATACTTCCTCTCTTGCTCTCTCATTCTCATTAACTCCCGCACATATTCCTAAGCAGAAAAAGAAGATAATGATGATGATGATGATGATGATTATGATGATGATGATGATTATGATGATGATGATGACGAAGAAGAAGAAGACTAAGAAGAAGAAGATTAAAAAGAGGAAGAAAAAATAAAGATGATTTCATTGTGGAAAGAAAACATTTTGTAATAAAAATATTAAACATTTAAAACTAAGGTAACCTTTCTTCGAGCTCCCACACCTCGCAAATGAAAAACAAAAGACTGACAGGTAATTACCCTGGAGATAAACATAGAAGACACGAGAGAGCGGGAGATGAAGGGATAATATAACTATAATATTTCATTTGAGGATTACTGTAGGATCAATGAGTGTTTTAGAAGGAGAATGGTAGCCAGAAATATCTGTTCTCCCCTTTGCTCCATATCAGCACCCTTTCGTCCACCATCTTCCCTTCTCATATCCATTCTCCTTCCTTTTCCTCCCCTCTCCCTTCCTCTATTCATTTCTCTTCTTTTCCTCTTTTTATCACCACGTCTTTTTATCACCACGTCTTTCTCTTCCTCCTCGTCCTCTTCCACCTCTTCCTCCTCTCTTTCTTTCGTCCTACTCGCCTCTTTCCTTCCTTTCTCACTCCTCCCTCCACTTCTTCACCCCTTTCCCCTCTCCTTCTTTTTCCATTCTTCTCCTTAGCTACTGTCCTTGTTTTCTTCCTCCCTTTCTCATATCTTTCAGTCATTGCTTGATATCCCCTCGAGCATTCTCTCTCTCTCTCTCTCTCTCTCTCTCTCTGCTGTCTGTCTGTCTGTCTGTCTCTCTCTCTCTCTCTCTCTCTCTCTCTCTCTCTCTCTCTCTGCTGTCTGTCTGTCTGTCTGTCTGTCTGTCTCTCTCTCTGTCTCCACGCAAACAAAGTAAGGCTTCCATCAAGTCGGGATATTTACAGAAGCATAAACGGGGTAATAACACTACAGTATATTCAGCGGACAGGCAAGCCGGGTATAGGAGACTGCCGTTGGCAGTGGACACTTTGTAACTCCAGGAGAGAGAGAGAGAGAGACCTTACATATAATTAAACGATGTGTTCATACAGTATACTCATGTTTACATTTTTCTCTCCGAAAAAGGGAGTATGTTTTCACCCCTGCTTGTTTGTTTGTTAGATTGTTTGTCTGTTAGCAGAATTACTAAAACAATTAAAGGAGAGATTTGAATCAAATTATGTGGGTAGATAGCCCATGCCCCATGGAACAATCGATTAACTCTTGGGACCGATCCGGATTTTATCACAGATTCTGGATCCGGCATTACGTTGTCCTTGTCGGAGAGATGCGCTCCACTGATGCGTCTCTCGTTTGTAACGTTACTGGCCATCATGCCGTCAAGAGGTAGGACCTACTAACAGCTGGCACTATATTTATTCTTAAACTCAGAATTTACCCCTCCTTTCAATAAAGGTTATATATATATATATATATATATATATATATATATATATATATATATATATATATACATCCTATTGAATCCCAGGGGTGCTGGGCGAGGCATCGCACTGGGAGGGTACCAAGCGGACCGCCCTCCGCCGATCGGCTCATAGTCGCGAAGCTCATAGGTCCCTACCCGGGGGTTCCCTACTTTACGCAGACTTGAAAGATGCCAGTTCTGTCCAATATTCCGGACACCGGGTTCCAATGGGATATATATATATATATATATATATATATATATATATATATATATATATATATATATGTGTGTGTGTGTGTGTGTGTGTGTGTGTGTGTGTGTGTGTGTGTGTGTAGTTCTGATGGATTTAAAAAAAAAATTACTTCGTGTGTTCGAGAGAGTGAACGCAAAAATGCGCAAAGGTTAGTAATGTTATGGAAGTACAATGAAGTACAATACAGGGGCACTACAGTGAAGTCAGAGAATTAAACTGAAGCCTGGGCAGTACATTGAAGCCTAGGACGCACAGTGAAGGTATGTAAGCACACCAGCACAGTATACAGTAGATAGGGTGCACAGTGAAGGTATGTAAGCACACCACCACAGTATACAGTACATAGGGTAAAATAATGAAGGATGGCAAAAAGGCTGAAGACAAGGCAGGGTAAAAGACTGAAGGAATGTAAGCACAGTGAAGATAGGGAAGTACAGTGAAAATATATAATATTCTTAGAAACCAGCGTAATGAAACTGTGCAGCCACTGAGAAGGAATATTAATGTAAGGGATACAAAAGAAAAAAAACAAGTGTTGGTACAGTATCGAGGCCTTAGATAAGAAAGGTTCTCCGAGAATCTGAGCCTGTTAATGATGAGTGTGGTGAGATGGTCAGAGACAGAAAATAATACTCATTAATGAAATATGATACCGCCACTATTGCTAATCTACACAACGAACGTTGCGAATTCGGTGACAGTAAATTTACTAATAACCTTCCTTTGGTTCAGGCATAGTCTTAGGTGTGTCTTGGAGAGTGCAAGAATTTTACCAGTTTCTGCCTTCTGCTTCTCCTTCCCTATAATTTATATATTGTAGCGCTGCAACAACCAACCATAAATGGTTGTCCTTTAATGTAGCAGAGCATTTAGAAGGGACACACCGCTAGACTTTCAAACGGTCAGAATACAGTTAACATGCAATTCATAAGATAATCAGGAAAGTGGAATCAGAATGCATATATCTTTCAAACATAAGCTCTTAGACTCACAAAGTCAAGTGCTAGTACTCACAAGGTAATGTGCTACAAGGTTCTTCATAGTGGTGTTGCTGATACACAGGGTAAAGGGGCTGTCCCTCGCAGGAAGCTGTTAATACTCAGGATCGAAGTCAGAGGAACAGCATGCGGGTTAATGAAGCAATGGACAAACAAAACAGCTCAGTAAGGACAGAACTAGGACGCAAACATACCAGTTCCTAGATGTTCCCTCAATTACATGTACTAGAGAAATTGGGAGCATTCCCCCCCCCCTCCACCAACCCTCCCAATGGACTAAGAAATGCCATGTTAAATAGTTAAATAAAGAGGGAAGAACCAATGGAAAGCAGAAGTAATGAATTACCAAAGCAGCAGCAGTAATAGAAGTAGTAGTAGTAGCAGTAGAAGTAGTAGTAGTAGCAGTAGTATAATAATAATAATAATAATAATAATAATAATAATAATAATAACAAGAACAAGAAAGTAAACATAATTATCTCATAAAAGGTGCATCCCACGAAGTACATTAAAGAAGTAAAGACAACATGCACTTTTAATAAAATCAATATGACATAGGAAGTATGGCAGGATCCCTTGTTGCATTATTCTACTTTTATGAACTGGCCATTAGTGAAAAATCTACTTGGACCCAAGAGAGGTAATGTCAGCATCTCGCGTCACAGCCTTCGCCCTCTCTATCCCCAATTCCTACAACTACATCAACAGCACTACATTTATACACATGATTAAAGGAATGCATTAGACATGCAACTGAAACGAAGATCTGTATCTGAGAGATGACAGAGGCCGTATTCTATTGTGCCATAGGCGAGGTTGTAGTGCCACATCTAGGCGATTTAATTTGAACGTTACAGCCCAGTATCCTTATCTGTCTTACTCAGTTACGCATGTCGTACTTAAAATATATAAATAAAGCATAGCAGATTAATGAAACTGTTAAGGAAAATGTGACACGTAGTCTTCAGTACCTCTAGAATATGACCGTAAATTATGAGAATGATTATCAGGAGAAGGAAAAAAAGTTGGGGTTTAATCTCTTGTGTTACGGCAGTATTTTGCGAGTTAAGGAAACTCGGAAATATTTACAAGTGTGAATGAAAACAAAAGAGTCCAAGTAACCCCCAGGCTACAACAGGTGTACGCTGATACACAGTCTAAATTCCTTTTCGTAACTCAAGATAATGAAGTGGCAGGAGTAACAGACACAGCAAGGCTGAGAGGCCTCATGCCACTGCAGGAAACTGTATGACACTTAAAGCCTCAAAGCAAATGCAAATAATACTAAAGGCCAAAGGACACCTTAGGTAACTACATTCACCCTTGCAGTATTATAGGAAGAAATATTTATTTATGAGGGAACGACAACCAAGTGTTCCACCCAATCTAAAACTTGGTACAGGTGGTGATTTATCGGTTTGCAGTCTTGCTCTTCTAGGTGGAAAAAAAAATGAGGGGGAACGATTCTTGACTGCTGTCCGGGAATCCGGGGAACTATCCCTTCTGTGATGGTCCCATCGTGTCTATAACCTGCCCTGGAGGGATCTCCCGCAGTTCATAATCCCGTGTTCCTATATTTTAAAACGTGACATTGCACCCTCTGCGGGCATTCCACATGTGATAGGTGAAGGAGTCTCACCATTTAAAATCGGATATGGATGGGAGTCTGCTGCTGTGCAAAAATCCTTTTTCCTGCCCTTTTCAGGATGCTCCTGGGTGCTTGGCAACGCATTCTCTAAGACCCATTTCTCTTTGTCCACTTCCATCATTGAGAAATATCTTGCCTCATCAACTACATGGAATGGGGAAAAAATTGGCCAGGGGTCCTATGGTCAACTTCGGAAGGAATAAATACATTAACATACACACAGAAAACGGTTTAAGGATGTTATTGGTAATGCATTTAATATCTGACACAAATATGTCCATCTTCAAGCACCAATAATCGGTGCTGAGTTGGAACTATTTCGGTCAAAGCCTGTTTGCGTCTCATGAAGGAAAGTGTAATTTTGAGTTCGTTAACGGTGCAGATGACATAGTTATTGTGCTAGAGCTGGTTTCTACGTGTGTGTGTGTGTGTGTGTGTGTGTGTGTGTGTGTGATACATATATATGCTGATATCAACAAGGAAAAGGAGAGACGAAAATGTCATTATCGTCTTTCCTTTTCCATGTCGTTATCTGCAGATCTAGAAATCATGCATGGCTATGTGATATTTTGGATACATCTATATATATAAAAGAGCTGCGTTGTTTGCCTGTTTGTTTGTTTGTCCTTCAATCACGCTCAAACCAAGGGCCAGAGACACCCAGATCCATATATATTCTGAGTCACGGTAACCAAAGGATGGTTTCAGGCTGGTCAAAATTCGATCTGGGTCATTTGAGGTCACCGGTAGAGTGTTCACCTTTCTGGTCCGGGAAACACTGGTTACCCTTGCATGGAGACTCACATGACCTCCAGTTCGTACATACGGTATGTGAGGTTGATCTCCGAGGTCACTGGTCGTAGGTCATTTGAGGTCACCGATAACGCACGCCCGAAGGACTAGACCCAGCAGGCCAATTTTTGGCATGGAGGTTCACATGACCTTCAGTTCGGACATAGGCTAAGTGAGGTTGATCTCCGAGGATATTTGAGGTCACTGGTCGGAGTCCATTTGAGGTCACAGGAAATAGTAAACAAGTGCACACAAATACTATGCGTTAGTCCGCTAAAGCTGAAATGGAAAGTACCTGGACCGTTTATAATCCCTCTTCAAAAAGTATGAGGTACATGATCTTTCTGGAGTAGATTGAACTGGAACAAATAGGATTAGAGTATTCACCTTTTTGGCCTGGGCAATGCCGGATTCCCAGCACCCTGCTGGTGTGTGTGTGTGTGTGTGTGTGTGTGTGTACGGTATATATATATATATATATATATATATATATATATATATATATATATATATATGGTGTTACGCGACGTATTACAAAAACTTATACTAGTGATCTATCATGTAATTTTGAGTATATTTTGTTCTATAAACATATGCTCTCTGCGACCCCAGTTCAGTACCCAGCATTCGGCTTTTTAAGTCTAAAAGCTTCGTGGATGGCATATGCCATTAGGCGAGAGCTTCGCGGGGCGACGGGAGACGAGTATTATAACCTTATACTGTACTGCACATGAAAATCCCATATCCTATCAGTATACGCGAGTTTTAAGAAGAAACTATACGTAGTTTATTGATTCTTTAACATCGTCATGCATTAATGCAATTCTTTTGCACAAATAGACTGTTATTAAGGATTAAATTAAAATTTTATGGTTTGCGAGGGAGAAGGGAGGGAGGGAGGAGAGGCTGGTGTGTTGTTGCCAATTATGTAACATTTGGTTTGTAGGCTATTACTACTAGCATTAACACCCACAGCTCATTCAGTGAAAAAACGTTATTGTAAAGGGAAATTAGCCTCACTTTAAGGAAGAATATTATTTATTACAATTATTCTGCTGCAAGTAAACGTGGCGCCATTGGGTATCTCCACCTGTATTCCTCTCTGCAACACTGGCATTACCATCGCAGAATCCGTAAAAAAATAGACGATATCTGCATATTCTTCATTGTTGTACGTACGTGGCATGCTGTTTCGAGAACAAGTGAAGCTGAACCCATTGAACAACTGAACACGGAGAACAGTGTTTGAAGTGTGTGCCACTCCAGCTTGTTGTTGTTGTTGATTCTCTCCTCATTAGAGGAGACCGGGCCTTGCTGTAGCCCGGTTGGTGGTGGTTGGCTTGAGTGGGGTAAGAGGGAAGACAGGGCCTGGGGAATGCCCAGCACACACGCCCTGTCTCCTGGCTGAGTTTGTGGTGTGTGTACCACTCCAACAAATGTTCCCGTTCAAATAACAGTCAGTGGACGCAGGGTTGCCAAGTCCGCATCAATCTCGCTAGCTTAGTCCTGAAAACTTGCTAGAATGTCGCTAGATAGTAAACGCGCAAAACATCGCTAGAAAATACGATTAAATCTCTAGAATATCACCTAAAAATGGCAAAAATATCCAGAATGTAGCTAGATATCATGTTGCCAGATGTTAAATAGTGACGCTAGGTAGAAGTAAAAAATATGTCTAGCGCCTTAGTCGTTACATTGGCAATCCTGTGTCACTATTCTCACGTCACCAGATGAAAAAATATGGTGCCACGTTTACTTGCAGCGGAAAAATTGTAATGAATAATAATATTACTCCTGACTTAAAGTGGGGTTAATTTCCCTTTACAATAACGTTTTTTCACTGAATGAGCTGTGGGTGTTATGTTAATGCTAGTAGTAATAGCCTACAAACCAAATGTTACATAACTGGCACAACACACCAGCCTCTCCTCCCTCCCTCCCTTCTCCCTTGCAAACCATAAAATTTGAATTTAATCCTTAATTACAGTCGATTTGTGCAAAAGAATTGCATTAATGCATGACGATGTTAAAGAATCAATAGACTACGTATAGTTTCTTCTTAAAACTCGCGTATACTGATAGGATATGGGATTTTCATGTGCAGTACAGTATAAGGTTATAATACTCGTCTCCCGTCGCCCTGCGAAGCTCTCACCTAATGGCATATGCCATCCACGAAGCTTTTAGACTTAAACAGCCGAATGCTGGGTACTGAACTGGGGTCGCAGAGAGCATATGTTTATAGAACAAAATATACTCAAAATTACATGATAGATCACTGGCATAAGTTTTTGTTATACGTCGCGTTACACCCTGTATATATATATATATATATATATATATATATATATATATATATATATATATATATATATATATATATATATATATATATATATATATATATATATATATATATATATACTGTATGTGTGTGTGTGTGTCCGTGTTTGAAGATCAATCATTGGCTAAAGCCACGGGTCCAGATAAGATATCAGGGCGCGTGAAATATCCCATGAATATCTCAGTTGGGTCAAACTTGGCACAAATATTTAGTGTGAGGTTGGAAAAATCCTCTGATTGTGGTTATGTTCGATGAAAGATCGGGATCAGTCAATGTCAAATTCTGGTTCGGCATCGCTGTGCTGTGTGAGGACCCTCCCTAGTTTAGGATTTGTTTGAAGCCGTGACTGTTAGAGTTTGGTATGTGTATAGGATGTGGAAAATAATTGACTGTACAGCTGCAAACACAAATAATGATTCACGCTATGACGATAGTAAAACAAGAGGGCGAACAGTCTATGAGGCACACTTACATGTAGAATAATAAGTTAGACTTTCATATTCGATCATAGCTGTACTAGTTAACTAAGAGAAAGCACCGATGTTATCTTTTTATATCTTGTGATGCTTTGCGTTATTTTTAATATTATTAGTTAATGTCAACTTTTTTTTTCAATCCTGAGACAGTTTATGTTATTATTAAAATTTTTATTAAATAACTTTTCTTTTTAAATCCCGAGACACTGTTATTATTATTGTTGTAATTATTATTATTATTATTATTATTATTATTATTGTTATTATTATTATTATTATTATTATTATTATTATTATTATTATAATTACTACTACTACTACTACTACTACTACTACTATTAAAACTAAACTAAATACAAACAAGAAGCTTTGGACCAGGACTGACCAAAAGATGATGACTAAGGACCGAACAAAGGACATGATATGCATGACAACGTGGAATGTAAGGGATGGAAATGATGAGGTGAAAGAGAGAGCGAGAGATTGTCCAGATGCTTGAGGTTGCAAAAATGGATGTATGTGGACTAATTAACTAAAATTAAATGGTGACGTAAGACTGTGAGAGAATGGGAGTAAGGGTGGGGTATATGTGCGGGAGTAGGTGAGAATGAGAGGGCAAAGGAAGGAGTGTGTATTGTTGTGAGTAACAGATGGAAGGAGAATATAAGAGAGTATGGATCAGTTGGCTCAAGGATTGTGTGGATAATACTGAAAGTTGGGCTACAAATGTGGGTGATTGTGTGAGTGTATGCGCCAACGCAAGATCGTGCAAGCAAAGTAAGAGAAGAGTTTTGGACAAATGTGGAAGTATGCATGGAAAAGTTTGAAAGGAATGAGAGAGTGTTTTTTGTTGGTGATATGAATGATAAAGTAGGGAATGTGAAGGTGGATGGAGTAGTTGGTGAGTGGGGTGTGCCTGCTGAGATAGATGAGAATGGCAGTGCTATAGTGGATATTTGTGCCGGGAGGGGGTTGGTGATAGCCAGTACCCTCTTCAGACACAAAATGATCCACAGGTGTACAGGGCGAGTGATGAGAAGGGTGGGTGGTGAACTGAATGAAAGGAAGGCAATGACTGATTATGTGTGTGTGGATGAAAGGTTGCGAAGGTCTGTAATGGATGCAAGAGCATATAGAGGTTGGGGGAATGGACTTTCTAACCACCACTCGGTGGTGGTCAGAGTCAAGGTTCAAGTAAAATGGAGAAAAAGGAGAAGGAAAGGAAGGGAGGAAGTAGATGTAAGGAGAGTGGAAAGGTTACAAGAGGATGATAAGAAAGGCAGAATATAAGAGAGAAGTGGAGGAACAATTTGGTATATATGGATTGGGGCAGATGGGAGACGTGGAAGGTGTGTGCAAAATATTTACAGAAGAAATATATGCAGCATCTGAGGTGGTGTGTGGGGTGAAGAGAAGACGAAAGGGGGTGCAAGGAACAGCATGGTGGAATGAAGAGGTGATACAGGCTGTGGCACAAACGAAGAAAGCATTTGATGAATGGATGAGAAACTGGGGCGTGGAAAAAGTTGAGGTATGGAAGAGAGAGTTATATGTAGAAAGGAAGAGAGAGGTGAAAAGATTAGAAACAGAAAGTAAGAAGAGAGCGGATGAGGAATTTGGAAGAAATTTGAGTGTAAAGTGGAGAGACTGTAAGAAATGTTCTGGAAAGAGGTAAAGAGAGTTAGACATGGTGGCAATGAACTTAGTAGGAGAGTGAAAGATAAAAATGGTAGATTACTAGTGGAGAAGGAAAAAACAGTGAGCAGATGGAGAGAACACTTTTAGGAATTGTTGAACACAGAGAATTAAAGTAATGCGAGTATAAGTGGCTGGGGAATGGCTGGGAGAAGGAGGCAGGGGAGAAGACAAGAAGAAATCAGTAGGATGTGTGGAAGCAATGAAGAAAGTCAAAATGGGGATAGCCCCAGTAATTGATGGAGTGTGTGGTGAAATGCTGAAGCATGGAAGAGAGCTAGTCGTACAATGGATGTGGAAGATGTGCAGATTGACCTGGCGGAAAGGAAGAATCCCGGAGGATTGGAAATCAGGTGTAATTATTCCCTTGTACAAAGGAAAGGGGGAAAATGAAATGTGTGGTAATCATAAGGGCATTTGTCTTCTTAGTGTAATAGGAAAAGTGTATGGTAGGATACTTATTGATAGAGTTAGGGAAATAACAGGGGAATCGGTTGGAGAAGAACAGGGAGGTTTGAGGACGGGAAGAGGTTGTGTAGATCAGATATTCATTCTTAGGTCTTTACTGGAAAAGTTTCTAGAGAAGGGAAAGAAGTTGCATGCAGCCTTCATGGATTTGGAGAAAGCATATGACAGGGTGAATAGACAAGGATTGTGCAAAGTATTAAGAATATATGGAGAAGATGGGAAGTTGTTGAATGCTGTGAAGAGTATGTATGAGGATGCTAAGGCTGCAGTGCTTGTGGATAATGAACCGAGTGAATTTTTCTCTTTGAAGGTTGGGTTGAAACAGGGATGTGTCATGTCTCCATGGTTGTTGAATCTGTACTTGGATGGGGTTAAGAAAGAGATACAAGGTTAGGCAGTGGATGTTGGAATGGCCGTAATGAGAGAGGGCAGTGTTTGGAAACTCCCTGTACTGTTGTTTGCAGATGATACTGTGTTGTGAAGAAGAAGAGGAGCTGCAATACTTGGTGGATGAGTTTGGGAGAGTGTTTAAGAAAGGTGAATGAATGTAGGGAAGAGTAAAGTTATGGTCTTCGAAAGAAGTGACGTCAGTTAATGTACAGTGAGGCTAGATGAGGAGGAAATTCAAAATGTGAGTATGTTAAAGTGCTTGGGTAGTGCGATGAGTAAGGACGGAAGTTTGGAGGGTGAAGTGCTTGAAAAGGTACAACAGGGAAGAAAGGTTGTTGGTTCCTTGAAAGCGGTAATAAGAAACAGAGCAGTGAGCATGGAAGTGAAAAAGTTACTACATGACAGTATTGTGATACCAACTCTAACGAATGGACGTGAAGATTGAACCTTGTTGGAGGGACAGAAGTCAAGAGTGAGAGCAGTGGAAATGAGTTATTTGAGAGGAGTCTGTGGAGTCACCTGGAGAGACAGACTGACAAATGAGGATGTGAAGAAGCATTGTGGTGTGGATGTGGATGTGATAGGGAGCGTTAGGAGAAACACACTGAGGTGGTTTGGCCATGTGGAGAGGATTGAGAGTGAGAGACTGACGAGGAGAGTGTATGTGAGTGAGGTGGAGGGGGAGAGAGGGAGAGGGAGGAGCCAAGGATGAGACGGAGGAAGGGAGTGGAGATGTATATGAGAGAGGCGGGTGTGAGCTGGGAGCAGAGCAGTGAAATGGCGGGGAACAGTGCAACGTGAAGGCGATTTGTATGTGGCCACCCCGTATGGGATTAAGGTGTCTGGCAATTGATAGATAAACTTTTATTATTATTATTATTATTATTATTATTATTAGTGTTGTTGTTGTTGTTGTTGTTATTGTTGTTTGTTGTTCTTGTTGTCGTTTTGTTATTCTTATTCTTATTCTTATTCTTATTACTATTACTATTATTACTCACTTACAGGCAGCCTTCGGGGGACTCCGCTCCATGTCAAGTCAGTTCCTATTTTCAGTCAAATGGTAACAGAAATTTGAATTTCTTATGCCGTGGGCGAGACGGAGCGAGGAAGTTTCTCTTATTTTTATCCTGTTAGAATACCCAGTCAAGAGAGAGAGAGAGAGAGAGGACGGATAGCAGTGTTTGCTATTATACCAAATTATTCTATTGCATTACAGTATACAATTTTAGGACTACAAGGAGGGAGGAAGGATAGCGGAGAGAGTGACAGTACAACCAGTGCGTCACACTTCTCTCTTCTCTCATGCTAGTCGTTTCAATGCCGGACCAAGAACGAAGCCATCTCCTCCACTTAAAGCAAATACTTAATTTGAAGCAAACCGCCAGAAATGAGTCATAACTCGAGAACCGGTGGCCCGATTGGACTGGAAATTGTTTTAATCAAGTTAGCACATTATAACGTTACCTTGTCCTAAAAAAATTGCGCTCCGTTGCTCCGTTTTTGCAGTGTTACGGTAACAAACAAAGATACAGAAATAGGATCATTATAGTATAGATTATTATTATTATTATTTTTTTTTATCCCTGTGGTAGGTGGGAGCGCTCACCATCCACTCACTCGATGTAGTCTTTCTCTCGGGTATTATGAGGAGCGAAGAAGCCCAGGGCTTGGAAAGTTGGTCCTGGCATTTAAGATGAGAGTGAACAGCCTCACTCATCCCAGAGTGGCATTACGGGAGCATTAAACCCAAACCACCTCTTGGATGTTAACCTGCACTGGCTCAATCTGATTGGAGCGCCTTAATTTCCCACTAAACCAACAGGCGCCATAATTTGGTTATATGGTTATTACCTAGAGTAGTAAATGGTTTCCTGGTGTACAGGACACCATTTGGCTTGTCCCTCACCTGTAGAAAGAAGGAAGAAGAAAGAACGAAGGAAAGAGAGACGGAAGAGGAAGGCAGGAAAGAGGGAAGGAAGAGAGGGAAGGGAGAAGGAAGGAGAGAACAGCACTACATCTAGTGAGTGGATGCTGAATGTCTCCACCTACCACAACATTAGTAGTAGAAGTAGTACTATAATTACCTCCTCCAAGGAGGTTATATTTTCACCCCTGTCCGTTTGTTTGTTTGTTGGTTGATTGGTTTGTGAGCAAGATTACACAAAAACTACTGGACGGATTTTCACAAAACTTGATAGAAATATGGGGCTTAGCCCAGAATAGACTCCATTAATTTTGGTGAGGATCTGGATAAAGGTGCGGATCCACGTTTTTTTTTTTTTCACTTTCTTTAACACTGCGTTTTTCGACATTATCGTAAATTTTTCAGTGAATATTGCATGGATGTTGATGGCGGAGTTATGCACTCTCGTCAGTGCCGTATATTTATTATTATTATTATAATTATTGATTACTACTGCTACCACTACTACTACTGCTACTACTACTACTACTACTACTGCAACTACTACTACTACTACTACTACTACTACTGCAACTACTGCTACTAGTACAACTACTACTGCTGCTGCTGCTGCTGCTGCTGCTGCTGCTGCTGCTACTACTGCTACTACTGCTACTGCTACTACTACTACTACTACTACTACGACTACTACTACTGCTGCTGCTGCTACTACTACTACTACTACTACCACTACTACTACTGCTGCTGTTGCTGCAGCTGCTGCTGCTGCTGCTGCTACTGCTGCTCCTGCTACTATTACAATTATTACTATTATTCATCAATTCAGCCGTCCATTATCCACTCACTTTATGCCCAATCAAAAGAAAAGGAACCCAGGGCTAAACTATTCATTCTCGATATTTGAGACAAGGGCAAGCAAGCTCATTTTTCACCTGAGTAGGATTACGTGACCTGCAAACCCAACCAGTCCTCAGATGGAAACCCTTACAGATTCTATCGGCTGGAGCACCTTCACCCACTAGACCACCAGGCTATTATCCTATATGGTTACCACCTTGTGTAGTAAACAGTTCTCTGGGTAACAGGACTTGTCACTCAGTGTACAGTTACCTGAAGGCAGCACTGCAGTAAGTGAACGGTGGAAGCCACCACCTGCCACATATTATTATTATTATTATTATTATCCATCCATCCATCATCCAATCCTACGTTGCCCCATGAGGAGCGTAGGAGCCCAGGGCTAGGCATTTGGTCTTGACATTTAAGATGAGAGTGACCAGCCTCACTCAGCCCTGAGTGGCATAACGTGAGCAATAAACCCCAACCACCCCTTGGATATAAACCCTCACCGGCTCAATCATCATTATTATGATTATTATTATTATTATTATTGCAACTTCCCACATCAGTGTGGGAAGTTTTCTTGCTTTTTGAATAACATTATTATCATTCTAGGGATGAACTAAATCGCTTCCATTCTCCTACAGTTTAAGCTACAGCCTTCATTGTTTGCTATATTACAGCACTGAAAGGCCGCTTGATTTGGCCAAATATTCTCCTCATCCGACGACTGGAACACGGATAGGATCCAGAAAAAAAAATAAATAAAGCTCAAGAATCAATTAAGTTAAAGGGATAATATCAAAATAGTCTTTGGACAATTTTACGGTGTTCTAATTTTCATTATTAGTATTAGTATTATTATTATCTATCTATCTATAGCCCGATGCCCTAATCCCGCAAAGGGTGGCCGCAGACAAAAAGCCTCCAAGTCACTCAGTCACCCACCATTTGACTACCCTCCCCCCAACTCACCCCCCCTCCCTCATATACCTCTCAACTCCATCCCTCCACCTCATCCTCGGTCTACCCCTCCCTCTCCTTCCCTCCACCTCACCTACATACACCCTCTTAGTCAGTCATTCATTCTCCATTTTCTCCACATGTCCAAACCACCTCAGTGTATTTCTCCTAATCTTCTCAACCACATCCACATCTACCCCACAACGTTCCTTCACTTCTTCATTTGTCAAACTGTCCCTCCATGTCACTCCACATGCTCCTCTCAAGTAACTCATTTCCACTGCTCTCACTCTTGACTTGTTCCCCTCTTGCAAGGTCCACGCCTCGCTTCCATACGTCAGGGTAGGGATCACAATACTATCATGCAGTGACTTCTTAACTTCCATACTCACCTCCCTATTTCTCATCACTGCTTTCAGTGTACCAACAACCTTCCTTCCCTGCTGTACCCTTTCACGTACTTCATCCCCCAAAGTTCCATCCTTACTCATCACACTACCCAAGTACTTGAATGCACTCACATTCTCCATATCCTCACCATCCAACCTCACTGCACACTCTGTGACTTCATTCCTCTCAAACACCATAACTTTACTTTTGTTTACATTAACTTTCCTCCTCCTACACACTGTCCCAAATTCATTCACCAAACCTTGCAACACCCATTCATCTTCACTCAACAATACTGTATCATCAGCAAACAGCAACACCGGAAGCTTCCAAATCTCACCCTCATTCATTAGGGCCAGCCCACATCCACTGCCCTACCTTGCATCTCCTTTACAACCCCATCCATATATATACTAAACAGCCATGGAGACATCATACACCCCTGTTTCAGTCCCACATTTAGATCAAAGAACTCACTCAGCTCACCATCCACTCGCACCGCAGCCCTAGCTCAATCGTACATACTCTTTACAGCACTCAACAATATCCCCTCCACCCCATATATTCTTAATACCTTCCACATACCTTACCTATCTATTCTGTCATAAGCTTTCTCCAAGTCCATGAAGGCAACATACACTTTCCTTCCCTTCTCTAAATACTTCTCCACTAAACATCTTAGAACAAATATCTGATCTACACACCCTTTTCCCTTCCTAAATCCCCCTTGTTCTTCTCCAACTAGCTCCTCTGTCATATGCCTAATCCTATCAATGAGTATTCTACCATATATTTTACCAGTCACACTAAGAAGGCAAATACCCCTATGGTTACCACATACTTCTCTCTCCCCTTTTTCTTTGAACAGAGGAACAATTATACCTGATTTCCAGTCCTCTGGAAACCTTCCCTCTTCCCAAGCCAATCTACACAACTTCCATATCCACTCCACAACAATCTCACCCCCATACCTAAGCATTTCACCACACACTCCATCAATTCCTGGGGCCTTTCCCAGCTTAATCTTCTTCATCGCTTCCACTACTTCCACCCTACTGATCTCTTCCTCCCTCCTCTCATCTCTTCTTCTCCCAGCCATTCCCCAACCACTTATACTCACACTGCTCTCACTCTCTACATTCAACAAATCCTCAAAGTGCTCTTTCCATCTCCTCAATTTCTCTCTCTTCTCCACCAACAATCTATTATTCCTATCTTTCACTCCCCTATTATTTCCCCATTCACACTGCCTTACTTTCTTTACTCCTTCGAAAACAATATCTTACTCTCCCTCCATTTCACACTCAGATTCCTCCCAAACTCTTCATTCACTTTCTTCTTACTCTCCTTCACCAGTCTCTTAACCTCTCTTCTCCTGCTCACATATACCTCTCTCTTCTCTCTCTCATCTTCTCCCCTACCTCTACTCGCCAACCATTCACCATATGCCTTCTTCTTTTGTTCCACAGCTCGTTTCACCTCATCATTCCACCATGCTGTCCCTTGCACACCCTTGCATCTCCTCCTCACTCCACAAACCGCCTCACACGCTGCGCCTATCTCTTCCGTGAATATCTTACATACGTCTTCCACCCCTTCCATCTGCTCTAGCTCATACCTTCCCAATCTTTCTTCCACTGTGCTCTTATACTCTGTCATTTCCTCACTATCTTGCAATTTCTCCACTCTTCTCACAGGAGCTGCTTCCTCCTGTCTTCCCCTTCGCCTCCTCAACCACTTTCTTTGCATCTTTACCTTGGCCATCACTAAGTGATGGTCCGAGAGTACATTCCCCCACCCTCTCCACACTCTTGCATCCAACACTTGTCTTCTCATTCTCTCATCCACACACACGTAGTCTATCATTGCCTTTCGTTCAACAAGTTCACCATCCATCCTCCTCATGACTCTCCATGTATACCGGTGGATCATCTTATGACGAAAGTAGGTGTTGGCTATTACCAACCCCTTACAAGCACAGATGTCCACCAAAGCACTACCATTCCCATCTACTTCAGCTGGCACACCCCACTGACCAACCACTCCATCCACTCATACATTCCCAACTTTGCCATTCATGTCTCCAATCAACAGCACTCTCTCGCTCCTCTCAAACTTGTCCATACATGCTTCTACTCTCGCCCAAAACTCATCTTTCACTCTTGCCACTCGATCCTCTGTCGGGGCATACACACATACAATCGCTCACGCTTGAATACCTACTTTCATCCTCACCCATACAATCCTTGCACCCACTGTTCCATACTCTCTTATATTTTCCTTCCACTTCTTGCTTATCATCAGACATACTCCCTCTCTTGGCCTCTCATTCTCACTGACTCCCGCACATATACCTACACCATATTGCCATTCTCTCACCCTTTCACCATCCATTTAGTTTCAGTCAATCCACATATATCCACTTTTGCATCCTCAAGCACCTGGACAATCTCTCTCTCTTTCACTTCATCATTCACTCCTCTCACATTCCATGTTCCTAGCCTAAGAATGTCCTTTGTCTGTTCCTTAGTCGTCAACGTATGGTCCGTCCGGGTCCGAGGCGCTTTGTTCGCTTTTTTAGTTAGTTCATTCTATGGGGTGGGGCACTAACCCACCACCAACCCTTTTAGTCGCCTCGTACGACAAGCAGGGATACTGGGGGGGTATTCTTGAAACTCCCCTACCCTATTATTATTATTATTATTATTATTATTATTATTATTATTATTATCTTTGTTGTTCTTGTTGTCATTATTTTATGCTCTCTGCATGATTCGGTTTGGCTTTAAGAAAAACCACGTGTAGTGAAATGCTTAATAGAGACTACATCTCACCCTTCCAATCTGAAAACTCTCCGAAACTGAATATAATCTTCGAGCGGTAAAAGAAAATAACAAACATAAAAAGAAATCATCATACAGAAGGGGCTTTGAGGCAATTATATTGTGTAATATTTATTAATGAAACGGGAAAACCAATTAAGGTGTGAAATAGAGTGCTACATTGTTCACATTTGTTGGTCATCCTTTTTTTTTTTAAATAGCATTATTATCCAGGCCTCAGCTCTCTCTCTCACACACACACACACACACACACACACATATATATATATATATATATATATATATATATATATATATATATATATATATATATATATATATATATATATCAATCAATCAATCAATCATTTCCTGTGGCACCCTCGGGGATGCATAGGGCCTCGATGAACTCACACCACCACATCCTATCTTGTACCAACTCCTCAAGATCTCCCCAACACTCATCTCCAGCTTCCCGTCTCATTTTCCTCACCCACGTCTCTTTTGGCCTTCCTCTACCTCTCCTACCAAGTGCCACCCACCCTGGTGTACCTCTTACTATTCCCTGTCTCCTGTACACATGTCTTAGCCACTTCCATCGTGAGAATCTAACATATTCATCGATCGGCTGCACTCTCGTTATTTCTCTAATTCTACTATTTGGTAACCTTTCCCACCACTTAACTCCTAATATTCTTCTAAGTGCTTTATTTTCAAACACCAAGAATTTATTTTCCATAGTCACTGTGCTGTACCAAGACTCGTGTCCATAAATTAAGATACTCCTAACCATTACCTTATAAAGTTTGATTTTTGTATGCACAGAGAAATTGTTATTATTCCAAATATTTTTAAGCATTCCCATTGCCTGATTAGCCTTCTTTAACCTTTCCTCGAATTCAAAGTTCAAAGAACCATCCTTGGCTAAATAAGTACCTAAATATTTAAACCTATCAACCTGCTTTACAACCATACCTCCAATTACACATTCCTGTGCATTTTCCATATTCATATTGATTATTTCAGTTTTTCCACAATTAATAACCAAACCCACCTTGCGACCTTCACTCACCAAACAGTCCAACACTCTCTGCATCTCTTCTGGCCCATCACAAATCAAAACTATATCATCTGCATAATCTAAATCCAAAAGTTTCCTGTTCTCTCCCCAAAGTATACCTGCACCGGTTTCTGTTCCAACGCGTTTCATAATGTAATCAATGACCAATATAAATAGTAAAGGCGATAGAACACCACCTTGAATTACTCCGGACTTGACTTCAAACGAATCACTCAGACAACCATCAACCATCACTTTACAAAATGTGTCCTCATGCATGTTCATAATGACCCTCACAAACTCCTCTGGTATTCCATAATGTCTCACGATCTTCCCCATAGTCTCTCTCGAAACACTATCAAAAGCCTTTTCAAAATCAGCAAAACAAAGACTTAACGGTACTCTCATTTCATTAACTTGCTGCATCAAATGCCTAACTATAAAGATCTGATCATTGCAACCACGTCCCTTTCTAAAACCAGCCTGTTCATCCCTCAGAATACCCTCAACCACCGGCTCCAACCTATTTAACAACACTCTACTGAAAACTTTCAAAGCTATCGGTGACAAAGAGATTCCCCTCCAATTACCACATTCACTCAGGTCTCCCTTCTTCGGAACTTTAACAATTACACCATTCTTCCAAACTGATGGTAGTAACCCCGTCACCCATATCTTATTGAATAGCTTGGTCAAGATCATTATTAATCTATCCCCCTCCACTTTAAACATTTCCGGAAATACACCATCCTCCCCTGGTGCCTTATTATTCTTTAACTGTTTTACTGCTTTCTCCACTTCTGCAAGCCTCAACTCTCCTGTTTCTATATTTAAATCTTCCTGAGCAGACGGTATATCCTCTTCTGGTGGTATTGGTCTATTAAGAACTGTCTCAAAATGCTCTTTCCATCTATTTTTAATATCTCCATCTTTGGTCAATAAATTTCCTTCCCTGTCTCTAACTGGTATTTCCTTGCGTTTACCTGCATTACCACTCAGTTCTCTAATCGATTCATATGCTATTCTTTGACTCTGTCCATCATTTTTGTTTATTAAGATTTCAGTCTCTGCAACCTTTTCATCCACACATCTTCTTTTATCTCTCCTAGCTAACCTTCTTACTTCTGAATTCAAACTCCAGTACGCAGCTCTTGCTAATTCAATCTCTCGTTCATCAACGCATTGCATCTCACTCCTCAATTTAGCCTCACCTCTCTTTTTTATGATATCCCACGTATCCTCTGATATCCATTTCTTTCTCCTGAATCTATGTCTCCTTCCAATCGTACATTCAGCAGTCTCATGCAAAACTTTGTTCACATCCTCCCACATCTCATCTACACTTCTCTCCCCCTCTTCCAACGTTTCCAACACCAAAAACCTATTTCTGCATTCTAATCTGAATTCCTCCTTTTCTTCTCCTTCCCTTCTAAGCTTAACAATATCGTATCTACCAACACCAGATTTTTCCTTCTTCTGATTTTTAAGTTTAAACCTTATTTTTGCAATGCTGAGTTGATGGTCACTACCAATATCCGCTCCCCGTTTAACATGAACATCTAGCAGAGAACTTCTATGCCTCCTACTGATAGTAATGTGATCAATCTGATTTTTATATTTTCCACACGGCGACACCCAAGTTGTCTTGTGTATATTGCAATGCTGAAAGAGTGTGCCCCCGATGACTAAGTCATTTGCTAGACAGAAGCTTCCAAACCTCACTCCGTTTTCACTCATCCTACTACCAACTCCCATCTTACCCATACATGCCTCAAATCCCTCATTTGAACAGCCCATTACTGCATTAAAGTCTCCAACGCAGATCAAAACATCATGTCTAGGTACCCTTCCTACTCCTTCTTGCAACTTTTCATAAAATGTGTCTTTCCTTTCATCGAGTGCATCATTAGTAGGTGCATAACACACAAACAGACTGATGTTGCCATGATTTGATTTAAACCGTGTGTATAACAATCGCTCATCTATAGGATCCCACTCACATAAAGCCTTATTTGCCTTACAACCCAGCAACAATCCTACTCCCTGATAATGCATTCCGTCCTGTCGACCAGATATCAATAAACGTATACCATCCTCCAAATCCAACTTATCGACTCCAGTTAATCTAGTTTCTGTCAGAGCACAAATATCAAGTCCATAATTTTGAAAAACCTTCACTAACTCATCGATTTTACCGTCATGATTTAGCGTTCTCACATTCCAGTTACCAATTTTAATTGTATTTTTTGCATTGACAAAAGATTTAGATTGTAATTGAGGCAACCGTGAGATTCTTAGCACCCCCTGCCCATTTAAGGGCTGCACGGGACTGGGGGCCATTATTGTTCTTTCAGAGTCCATCAAGGTTTCTTTGGCTAACTTCCTGAACACCTCGCCATTGTGTTGCAGTCGCAGTAGGCAGCTAACTTGCCTGATTGCCCACACCCGAAAGACCCAGCTATGCTGTAGCCAGTCACGTGCCGGCATGCTTCCCAGCCATTTCACTCTCTCTGCCTGAGAAAGCAACCACCCCCCTGCTCCCGAGGGCTTTTGATCTGTGTAGGTAGAGGGCGATCACTCCCTCACTAGCCATATACAGTGTATAGGCTACACTCACCATACTACTTAGTGCATCCATACTACTAACTGCCTCACTCTGATGTTTTCTTGCTACTGTTAGATAATCTTTTTTTCAGTTTAGAGGAGATTTTTGGTAGTTAATGCATTAATGATATGTATATATATATATATATATATATATATATATATATATATATATATATATATATATATATATATATATTTGATTGATTCATCATCACTCAATTGAAAAAATATAAAAAGTTCTGAACTTCGGTGCACCTTATATAAAAATATAAATTTCACATCAGTTGATCATTAAAAAACTCTAATATAGTATTATTTAGTCCATTTGGTAAATATACATAAGGTTCCTCAGATACTTGACAGTACCCATAATTTCAAATGTAAGAACAAATTCATGATTTGTTTTTATCTGCAGATCTATAATTTTTAAGTTTATGCTATGGCTCATGCCCAGCTTTGCTATTGTCTTTTTGACATAACCCAGATTTTCGTCCTTTTGCGGCTTTCTGCACGAGTCTCAGTGGCAGAAAAAGGTAATATCACAGCTCTGAATCCTTGTCACAGGACTTCTTCGTGATTGCCATTATACTCTAGTGTTGCTCTCTTCATACAGCTCAGTTAGAGTAAAAAGGCAATAACTACATTCATAATATGCATCTCTACATGTCTGTATTTGACGCAGCCAATTAACTTTCTTATGGTGAGATGTTGCATGATAATTTCGTATTGTAATCGACGGTGGGATGCCTCCCCCATCTGTGGCCTAAACAAACAGCTAAAAAGGGTTTAGTGGTCGAGTGCTCTTGTAGCAGTGAGTATTAGAGGATGGCTGTTAAGTTCTTTAAGTTTCAATGTCATGCACAAATGTTACTTGCATAATCAACTCTTGAATTCGAAAATATGTATAGAACCATAAAAAAATAGCACCCAAATCCTCCGTCATCAGTGAACTGCTCATAAACGGCTGCATCAAAATATACCAAAATGAAAGATATGCATTCGGGAGGCGAATGCTAATCGCCCGCCAAAATTTGCTGTCGGCCAAGTTACAAGTGCAGCCCCCCCTGAGGGGTCGGGGGGCTGCGTCCTCGCACGGGAGGTGCCGGGCCACCCAGGGAGGAGGCCGGGGGTTGGGGGCCTCCCCGGTGGGAGTTGAGGGCTGGGCCCAACCTGGGGGATGGGCCCTCCTGTGGGGGGGCCCGGGGGGTGGTACCCCCCGGGGGTCGAGGGGTCGACACCCTCCCCGGGGGGACTGGAAGGCGGCGCCCCTCCTGTGGGTGGGCCCGGGGGGCACCACCCCGGGGGAAACCAGGGGCGGCGCCACCTCCATGGGGGCTTGGGCCCCAGAAGATTTTGGTCATATCTTGATACCCTTAAGGTTTCATGTTTCTCAAGCTTTCATGAGATAAAATGGTTCATAAAGGCGAGTGATGAAAACTGGTTTACCTTTGGCATCTTTTTTGGTGACCTTGGCCTTAACCCCGGGTGCCCATTTTCGAACCCGTCCAATATTTTAGCTATATCTTGATACCCTGAATGTTTCATGTTGATAGCTCAAGCCGCTCATGCGATATAATGGTGCTAAATGCGGGCGATAAAATTTAGTTGAAATTTGGCGGCCATTTTGGTGACCTTGACCTTGACTCCCAGTGCCCTTTTTCGAACTCGTCCAGGATTTTGGCTACATCTTGATACCCAGAACGTTTCATGTCGATAGCTCAAGCCATTGATGAGATATAATAGAAGCAGGTATACACACACACACACACACACACACACACACACACACACACACACACACACACACACACACACACACACACACACACACACACACACACACACACACACACACACACACACACACACACACACACACACGCACGCACACACACACACACACACACACACACACACACACACACACACACACACACACACACACCGCTCGCTGGTGCAGTGGAAACGCTCTCGCTTGTCATCTGGTGACGGGAGTTCACGCCTCGCTCAGGTTGCGAAAAGTTTCACTGACGAAGTGGGTGGTTACTGTCCCCCTTGAGCAAGGGGACGGGTGTGTGCGTGTGTGAAGGTCACAGTCTTGCAATTAGATCGGACTATATGAGCTCTCAGCTCCCCTCCGGGAGGGTAAAAGCTGACGATCACGACCATCAAGTGATCCTGACCGACCCGGTGAATTACACACACACACACACATAGACGCGGGTAAAAACATTATCGCTATCCTTGGTAACTGTGGGCGATAACCATGGAATCTGGTGTTTTCCGGGTATAAAGGTATGACCGTGCTTACCGTTTGTGTCACTGTCTCCGTAAGGCAACCCTCCCACCCTTTGGGGTGAGCTGTCTATGGGTAGTTATACCCTTTCCTGGAACCTGATCCGGGAGGTATACCACTGTGATTTTTTTCCCTAGTTAAAGAAGTATCATACTACAATTATCATCACTGCCACATCTATCTCTTCCACGGGCATCATCTCTACCACTGATTCCAATACCGCTGTCCTTCTATCACTACCACCATTACCACTGATCTCGCTACGACTATCGTTACTATGTTCCTTAGTTTCCTTTCCTCCCTTATCGTCTTCCTACTCATTATTGTACCATATACTGTGATAAAAATTATTCATCTCAGCTTATAAGGCTTCAACCGCCACCACCCACCAACCTACACCACCTTTTTCACCTCCTTCACTCTCGCTTCTACATCACTCTTTAAGTACAGAACCCACCCTTCTTCACCTACAGTACACTCTCACTCATACCTTTCACCCACCTCTACCACCCTTACACCTGCAATACTCTCCCTTCAACACTAGCCACTCCAGTAACCCATCTTATGTTTATAGTAAACCTAGAAAAAGGGGATGGAAGGAGCCTATACCTCTCTTGCCCCTCCTCACCCTCTTGCTCAAGGTATTTTCATTGTTCTCATTCTTCTTAAAACTTAACGGAGGTTGAGTCCAGTCTCAAAAAAAAGTTTCGTCTCCCTAGGTTAAAAAAAAAAAAAAAACTCGGGAAGGACACTAAGGTTAGAGCATTAAGTACACACACACACACACACACACACACACACACACACACACACACACACACACACACACACACACACAAGGCATATATACATGTAGATAGTTAGATAGACAGATAGACAGACAAACAGACAGATAGATAGATAGATAAAGAGATAGGTAGACAGAGAGTTTTACATATATATATATATATATATATATATATATATATATATATATATATATATATATATATATATATATATATATATATATATATATAATAGATAGAGAAAAACAAAATCCAGAATTATGGTGAAGCATAAAGTTTCTAGGTTCGCCCTATCACTTTCCCACTCTACCTGTCCATCCCACACTGTCTCCCTTCACCGTGGTCGGGCACCACCGCGTAATTACTCTCCCATCGTTCAACCCACGCCACACCGATTCTAATCGCCTTCCTTTAATTTACCTCCCTACCTGCTCGCTCCCCTCGTCCCTTCCCTTTCCCTCATTACAAGTTTGTTTCTCCTGCTTCTCATTAAAATCTTTGGCCCAACTCCCACTTCACAGCTGCATGGGACCCTCACTTAGGTGAGCACAGGTGGAATGAATATACAGTATAAATGATTTACACTTAAACCACCTACAGTTGGATGGGGATATTATTTACTTAAGTGTTCATATAAACATAACTCCGTAACAACGCTTAAAAGCTCCATGTGACCTGGACACACACAGTGACAAAGTGGTATTAATGTCAATACAGTCTTCATTTAAGACCCAACTAAATGGGACCATTACTGTAGCAGACACCCACGAATACGCAAAGGCAGAATGAATGTTGAAATTACTTCCTCTCAGAACACATTTAACTTACTCATGGTCGCATATCTCAACTATCTTACTCAAGGTAACTCCAGACGATATTATTCATCTCAGTGTGAGTAATAAGAGTCCCACAGCGTAGCAGGGCCTTGAATTAGACTACACAAAGGTGGGATGAATGTTTAAAACATCTCCGTTTACACCACATTTATATAAACATATTTCCCATTGTAGCAGACATTTAAATACCTTGCAAAATATTACAGTATTATCGAACTCTAAATTACGCAAGCACAAAGGAGTAAGAAAGATAAACGATCTACAACACATATGTGTACACTTCGGAGATAAAAGTCGTTAAGAACTTTGGTCGACCGAGTACATGCATCATGCCAAAGAAGTCATTGTGTTTGCCATCACACATTAACAGATTGAGAGAAAAAAGTTGCTAGGGACCTTTAAAGTACTTAAGGCCAAGTTAAATAGATATAAGTCCTGCATAGTCTACTGGGTGCAAGGATCTTCCCAGAATGATATAACCAGTGAAGTGCGCTTTGGGAGTGCGTAATGGGCAAGCAAGCGCCATAATATCACAGTTTTCCCTCTGATATGTTATTTCTTCATGATGGTAGCTGAGCATGAAAAATATACTGGTATGAAAGACATTTTCACACACACACACACACACACACACACACACACACACACGCACACACACACACACACACACACACACACACACACACACACGTCAAAATGAAAACAATTACTCGAGCACCTGTACCTTGCAAGTCATGTATCTTCAAAGGGACTTAGCTACATGCTCCAGGTATTCATCTGCATCTCGATGTGCCTGCTGTCCAGAGGACTGGGTGATGACGTTCAGTCGATGCTTTCACAGATTAGAGCCGAACACTCTTGGAAAACTCGAGATTCCAAAGGGGTTGCTACGCCATTAAGAGTGAGTTTTTAGTTGATAACGAAATTTAGTGAATGAATGTATTTCATGCAGAAAAAAATCAGCTCTACTTCACACAGGAATAAAGTTATTAGCTTCCGCTAAGCGTGATGGTCTGGTCAGGCCGGGCCGCTCATTTCCAAACTTATCTGTATACCTAGGCTGCTTCCCCCAGAGAATGGGAGGTAGTCGAGACAGGACGACACACTCCCAATTGACTCATCCACACACTCACACTCACTCGCATCGTAGCCTCAAGGGGAGAAGAGACAGAGCCTCCCCACACCACAACCCACGAGGGTCAACTGCACAGTGCAATCAGCGACGTGCACAGCAGGGCCCGACAGCAGAGCTGGTTTACCCCTGCCGCATCATAAAGGACTCATCCCCTTACCCGCACCTGACCGGATCAGCTGATCATACCAAATGCGAGAGAATATCCCCTTAGAGCTGAGTCATCATTTATACATTCACAATATCTCTTCAGTTTTTTCTATCATGTGCAGCCACTCTTCCTTGCTCAACAGACATCCCTCTTGCATCCAGTTCTCTCTTCATGCTGTCCATCCATCCTATTCGTGGTCTTCCTCTCAGCCTTACACCTCTCACATCCGTTCCAGTTATCTTTTTGACCAGTCTCTTATCATCCATTCTCTCCATATGCCCAAAACCATCGCAACACCCTCTGCTCAACTCGTTCAGCCATCTCCCCAACCACTCCAGTTCTCCTTCGCACTTCATCATTTCCCACTCGATCCACATGCGTCACTCCACACATACTCCTCAGACACCTCATCTCCATTACATTCAAACTTTTCCTCTCTGCTACACCCATATTCCATGTATCAGCCCCATATAATGCAGTCCGTACAACAACACCCTCATACAGCCTTCACTTTACATCCATTCTAAACAAACAATATCTAAACACTTTTTCCATTCGTCCCAGCACCTTTCTTACGTCATTCGTTCTAAACTTCACTTCTGCATCTATTCTTCCATCCACAGCACCATGTGACCCTATATACTTAAAACACTCTACTTCCTCAAGCAACTCACCATTCAAAACTATATTCATCCTTCTACCATCTACCAACCTCGTACACTTCATCACTTCACTCTTATTCTCATTTACCTTCAATTTCCTCCTTTCACACACCCTTCCAAGCTCCTCTACCAACTGTCTAATCTCTCCTCTGAATCGGCCACCAGTGCAGTATCAATCGCAAACAGCAGCTAATTCAGAGTCCACTCTTTACCATCAGCATTCACCAGACTCAAACCTCCACCCAGCACTCTCACATTCACCTTCCTTACAACATCATACATATAAATATTAAACATCCAAGGCGACATCACACATCCCTGCTGCAGCCCCACTCTCACAGGAAACCAATAACTCACAGTATTTCCCACTCTTACACACGCTCTACTATTTACATAAAAATTCACTCCTTTTAGCAACCTACCATTAAGTACACACAATCTTTAAAAAGTCTACAAAGACTCCTTATCAGTTCTATCATACAATTTTTGTAAATCCATGAACGGCCAAAACACACCCATACCGTTCGTTAAATACTTTTCACACACCTGTCTCACAGCAAACACCTGATCCATGCATCCCCTCCCTTTCCTAAAGCCACACTGCTCATCACCAATCACTCCCTCTGTATCCTCTTTAACTCTGTTAATTAACTCTATGGGCTGTTTTCACAGTCGTCCCCAATGCAGTCCCCAACAGCCTACATGCCTCCGAACGCACGTTTTCGTCTTCACGGTCGCCCCCAACCAGCCTTCCGAGGCCTCTGTTGGGGACGGCATTCTGGACGGCCCGAACAAAATTCTTGCGAGACCTGCAGCCTCCTCAACAGACGTTCCCGAAAGTAAAAAAGTAAAAGAATAATTACATGTAACATATTTTCATTAATATTTCAATATTATATATCCAATATAAAATTTCTGGGGTAAAAAACACACCCGGTATTGAAAAAATATATATGTTTGTGTATTTTTATGAGACTTTCTACTATGTATCCGAATACTAGCCTGTCGCAGACTGGTGGAGCCTCCACAACAAACGGACCCGAACGAAATACGAGAATCGTTGTCTAATGCATATTTTCATGAAAATTCTAATATCTGTTGCCTGTTGTAAAAATTGATGTAGCTAACACCTCACTTGGAAAAGAAAATGTTCATGTATTAATAGTATATCAGTTAATAAATCACACCATCACTCATTAGACGTTAGACATGTTACTTCATGGTTATTTTTACTTAAGCCTTTTTTACAATACATAGCATTCATCAGGGATTCAGCTTACTTCCGATTTCAAGTAGAAGCGTTGTGAGGTTGCCGTTAGTTAGCTCCTCATTCCAATGACGTTTCCTATTCGTTATTTTGGCTGCATTCTTAAGAATATCTTCACTCCTGAATATATTAGTAAGAACTGTGTGAAGTGGATTTTCCAGCCATGTTATTCATCACATTCATTACATTCCAATTTCTAAATATTCTCTACATATGGAAAGTGTTTTCGCCACCCAGAACTACCAACCCTACCGCATCAACACGGGCAGACGTCCCCACGTTAGTAAGCTCCCGAAAGTCATTCGGAGCGACTGTGAAATCCAAAGGTGCTTTTGGTTCGGGCCCGACACACTTTCGGGCCCAAAAGGTTAGGGACGACTGTGAAAACCGCCCTATATCATACACCTTACCTACAACTCTCAACAGTCTTATATCCTTAAAGCTAGAAACTCATACTTATCAACCTTACCTTTATACAAAGGAACCACACAAGCACTTGCCCAGTCAACTGGCACCATACCTCTCACAAAACACACATTCAGCAATCTTACTAACCATTCAACAATAGTCGCTCCACCACCTTTCAGGTATTCCACAGCACACCCATCCATACCTGCTGCTTTCCCTGTTTTCATCTCAGTTACTGTCTCCTGTGCCTCCTCCAACGTGATCAAAGAATCATTCAACGCTCCCAGCACATTTATTCCTTGCACGCTTCCACCTGCGACAATCTCAGCCTCCGTTTCCTCCTCTACATTAAATGCTCACTTAATGCCACTGTGGGTAGAACGACAACGGTGACCAATGACTTAAATTTGGGGACTGAGGAGCCTAGCCCTGTGTTCTTAAGTACCTGACGGACGAGAGGATGGATAGTCAAATATCATCATCATATTTGGGCTGTATTTATTTGTACTAATTTTGTTTGCTGTTGATGATAATAAAACTGTTATCACCATCGTCATACTGGTGTTGTACATTTTGAGTGTCTCAGTTACGTTTCAAAACAGTACCATATAATGTTATCTAAGTATCACTTTTCCATTGCATTTCTATATGTCTTGCCTTTACCCATTTCCTAACAAGCAACACTAATAGCTTTATGAAATTCTCGTTATATTAGGGAGTCTGAAATCATACATTGGCCATCTCATCTCCCGCTCATACTTCCGCATCCACCTGTTACTGATAAACCATGCAGATCTTCCAGCCTTTGACGATGCACTGTAATAATCATGCCACCTGCTTCGTTTGACGTTTTGTAATGAAGCGAGGGATATGGACCGATACATTTTCTGACTGCGTACATCACTGAGTGAGATCGGGGTCAGACAGGATCCAGAAACAAAGGTAAAACACAACATTATATCCAACTCTAGTTACATTATATTTACACAAAGATACTGACTTTTAGTTATGCTTGTGCAAAATGGAGATACAGCACAGATATTCAAATGTGGACAGCGTTGCTTCAGTTAGCCGGATCTCACTCCTTTCTGATCTTTGGGGGTTAATTAACAAACTTTCATTCCAGTTATCGGTAGGCTTAATCGAAAATGTGGTGACCGTGAACTCACCTCAACAATAAGTGATATGCATAAACATATAGTCGAGTTCCTTATTTACGGACCAAGAAATCAATGTAAACACGGGGGTGGTTTGTGGCTTTGAACTATCAGTAGGTTATAAAGTGAATAAAAAAAAAAAAAAGGTAGTTACTAAGATTGCAATTTAGTGGAACTCATATAAATAATTGAAATCAAAGACTGCAATTTTGACCCAAGAAAGTGATGTCTAATGTTGTTTTTGTCGTCAAGGTTAAATTAAATTTCTAAAGCTATCTTGGCCAGAAAATCTGTGAAAGTGAGGCAAGTATGTTATTATACATCTGGGGAATATTAGGCGTTCAGTACAGAAAAGACGACGATGCCAATTTTAAAGAACTGAATCACGATCAGTGTTGAATATGTGAAGGTTTCCTCTGCCAACTGGGATAAGTGGTAATGGCAAAAGCGACCATCCATTAAATTGTATTGAATTTTAGGAAAAACATTACAGTACAATTAATTCAAATTAATTGAATGATTTTAAGTTTTTTAACTGCTTTCTTCTGAAAATTATTATAAACTTTTTCCTAGATATATGACCCTAACTAATCTTTGAAATACTATATGTGTCCAGTTATTTACTCGTACTCACATGTGAAACTATACGAAAAAAATCAGACGACTCAGCAAAATATTCCGGATGTTTTTATTCAATGTGTAGAGAACTTCCAGAGAAACATTTTCATTCCCTATATGTTGTAAATGAACCATTATTGTCAAACTTACAATGAAGCCAAAATTGTGACACTTTCAACCCTGCTAATTCAACTCATTCTTTTAGTGACTTCGCCCCTTAAATAATAACATAACCGGATGTTATGCACTTGGGTAATACATAGAATATGGGTAATATCTTTGAGTAGGTAAAGGGAAAGGTGCTCATCTCCGTAACTTAGGCCTATGAGCCTGTGGCGGTTTTTTCACCCAATATCCTGGGATACAAGGTCACCGCATCACTATGTTACCACAGTTACCTCCCCTTGGTATTACCCTAGATACTCATTTTATCTACCAGCCCATTACGGGTGGATAGACACCTGAATCCGGTGACCCCAGCTGCCTGCATCAGGTTCGAACCGTGATGCTAAAGGGCCGGCAGTTTCGTAGTCACAGACGTTGACCACTCAGCCAGTGCGACGGTAGGCTAACATAGTATTATATTTAAGCAATATGTACACCTACGTGAAAATTTATTAGCACTCTTTTAGCATGGTAAAATTTGGCACACAGGACAAGAGATCTTAAAACAAACTGGGTTAACGTGCCTGGTTGGTATCCCTTATCTTCTGAGCCTTGGGTCTGTATTCATAATGGCATCAGAGGCATCATAGCATCGCTTATTAAAAATTTGTTTTGCTTATTAGTTATCACTGCCTTTCCCGTCTATAGAGAGTTGAGTATCAAAACAGTTTTCACAAAAATCATACAATGGGATGATGATGTGTACTGTACAGAATCAATCGCTGTCTAAGAGGTGATACGAAAGAACCCAAAGCCACTGCTGATTCGATGCTCAGATTGTCCAAGCTGATGCACTTTCGTAGGCAACACATTCCTCACATTACATGCAAATCGAGAACCGTCTGAGGTAAAACTCTATCCTAAAATAAACAAATATGCCTACCGATTACCCATTTCTTGAAGTTCTTATCTTCGTCAAACTGCTGATATACCATTCTCAGTTTCATCATCTATTCACATGTCATTGACGTGTTTAATATAATAGCGGTACTACGATACAAACTGTATATACTTTACACGAGTTGTTCACAGGGTGTTGTATATACTGGACAGTTAGGCCTATAAACTTTGACATAAACCCATTCTTGAAATGCACGTGGTTGTTGTCATATATCACAACGTGTCAGAAAATCCTAAGGTGATAACCTCGGATACACTGAGCGCCAAACAAAGAGCACTTTGATATCTATATATCTAGTGGATAATGCTTTCCTGTGTTGAGACCTTCTTTTGGGCATCATGTCCAGTGCTGTCAATAACTCGTTATGCACGACATGAAGTTACGGGAGGTAAATTATATATGGAGAGAGAGAGAGAGAGAGAGAGAGAGAGAGAGAGAGAGAGAGAGAGAGAGAGAGAGACAGAGACAGAGAATAATAATAATAATAATAATAATAATAATAATAATGTTTAATTCTATTAAAATATGGTTATTCTGTTTACATATTATACAGTAGTAATCCACTGTTCATTTACCCGCATATGCATACACACGTGCCTAAGTTTACATTACTACACATACATTCATATATACATATATACATACATATACACATGAACAGTATGTTTTTGAATACACACACACACACACACACACACACACACACACACACACACACATATAGATAGATAGATAGACAAATAGATAAATAGATAGATAGATAGATACACACACACACACACACACACACACACACACACACACACACACACACACACAGAATATAGTTACAGTATTTACCGTCTAGTAGGTGCTTCTTTAACTAAGATCTGAGTGACTGTAGACTACCGGCCCCTCTAACGGGTGGCGGCAGTTGATTCCATAATTGTGGACCGAATATGGAGAGCGCTGTCGCTCCTGTGCCAGTGTTTTTCTTGGGGGCATACTGTAGAGACTACCTTTATGTCTAGTAATGCTGTCGGTCATAATATGTACAGATGGTAGTGATAGGATATCGTCAGGATATTGGTTGTTTACTAGTTTAAATATAGTAATAGCTTGATTTAGTGTAATTTATTCCTTTATTTTTGACCATTTAAAATAATTGAAAATAGGAATTACATGACTGAACTTCGTGGCTCTTCCATCTGTGACCTTTATGGCGAGGTTCTGTAGCTTTTGTATCGTGGCTATGAGGGATCAATTTGTTGTAGCCCATATTAGGCTATGTTGCAGTAATCTGAATACTTAGAATTAGAGACTGTACAATTATTAGGCTAGTTGCTCTATCCAAGTAATGTTTTATATTATTTATAAACATCAAGGCTCCCATGGCTTTCTTCGTTACATCATTTAGGTGTTTATCATAGGTCATATAGCGGTCGACATAGACTCCTAGATATTTTGCGAGTAATGAGGGCTGGATTATGCTGTCCTTAAAGCGGATAACAGTGGTTCTGGTTGTTTTAGAGATGAGTTGACTTGCTCCTATGAAAATACATTGAGTTTTATTTGTGTTTAACTTAAGAACAGTTTTTAGGACATATAACCTGGCTCGACGTAGGGTTCTTCTGTTTTGCTAAGATATCTACTCCAGTTATTGTGTCACTATGTAGGAACTGTGTGTCGTCCGTATATTGCACTAACAAACATTGACTGACGTGTAATGAGATGTTGTTTACAAATATGTTGAAGAGTACTGGGCCTAGGATTGAGCCCTGAAGGACACCAAAATTTACATTTGAGATAGACGAGATTGTATTGTTAATGCGGACAGATTGTGTTCTGATATTAAGGTAAGTTTTAGACCAAAAGATATCAATGTTTGTTTGCCGAACCATTGTATGTCTGATGATAAGCAAGAAGTGGAAGGAGAATATAAGAGAGTATGGAACAGTGGGTGCAAGGATTGTATGGGTGAGGATGAAAGTAGTTATACAAGCATGGGCGATTGTATGTGTGTATGCTCCAACAGAGGATCGAGTGGCAAGAGTGAAAGATGAGTTTTTGGCGAGAGTAGAAGCATGTATGGATAAGTTTGAGAGGAGCGAGAGAGTGCTGTTGATTGGAGACATGAATGGCAAAGTTGGGAATGTACGAGTGGATGGAGTGGTTGGTCAGTGGGGTGTGCCAGCTGAAGTAGATGGGAATGGTAGTGCTTTGGTGGACATCTGTGCTTGTAATGGGTTGGCAATAGCCAACACCTACTTTCGTCATAAGATGATCCACCGATATACATGGAGAGTAATGAGGAGGATGGATGGTGAACTTGTTGAACGAAAGGCAATGATAGACTACATGTGTGTGGATGAGCGAATGAGAAGACAAGTGTTGGATGTAAGAGTGTGGAGAGGGTGGGGGAATGGAGTCTCGGACCATCACTTAGTGATGGCCAAGGTAAAGATGCAAAGAAAGTGGTTGAGGAGGCGAAGGGGAAGACAGGAGGAAGCAGCTCCTGTGAGAAGAGTGGAGAAATTGCAAGATAGTGAGAAAATGACAGAGTATAAGAGCATAGTGGAAGAAAGATTGGGAAGGTATGAGCTAGAGCAGATGGAAGGGGTGGAAGACGTATGTAAGATATTCACGGAAGAGATAGGCGCAGCGTGTGAGGCGGTTTGTGGAGTGAGGAGGAGATGCAAGGGTGTGCAAGGGACAGCATGGTGGAATGATGAGGTGAAACGAGCTGTGGAACAAAAGAAGAAGGCATATGGTGATTGGTTGGCGAGTAGAGGTAGGGGAGAAGATGAGAGAGAGAAGAGAGAGGTATATGTGAGCAGGAGAAGGGAGGTTAAGTGACTGGTGAAGGAGAGTAAGAAGAAAGTGGATGAAGAGTTTGGGAGGAATCTGAGTGTGAAATGGAGGGAGAGTAAGAAATTGTTTTGGAAGGAGGTAAAGAAAGTAAGGCAGTGTGAAAGGGGAAGTAATAGGGGAGTGAAAGATAGGAATAATAGATTGTTGGTGGAGAAGAGAGAGAAATTGAGGAGATGGAAGGAGCACTTTGAGGATTTGTTGAATGTAGAAAGTGAGAGCAGTGTGAGTATAAGTGGTTGGGGAATGGCTGGGAGAAGAAGAGATGAGAGGAGGGAGGGAGAGATCAGTAGGTCGGAAGTAGTGGAAGCGATGAAGAAGATTAAGCTGGGAAAGGCCCCAGGAATTGATGGAGTGTGTGGTGAAATGCTTAGGTATGGGGGTGAGATTGTTGTGGAGTGGATATGGAAGTTGTGTAGATTGGCTTGGGAAGAGGGAAGGGTTCCAGAGGACTGGAAATCAGGTATAATTGTTCCTCTGTACAAAGGAAAAGAGGAGAGAGAAGTATGTGGTAACCATAGGGGTATTTGCCTTCTTAGTGTGACTGGTAAAATATATGGTAGAATACTCATTGATAAGGTTAGGCATATGACAGAGGAGCTAGTTGGAGAAGAACAAGGGGGATTTAGGAAGGGAAAAGGGTGTGTAGATCAGATATTTGTTCTAAGATGTTTAGTGGAGAAGTATCTAGAGAAGGGAAAGAAAGTGTATGCTGCCTTCATGGACTTGGAGAAAGCTTATGACAGAATAGATAGGCAAGGTATGTGGAAGGTATTAAGAATATATGGAGTGGAGGGGAAATTGTTGAGTGCTGTGAAGAGTATGTACGAGGGAGCTAGGGCTACGGTGCGAGTGGATGGTGAGCTGAGTGAGTTCTTTGATCTCAATGTGGGACTGAAACAGGGATGTGTGATGTCTCCATGGCTGTTTAATATATATATGGATGGGGTTGTAAAGGAGGTGCAAGGTAGGGCAGTGGATGTGGGGCTGGCCCTAATGAATGAGGGTGAGATTTGGAAGCTTCCAGTGTTGCTGTTTGCTGATGATACAGTATTGTTGAGTGAAGATGAATGGGAGTTGCAAGGTTTGGTAAATGAATTTGGGACAGTGTGTAGGAGGAGGAAGCTGAAAGTTAATGTAAACAAAAGTAAAGTTATGGTGTTTGAGAGGAATGAAGTCACAGAGTGTGCAGTGAGGTTGGATGGTGAGGATATGGAGAATGTGAGTGCATTCAAGTACTTGGGTAGTGTGATGAGTAAGGATGGAGGTTTGGAGGGTGAAGTACGTGAAAGGGTACAGCAGGGAAGGAAGGTTGTTGGTACACTGAAAGCAGTGATGAGAAATAGGGAGTTGAGTATGGAAGTTAAAAAGTCACTGCATGATGGTATTGTGATCCCTACCCTGACGTATGGAAGCGAGGCGTGGACCTTGCAAGAGGGGAACAAGTCAAGAGTGAGAGCAGTGGAAATGAGTTACTTGAGAGGAGCATGTGGAGTGACGTGGAGGGACAGGTTGACGAATGAAGAAGTGAAGGAACGTTGTGGGGTAGATGTGGATGTGGTTGAGAAGATTAGGAGAAATACACTGAGGTGGTTTGGACATGTGGAGAGAATGGAGAATGAAAGACTGACTAAGAGGGTGTATGTAGGTGAGGTGGAGGGAGGGAGAGGGAGGGGTAGACCGAGGATGAGGTGGAGGGATGGAGTTGAGAGGTATATGAGGGAGGGGGGGGTGAGTTGGGGGGAGGGTAGTCAAATGGTGGGTGACAGAGTGACTTGGAGGCGTTTTGTCTGCGGCCACCCTTTGCGGGATTAGGGCATCGGGCTATAGATAGATAGATAGATAGATATTGTGGCTGACACTGTCAAATGCCTTTGATAGGTCACAGAAGGTTAATAAGGATATACGTTTGTTGTCTACATTGTCATATATTTTATTCGTGATTATATTGAGTGCTGTTTCTGCAGACAGTTTTGATCTGAAGTCGTCCTGAGTATTGGAAAGTAGTTTGTTTCTAGGAAGTTTACGAGTTGATTTGTGAAATTTTTTCTAATAATTTGGAGAACATGGGCAGGAGATATATTGGACGATAATTGCTTGTATCGTTGGCATCACTTGTTTTAAATAGTGGAGTGACAGTGGCGTGTTTCCAGAATGAGGGAAAAGTTCCTGTGGTAAAAGATGTGTTAATTACTACAGTTAGGTAGAATGCTATCATGAAGAGAGAGTCCCTAAAAAATCTTTGTGGAATTGTCTCTGAGCCAAAGGATTTTGTTTCTTGAGAGAGAGAGAGAGAGAGGGGGGGGGGAGCAAATGAAACGCCCAGAACAAGGGCCGCAAGCTGTCGACCTACAGCATATCATCGCTTGGTATCCATCCGCCAAGCCAAGCCTTGCCCACGGACTCCCCATACAACCTTCATGACAGAGTTCATTGTGGGTTGAAATGAGACTAAAGATCAATTAAGACGTCCATATATGACCATGACCTTTGGCCCTTGACCTTGTGACCTCTTTAGTTCATCTTCCCTTCACATTGTATTACTGACGAAATTTAGATTGAAATTCATCGAAGGGTTCAGAAGATATCGTGTCCACACCCATATGACCATGATCTTTGTCCCTTGATCTTGTTGACCTGATCAGTTCATCGTCCCTTCATACTGTATCACAAAAGTTTGGTCGATGTTTGACGAGGGGTTCAGGAGCGGTCGATATCTGTCGAGGGGTTCATTAGATATCACACCCAAATCTATATGACCTTGGCCTTGACCCCTTGACCTTCCTGATGTAATCAGTTCATTGTCCCTTCATGCTATATTACTGACAAAATGTTGGTCGAAATCCGTCGAGGGGTTCAGGAGATACTTCGCCACAAACATATGACTTTGACCTTTGATGCCTTGACCTTCTGACCTGATAAGACCATTGTCTCTTTAGACTGCATCACTGGCAAAACTTTGGTCGAAATCCATTGAGAGTTTCAGGAGATATTGTGCCCACAAGGATGAACTAAGTCAACCCATTAGGCCTTGGCCTTTGACCCCTTGATCTAGCTGACCTAATCAGTTCATCACCTCCTCATACTGAATCACTGACAAGTTTGGTGGAAATCTATCCATGGGTTCAGGAAATATTGCGACCACAATAATGTTACGGATGCATGCTCACAAGGATAAATTAGTCGACCTCATATGACCGTGACATTCGACCTCTTGACCATGGTGACCTAATCAGTGTATTTTCCCTTAATACTGTGTCACTGATAAAATTTTGGTCGAAATCCTTTGAGGGGCCGAAAAATCGACTCCATTATGACCTTCATATTTGACCTCTTTACCTGCTGACTTAATCAGATCATCATCTCCTCATACTGCACCACTGACAAAAGTTTGGTGAGAAAGCCGTCGATGGGTTCAAGAGATAACGCGCCCAGAAAAATGTTACGAACGCACGCACGCATCAACGCACGCACACACCAACGCAAGCACGCACGGGCAGGCCGATCAATAATTGCCTCCGCCATAGGTGGACGAAGGCATGAAAAAACTAGAGAGGAAAGAAAGCTCTGATAATAGTTTAGCAGAAGGAAAGAATTGAGAAAGTGATGGAAGGATTAGTGAAAAGATATGAAAAGAAAAGATGACAGAAACGAAAGGAAATATAGTGCATAAGCTAAGCGAGAAATTTTTAAAAAGAAAAAAAATAATTTAATGAACAACAGGGAGCTTAGGAGAAGTGGACTTAAAGACAGCAGGGAATGGTGAAGCTAGAAAGAGAGAAAGTGAAGGGAAGAGAGAAGGAACGCATATAAAGACAAATGGAATGGGAAGGACTGGAAAGATAGGAAGGAAAGGAACCGTTAAAAAACAATAGAAGCAATGGAGAAGCAGAGAAATGAAACGAAATAAAAAAAAGTGGGGGAAAGAAGTAGAGATGAGAAAATGATGAACGAAAGAAGAAATACAGATAGGAAATAAAGAGCAATGGAAAAAAAAGTAAAAGGAGATGTGCAAGAAGGAAAGGAAAAGGAATGAAGAAATGGGTGCAGAAGAGAAAGTGAATGATAGTGCAAGGAAAGGAATAGAAAGAAGGCGCAGTAAAAAGAGAAGAAAAAAATGTAAGAAAAAGGTGCAAGGAAAAGAAGGAAGGAAAGAGAGATCGGAAGCAAGAAGTTGGAAAATGGGAAACGGAAGATAGTCCAAGAAAGAGAAGAAGGTACTGAGGAAGGAAAGAAGAAACTGGAAAATGAAAATTATCACCATCATCATCATCGTCATCATCGTCATCATCGTCATCATCATCATCATCATCATCACCATCATCATCACCATCATCATCGTCCAGACTTTTCCCACCATAGGGTGCTGTGAAATAGGGTCCAAAGAGCCAGAAAGACCCTGAATGACTGAGACACTAACCAAAGTTTGCCCAACTGAATGAGAAGCACTCCCATTTTTTTCGCCATTCATGTCCTCAGAATACTGGCTGCTCATGACGGGTCAAATATACATCCGCAAGTAGCTTCACACTCATCTATCCGATAGAGTCAAATCGACAAGCCTAAAGATAGGAGGGGGCTGCCAAACCCTGGTCATATGTTCCTCAGCACAAAACTCATTCAGCCTGTTCAGTCTCTTTTCAGTTCATTACCTGAATACCATCCATACCTCTGTTTGTCACACGCTCATTTGCCATATTCATCCACTTTTTTCTTGGCATACCACTACTACGTCTCCTCCCGTCTTCAAATTCGCACAAGTATACAGTTCTCAACACTCTTTTCACACCCATTGTTTTCCCAAATGACCGTACCAACTAAGCACACGCTTCAGCGCCCAAAGGCTTTTTCCTTATCTTATCCACACTTCTTATTCCACACACATTCCTCAATTGTCCCATTTCAACTGCTCATATTCTTAATTTTTCATTATCATGTCACATCTCTCCTTCATACCAGGACCATCGCATCAACCAGTTTCCTTCCCCAATTCACCCTAATTTCCGCCTCGTTCCCACATTACCCCCCTCTTTTCTATCACTGCGTCAAGGTAGGCTACGCAAAGTGTCTCACCAATTCAAGTCCCTCTTCACTGACCGCCGCCTCACATTGTGAGTCACCTTCAGTCTCAACGATCATGTTTTTTCTTATCCATCAGTGCACGATGCTCAAACACATTTACAAAACCCTGCACCAGTCTACAATTTCCAAGCAGCAAATTTGAGATATTCCGTCCTTTACCATTCATAATGAACACAATCCCTCCCTCCATTACTCGTGTTTTACCGGTTTTATCCCCATCCATATCTATATCTGTATCTATCTATCTTCAGGTACTTATCTATCTACCTACCAGTTTATCTATATCTATCTATCTATCTATCTATCTATATATATATATATATTCATCATCAGCCGATGAGGTTCACTGCAGAACCAGCCTATCCCTTCCGAAGCAGGGACGATACAGCCAATGTATCTCTACCCGATGGCTCAGGCTGTCTGGTAGGGACTGTATGTAGGGTGAGAAGTGCTTGTGAGTGTGATTGTAGTGTTGTAGTGGCTTTGGATGTGTGTGTAGTCTGTGAACCAAGTGTAATCGGCCCGCGCAAGCCGACTGGGTGCAAGCATACTTTATAGTAAGCGACACTGGTTCAACCACAGCACCCCTTGTGTCCGCCAATGCAATACGTGGCTGGGAGAACACTCCCAAAGTTTATTACCCTGGCTCACCCGTGTACGAAACGCACACTCTACCACTGTACTACACGGGCTCATATATATATATATATATATATATATATATATATATATATATATATATATATATATATATATATACAATCTTGTCCCACGCCAACACAGATCTTGAACCACGCATTTGCATGCCAAATGACCATCGTAATGGCTCATAACGGCACTCAGCAGATTACCATCTACACTGCACATAAGCAGATCCTTCCATGATCCGTCTGTTTTAACCTTGCTGTATGCATTTAGCAGATCCGTACATGCCATGATAACCTCACAGCCTTCTCACTAACTTTCTCCATTACGTATCATTGCAAATATTTGATTCACACATCCTCTGCAACTCTCAGAGCCATCCATTTCATCACTAACTAGTCCATATAATATAACCCTCACTTTCTCTATGACAATTCTACCATACACCTTTCAAAGAACACGCAAGAGCCTTAGGCTGCGATTATTTTTGCACTCACTTCACTCGCCTTTATTCTTCTATGGGTATAATCACAGTCCTTTACTACCCTAATGGTAGACTTTCGCTCATCCATGTCATATTACACATCTGTAAGATACACTTCGTTCCCTTCTCTCCGCTACAATTAATCTTTTTTGCATATACCTCATCATCCAAAAGAGAAAAAGTGACATGAGCGGTGGAACTGATATCCTAGAGGAAATGGAAGAATGATGGACGGTAGGTGTATGGAAGAGAAGGATGGAAGGTGGGAAGAAAAGGAGAATGAAAATGAGCAGAGGGGAACGGTATAAGAACACGAGAGAGAGAGAGAGAGAGAGAGAGAGAGAGAGAGAGAGAGAGAGAGAGAGAGAGAGAGAGAGAGAGAGAGAGAGAGAGAGAGAGAGAGAGAGAGAGAGAGTAGGGGTAGAAGGCGATTGAGTGGCAGAAAAACGTAAGAGAATGGAAAAATAGAAATAGCGGAAAGGGAACGCTGTATGAAGGAAAGTAAAAATGGAGAAAGCGAGAAAGGAGGTGAGGGGGAGGCAACAGTTAAAGAGAGGAAGTGGGAGATGGAGAAACAGGGGAGGAAAGATGAAATGAAAGTGGATATTCCTATGATACAGCAAGGGAAGAAGGATGGATAGAAGGGTTACGAAAAGAGGAGGGAAAATAGAACGGCAAGGGGAGAGACATGAAGGAGGTGGCAGCTGCAATAAATGAGAGAGAGAGAGAGAGAGAGAGAGAGAGAGAGAGAGAGAGAGAGAGAGAGAGAGAGAGAGAGAAAAAATCACTGGAGGCAAGGAACTGAGAAGGAAAAGCAGAAACTGAAGAAAGAGAAATGAAAACAGAACGAAGAAGATAAGAGAATGATGATGATATGAGAGTTTTAGAGACAAAGATGGAAAGGAGGAGAGGCATTGGGATGAAAAGAGAGAAGGATGAAGGGAAGAGAGGATAAAGAGGGAGTAGAAGTAAGGGGAGAGGAGAGGAGAACAAATAAAAGCTGAGGAAGCAGTAAAAAATGAGGCATAAGGAGACGAGGCTGCAATGAAGGGAGTGAGAAAGAGAGGATACCTAGGGTGGAAGAGAGTGTAGGGGGAGAGGAGAGAGAAAAAACATCGTTAATGGATAGATTAAAGATGATGGTAAGAAGGGACGGGAAACACTAGAGTGACATCAATGAATATCGAAGATGGGAAAGAAGCAGAAAGGGGAGAGGGAGGTGAAGAGGAGGAGGAGCGAAGAAGAGAGAAAAGGGAGAACGAATGAAAAGGGCCAGGGGGAGAAAGATGATGACGGCTGGGAAGATGGGAGAGAATGATAAGAAAAGTGAGAGAGGAACATTGTGAATAGAGGATGGAAAGATGAAAGGTAGCAGAACTGGTAACAGAGGGTGTGGAGTAATCCGCTACGAATGCTTTAAGGAACCATCATTACTAACGTATAATACCCACAGGGTTGGACCGATATCACGCTTGTCCCTAACTGTGTCACTCACTCACTGGGTTAAAACTCTCTTGAAGAATGAGGTCCAGGACTTATTGGATGAGAATTATGAAAAAATAAAGACAGGTTTTAAGCAGGGTGGGTCCCTAGGGAGCGACCCTAACGGAAGCGGGGAAGGTCCTTGGGTGTCCCAACGAAAACCGGTAGGCACAGCCAGATTATTATCAAGGAAAATGATCTTTTGCACAATGGTATAGTTTCACGTGATCCAGGTTATAAACATGGTAGGACATGAAATGTCTTGAACAAAGTCACAAAATGAGGCTAAAGTTTTTAACCACAAAACAGGGAATTTTACGTACTGATAGATGTTCACACTGGCCACATTTTACGATAGGTGGAACCAGCGAAGGTTGCCCCTCACGAGGAAGGAGGTCGCTCCCATGGGTCCCAGTGAAGCTGTTATACACAGCCATAGTTTTTTCAGACAGGAACAAGAAATTATGCATATTAGTAGGCGTTTAGCTCAACCTAGTTTTAGACAGAGTGGCACTACCGATGAGAGGAGGGGGGCATCTGTCAGGGGTGACAATGCCATGGGTTTTTACTTAACACCTTTAAGAAGGCAGATGCGATTATATGTCCGCCATTATTAAGGAGAATAAGTTACTTTATGGGACGCTGATGGAACTGCGCATCAGTGCTAATTTATTGATGAACTGTGTGACCGAATGAATGCTTTGAATTTAGATGGATGCGGAATTACGCCATGTCTGTGACGAATGAATTGAGTAGGGGTAACGTGGCATTAGAGTGTCATGGGATAGGCAGGAAATCGTCCCAGCAGGCAATATGATCTGTTTTCTGAGCAGGGAAGTACAACCCTATAAACCCACTCTTGTTTAGTGTCATAACTCTCTAGTTTCATCACCGTGGAGTGATTTATGGTGATATAATAATGCACCAGAACTTGCACGTTGTATGGAATAAGTAAAAATAATGAGATTTACATTATTTATATTTGAATGCCGACCGTTACCGTGTTTCGAGGTAGGCAGGTTCCTCTCGATATGAAAGTGATTTAGATGAAATAAGCAACCTATTGGCCAACCTGCGGAATGAACCGAAGCACAGCGCAACTCTGCGATGATTGCTTACATGGGCAGTGTTGTGCAACCACCTAAAATGAAGGAAAACGCTGCCAACGTGTGTGCCGAGGTAAACACCCCTTCTTTACACTGTTCAAACACCCACTTACTTTCAAATAACATTATCTTAGTTTCTCTCATCGTCTCTACAATAATCCATATTACCTTGAATAATTATAATAATAATAATAATAATAATAATAATAATAATGATAATAATTCATTCATTTCATCATCCAATCCTACGTTGCCCCATGAGGAGCGTAGCAGCTCAGGGCTAGGCAAGTTGATCTTGACATTTAAGATGAGAGTGACCAGCCTCACTCATCCCTGAGTGGCATTACATGAGCAATAAACCCCAACCATCCCTTGGATATAAACCTTCACCGGCTCAATCCGACTGGAGCGCAATAATCACCCACTAAACCACCAGGCGCCAATATTTGGTTGTATGGTTACCACCCAGCGTAGTAAATGGTTTCCTGGTGTACAGAAAATCATTTAGCTTGACACTCAGTGTAAAGTCACCCACAGGCAGAAGGAGGAGGAAAGAATGAAGGAAAGAAAGACAGAAGAGGATGGAAGGAAAGAAGGTAATAATATTAATAATAATCATCATCATCATCATCATCATCATAATCATAATAATCATCATAATCATCATAACAACAACAACAAAAACAACAACAAAGACCAGAACAACAACAACAACATAATAATAATAAAAACAATAATAACAACAATAATAATAATAATATTAGTCATTATAGGGCATGTGATATGTTTACAAAAATGATGAAAAACTCTTTTGGCATGATAACCGGTACTCGCCGAACTCAAAATTTCCATGGTACCAGATGTTTACCTTGGCCATGTTTCTGGCAGGCTGGGACCAGTATGCCAGCCCTCCGCGGGAGGGCTCCGGTAGCTTATGATACTAGACACAAGTGCCATTAACTACCTCAATACAAGGTGGTTATCCATGGGTGAAAAATATCACCATGTTGAAACAAAATTGTCATAAATAACATCCTCGGGCTAATGCGATTAACCCTCTCTCAATGAAGGGTCCGTTCGTAACTGATAAAAACTGTCTGGAGGTAAGACACAATTACTCTCAAACTCTGTTTTAAGCCGAATATAGTTTTATGGTGCTGGCAACAAAAAGGCAAAGTCATCATCGTGCTCCAAGAGCTAAAAGATAAAACAGGTGGAGGGAGAGTGACATTGTATGAGTATGTTATAATGAGGAGGAAGTTTCTCTCTCTCTCTCTCTCTCTCTCTCTCTCTCTCTCTCTCTCTCTCACCATTTTGAAATACAGAACGAAAAAGGACCACATGAAGAGAAGTTGCAGGAAGAACAAGGAAAGAATAATCAAGAACAAGGAGAAATTGTAAGAGTCAGAGTGTGTGTTACTGTGTTCAAGTTTTTTCCTTCTTTTCAGTTTACCCAGTCGTCACTGTGGCCCAGTCAAAATTATTCTTAAAACCTGTCACACATTATGAGAGGATTTTTTTATATTTAAACACTAAAATTCAGTATCCCTCAATCATGTTCTGACAGAAAATTGCACAGTAAGTGCAAGCAAATGTTCAAGTATTATATTTCATATAACCTGGCTATCGGAAATGAAAATTTAAGGTCGCTTGTAAAATCTTCCGGTATTTTAGGACGTATAATCTTCTGGTAATATATCCAGAAGAATAAAAATATAACTTTGCAGTCACGAGCAAAATTTCTGTATTACACACGTCTACTGCACTGCCTGGAGATTTGTATGTAATAAGAGGGTCATTGCTGGAAAGGTTGCACTGGTGGAAGCGGACAGAGCTGTGCCAAGTGAAGAGTGCAAGTCTGGTCCCACCCTATCAGGCATGATGTTTATTATCTCGCCCGGACGGGGTTCGACGGGGTATTGTTTTGGGTTGAGTTTCTTTGTTAGTTTGTATGTATATGTGTACATGTATGTAAGTTTATTTGTTTGTTACAACATTACGGAGAAACGGATAATTGAAATACATTAAACTTTCAGGATATGTGGGCACTGGTCTCCAAAGAAAGTGATTAAATTTTTAAGGTAATCGAGTGACCCTGAAGGATCAAAATCAAGGTCACGGATATTCAGAGGGCTATATCTTGACACCAGCTGAAGAGAGAGATATTTACTATTATGAACATACAGGAACTCGTAATATGGGCTTTCATTTGACACCAAGACCTTTGACCTTGAATGGTTAAACTCAAGGTCACTGATATTCTGAGGGCTGTAACTTGAAACTGGTTGAAGAGAGATATTCACTATTTTCAACACATAGGAAATCTCACATGGGATTATAATTGGTATCTTGACCTTTAACTGTATGTGACCTTGAATGGTCAAACTCAAGGTCGCAGATATTCAGGAGGTTATAACTCGAAACTCATTGAAGATAGAGGTATTTACTATTACCAAGATATAGGAAGTCTCATATGGTTGAATATTTTTTTAATTCCTAATCTTGTTAACAGACAGACAGAAGAACAGACAGACAAACTGGATCAAGCACAAAAACCCCTCGCTCCGCGCACTTTAGTGCAATAAGAAAGAGGAGTCTTACTTAACCCTTGTAAGGTAATCTTGATTTTGTTACTATATTTGGTAACGTGGGGTCTGACAGACCCCACGGAAAAAAAAAAAAAACTTCCGTTTGAGATATTTCAAAATGCTTCAATACACAAATAATTCAACCCCTTATCTGTAAATAGGGTCAGAAAAAATAAAGTTTAATAAAAAAAATATATATATATATATATATATATATATATATATATATATATATATATATATATATATATATATATATATATATTTTTTTTAAAGTTTATACAAAAATGGTTAAATTTTAGGTATAAAAATTTTAAAATTAAATCTTGCAAAATTGAAAAGTAATATCATGATTCCTTGGGTGGTCTGCAGTAGACCGATGTTGGGACCTTCTGCATACAAAAGGAGAAAGACAGCAAATTGAAATAAAAAAATCACGAGAGGGCTCAACTGAGGTTACATTATAGGTAATCTGGGGTCTAACATACCCCAGTGGCTCTATACAGCAAAATCAGAGCCAGGTACAGCAATGACCCCATCATCCCCATGAAGAGCATCACTAGGCAGGAAGGTAATGAGACGGACAGATCTGTAGACCTTATGCTCATATTTTTTAAAATTAAATTTCGGGGACTGGGGTCTCTGAGACCCCACATTACCTACCTAGGGTTAAACTGAGAAACAGTTCGTTATAATATTGACTGATAACGGTATAAAGCCGTATTATTGTTGGTAAAGGAATTTTCATACCATTTCTTCTACAGTATATTGTGCATAATATAGGTTATTGTTATTCTACGGTTCCTATATCTCACTTAGAGCTGAAGGGGGTTCATCTAACATTAAATGGAATAGATTGCCGGAACTGACTTAGCCATGAGGAGATTAATGGTGGAGTACCTGTATTTACAATCAGGTGAATGAAAGCTGAACAAAGCCGTCTGGCTCTAGCATGGTATTAAAATAGAAAACAGATGTGCTCTGACCATGAGAGTATTATTCTCCTACTCTCCTACATATTAATTAAGTGTCTAATATCGACATAGTCTGGATCAACAATACGCAAGAGGATCCTGTGTGCATGCGTGATTGAGTGTGTGTGTGTGAAAAGTTGTTAAAATACCTAGCACACTACAGGAAACCGTATTTTAAGACAGCTACCAACCAGTATCCTTTTTATTTAATATAACGTTACTTTTACACTCAAAATATCGCGGGCACAGTAATGTAATTGGCCGCAGAGTTTAACCCGCCCAGTCCCGGCCACTTTTTGACCACTGGTACCCCCCAATCCCGGGCAATTTTTGACCTTTTTTTTTTTTGCTAAAACTTTCGCTTTTGGTGAGAAACATCGAAAATTCATAGAGAAATCGCTCACCTGAGGTTTAAAATACTCATTACAGGTAGGAGAGCCTCCTTACCTTACTGGGTTTTCTATCAGGCTGGTGCCAAAGAAAACGAGTTCTATGGGAGGATAACTATTTCACACCACTCATAAACGGTATTTATTTATTTACTGTTACGAATTTATATGTAGTACAAAAGTATATTGGTTTTCAAGCAGTAATATAGGCATTATAAGCATTGTTTCACTCGCTAATACCTGACCTTTTTTTGCCACATTACCTGATCATCATTTCTAACTGTTTCTTGCTCAAGGGGGACAGTAACCACCCACTTCGTCAGTGAAACTTTTCGCAACCTGAGCTAGGCGCGAACTCCCGTCCACCAGTTGGCAAGCGAGAACGTTACCACTGCACCAGCGAGCGGTGTGTGTGTGTGTGTGTGTGTGTGTGTGTGTGTGTGTGTGTGTGTGTGTGTGTGTGTGTGTGTGAAAAGTTGTTACAATACCTAGCACACTACAGGAAACCGTATTTTAAGACAGCTACCAACCAGTATCCTTTTATTTAATATAACGTTACTTTTACATTCAAAATATCGCGGGCACAGTAATGTAATTGGCCGCAGAGTTTAAAATTATCTTACCTACTGTACTTATCATATATAAATAAGGGAACTATTAACCCGCCCCGTCCCGACGACGTATGGGTACGTCACCACGATTTGCATTTGCCAGTCCCGGCGACGTACCAGTACGTCGTGCAATTGCAAGGTACCTAATTTGCACAATTTTCAATTTTCGCACGTGATTTTTCGTATGTATACACGGGACACCTTCCTCTATTCCTGTACAAGATACCAAGCAGGGACAATGCCTTACACTGCATAACCTCCCCCCTTCCCCCCTCACGCCATTGTCTTGGCAAAGGACCTGTTACCAGTGACCTGGCTAGTAAAGTTATTCAGGGCCAGAGTGATTCCCCAATCGATGACAATGTGGAGGACAATGTTTACATAGCATTAGAAGAAGAAACAGCCAGAAATAATGATCAGGTAGTGTGGCAAAAATAGGTCAGGTATGGTGATTAGTTAGTGAGTGAAACAATGCTTATAATGCCTTTATTACTGCTTGAAAACCAATATACTGTCATACTACATATACATTCGTACCAAGTAAATAAATAAATACCGTTTATGAGTGGATAAAATAGTTACCCTCCCATAGAACTCGTTTTCTTTGGTGCCAGCATGTTAGAAAACCCACTCAGGTAAGGAGGAACTCCTACCTGGATTGGGCACTTTAAACCTCAGGTGAGCGATTTCTCTATGAATTTTCGATGTTTCTCACAAAAAGCGAAGGTTTTAGCCAAAAAAAAAAAAATCGAAAATACCTCGGGACTGGGGGATGTCGGAGGTGCGGAAAACCTCGGGACGTGACGGGTTAAAATTACTGACCCACTCTTCTTTCTGGATGCTGGTCAACTACACGCAACTAGATCTAATCCAATGCTAAGTTACTAGTGTCGTCATTCACCCTTAAATGATCGGGCCAACTCTAGCACTCTGTTCCGGTTACTGCCAGGCGATCATGTTTGTCAGGGAGTGAGTAACTTGGTCTTGAGATTTTTTTTTTTTTTTACGTGTCCGACTCTGGGCAAAGGCTCAGGGCCTATTTATTGGGGGCAGTCACCTATCCCAAGGTCCAGTAGTCCTCCTACATCTCCACATGTCACCACTTCGGCGCTAACACCTACAGTCCATATTGAATACATGCTGGGACTTCTCATACAGGACTGGTGTATTGGTATTAGGGGGGGTATTTTTACAACATGTCGGCGGGTCATCTGGTAGATCAGGAAAGTCCGCTTTTTAGGAAATTCAAATCCTTAAACTGTTCCTTGCCCCAGCCGGGATTCGATGCTGGGTCCAATAGGACTGCAGGCCGCCTCTCTACCGATTCAGCCACCGCCTCCCCCATTGTTATGCTTGGTACCATTAAACGTCTCGTGATCGGAATAATTTTAGTATTCTATTCCAGGTAGTGTCAGACGATTTCATTCAGTTGACACTGAGGCACAGGAGACTGGCAGTATGAAAAGTGGTATCATTACCACAACCACCTCATTACTGGGAAAACTTGCTACGTTTTTCAACATTATGTAAAACGAAATTGTTAGGCTGGATGTTAGTCACAGAGGCCTGACTGTTGGCACCGACACCATTAACGATTTTCTTCTAGGAAAAACTTTGGAATTCCATTCCATCTAACGTCAGACGATTTTGTTCAAGTGAGAGGGAGTCACTCTGAACCTAAGAGAATTATTAACCTTTTGCATGACCCTGTGACATGCCGTACAAGCTCCTCGCCAACACCATTCCACCAGTACTGTAGTGAGACAGTGTCAGCATGACTATTGCCTCAGTTTATTTATGTCACCTGGATATCATTTTATTTAGGAAAGTTGCATTCATAACTGGGTATGCAGTCATTCTTCTCACGGAATTTACAAGCTCGTTTTTATATATAAAAATAGCGAAATTCGAATTGGGAATGTGTGTGCCTAACTGGATGCATGTCCTCAAAACAATATCAAAGTATTATTTTCCCATAGGTAACTGAAACACTACACACTGATAGAATCTCACCTGGACCAAGTTTTAGGCCACATGGGTCTGCCGAGATCCACATCACCGAGGACCATGGGAATTCCAGGCAAAGACAGCCGGCACAATCTTATTTTTCACTTAAGGAAACGAAAACCCAGAGTGGTAGACCTCCACCTGGACAAGGATTCATGCAGGGTGTGTCCCCCAAAGGTTGCCCTCATAGGAAACTCAGGGATTCAAGGGCTACCTCATACAGGGAGGGTGGCCCCTGTGGCTCACAGGCACTGCTGATATGCATAACCATAATTTTTTTGCTTTGTAAGATAATTTTTATCCCCGATGGTAGACCTCCACCTGGAGCAAACTTGAAGATAAATGGAATCCCCAGTCGCAGCCCTCTGTGAGGAAGGGTAGCCCTAAGGGGTCCCAGTTCATGGTAGTATAAATGGTCATTGTTTTATTTATTTATTTATTAATCTATTTTGCATAGATAATGAAATTTTGCAGAGTGATAGACCCCAACCAGGACCAAGCTTTAGGCAGGGGTGGACCCCGTGGGCACAGACCAACGCTGTACCCTGAACCACTAAATTCCCTTCCTTTTCTCCAGTCTCCCCTGCATGTTCCCCTCCTCCTTTCTCCCTTGCATATGTTCCCCTTCCATATCCTCACCTTACCTCCACTCTTTTCTTTCTCCATCCCTCATGCTCTCCATTCCATCCTTTACTCCTTATCTATTCCTCTTTCCCCAACCATCAATCCATCAATCAAACGACCAACATAGAGAAACTCATGCAGTAACCCTTGATGTTTCTAAAACTTTTAACAGAGTGTGGCAACGTTCCATGCTATCCAAACTCCCTTGCTATGGACTAACGTCTTCTGTTCCTCTGATTTGCACATACCACAGTGACAGAAAGATAAAAGTAGGAGATGTGTATTCCAATTTCCACTCCATTAATGTAGGTGTGCCACAAGGATCAGTTCTGCCTCCAACCCTATTCCTAATTAAGACTGATGATCTCTCTTATCTGTCACCCGTAATCCCATCAGTTCATATGTAGATGACGCAACACTTCACAGTTCATTCACACTTAAACACCCATTCACTAAGTTTCATATCTTTAACACACAACTCAGTACAGCCATTTCCATAAATCAATACTCATCCAGGATCACCGAATGGGGACAAAACAACCTTGTCTCATTTTTATTGTTAGTAAAACCAAATATATACAGTTTACTGAGAGAGATATTACCAGCTTCCTATATTACTTTCAATGCTACTAATATTCCTGTCTCCAAAAGTATTTAAATTCTCGGTGTTTCTTAGCAATGACTTCAGCTGGACCTCTCAATTTAGATCACTTCCTAAAGATGCTTCATAGAATCTTGGATTATTGTACAGAGTTTGTAGCTTCTTCACTGACGAGCGGTTGGCTATAGTATATAAGAGTTATGTGCGCTCTCAGCTGGAATATTGCTCACCCTCGTGGAATGGATGTGGGGAGGCTGCACTATTGCAACTAGAAAATTCAGAACAAAGCTGTTAGAAATATTACTAACCCTGCAATTACAAATAAATTACCAGGTAAGAATGTTGCCTCCCTTGCATTAATCAACAGGTACTTTCTTGGTAAATGCTCAAACGAAGTTGCATCCATTGTGCCACCTTTGCATGCCTTCCCCTGTGCCACACGGTCATCTGGTAGCGCTCACGACTGGAATGTCACACTGCCATATCGCAGAACTTCCGCCTATCAGAAATCTCTTATTTCCCGAAGTGCATCTCTTTGGAACTCGCCTCTCCATAGTTGTTTTCCCATAAACTTCAAGGTACAACTGGTCAAGCCCAATTTTTACATATTTTTTTTTTTTTTAATGAATGGAGGACAACAGTAATCTGATATATGGATTATTTTTTTATTTTTTTATTATTTTTTTTATCATGTTATATCCCCCATCCTCTTCTATCTCTCCGTTACACATCCACTGGGGCCCATTTCATTTGGACTTACTGACACTTCAATTCAGCATGGAATAAAAAAACAAACAACAACAATACTTTTTCAATTTGGTGTCAAAATTAACCACGTCTAGTGAAAATAAACCACACTTTCTTGAAAACTACTAGCAGGAGAAGGGATGACATATGTAGGGGAAGAGGCAGGATAGGAAGAGAACGGCAATGACAGGTGGGGAAGAGGGGACAGAAAGAGGCCAGGAAGAAGCTTGGGTGGTGGAGCGGAGAGGAGACTTGGATAAAGGATTATTTACGTAAAGTACAAAGCCCTGGAGCAAGAAGATCTTTATTTTTTGCCTAATATATTATTAACCTGTTACCAAAAGCAAGATTTCGGTTGTGCTTAGGATTTCTATAGGTAATGGCTCTGAATGTACTAAATCGAATCTTTACAGTAGTTTGCAGCTAAAGCATTACAAATACACATCCGTTATTCATAAAATGAAATTAAAAGAAGAGGTACCGTTAAAGCTTATCCATAGTTGTTCCAGTTTCTTTCCTTAAACGTAACATATAATCATGACGTTTATTGGAATAAATTTAGTCACATGTACTACGATTTGCTAGTTTCTGCATACATTATTCGGACTTATGGAACTACTCAAGTAAAATGCGATTATGTTGCCGAAGCAGCTGCATGGTTATCAGATGAAATGGTATAAAGACATTCACACGATACAATAACAAACTGCATCTTGCAGCCAAATAAAAAAACCTCCATTCTTCTGTTCTCTTCCCCTCCCATCTATTTCCCCGGGTTTGTCCTCTCTTTCTTCTTCATCTCCTATCTTTCGCACATTCTCCACCCTTGTCTCCTTTCTCTTTCTACCGGACCTTCCCCTTTCCACCTCTTTCTAGACAACAATTCCTTGTTTTCTTACCCCCGTTTTTCCCTATGCCCTGTCCCCCACCGTCCCTCTTCCCTCATCCTTTCTGTCTACTCTTCACCACCCTATCGTCTACTACCTAACCCTGTTCTGTCCCCTCTTCCCCACCAGTCATTGTCCGTTCTCATCTCTTCTTCCCTCTCTATCCTGCCCCACCTCCTATCCATCCCCTCCCTTCTCCGACAGTCATCCTGCCCATTTCCTCCCCTACCTGTCCTGTCCGCCCCACATATCTTCCCTGCCTCCTTCTGCTCTCCGACAATCTCCTACTCTTTTCCAGCCCGTATCTCCAACCCCAGCCTCGTCCCCTTCTTCAGCCTTCACTCTTTCTCTCCTCTTGGCAAACCCCCCCCCCCCCGTCTCCCATCTCTCCGTTCCATCTCTCTATCTATCACCCCCTAATAGTATGATGGCTGAAGGTCTTAGGGTGTTCAGCTCCAATTAAGTAATCCAGACGGATAGATAAAAGGATGGACAGACACACAGGTAGACTGATAGGCTGATTGATTGAGTGAGTGAGTGTTGTATATACTGTACACGAAATTCCCCTCTCCCCCTGTCTGCATCACAAAAAAGAAAGATATTAGAATTAATTTTAAAAAAACTATTCAAAGTATCCTATGATGATACTTACCTCGCCCTGACGGAGTCCGATGAGGTATTGTTTTGGGTCGTTTGTTTGTTTGTTTGTTTGTCAGCACCATTACGGAAAATCGGCTGAACGATATTACATGAAACTTTCAGGATATGTGGGCACTGGTCCCGGAAGAAAGTGATTACATTTTGGAGGTAATCGAGTGAACGTGAAAGGTCAAAATCAAGGTCACGAATATTCAGAGGGCTATAACTTGAAAACGATTGAAGATAGAGATATTTTCTTCTTGAACATATAGGAACTCGTATTATAGGCTTTCATTTGGCACCAATATTTTTGACCCTGAATGACGTGAAAAGGTAAAACTCAAGGTCACGAATATTCAGGAGGCTATAGCTCGAAACTGGTTGAAGGTAGATATTTACTATTATGAACTTGCAGGAAATTCCATATGGATTTTTAATTGGTACCTTGACCTTTGATCATAAGTGATCTTGAAAGGTCATACTCAAGGTCACGTATTTTCAGGGAGCCATAACTCGAAACTCATGGAAGATAGAGATATCTACTATTACCAAGATATAGGAAGTCTAATAAGAGCTTTTACTTGGCAGTATGAACTTTGACCTTGAGTGACCTTGAAAGATCAAGCGCAATATCACGGATTTTCAGAGGGTGTAACTTGAAAACATTTGCCTCATTACCTTAGACTACAACTGTACACTGACACCAAATGGCAGAAAGGAGGCAGTATTAAACAGTAATAAAATACAGAAACTGCTGTCGGGTGAGGTTTGTTGTGCCCCACTTATTAAATAATCTTTTACTATACTGAAGTTACAATTTATTGTTAGAGTGAGGCATGCTGAAAGGATCTGGGACAAGTATTTATAATGGATTTTAATGCTGTATGCATACACCGAAATAGTTTTTTAATCCTCAGACCTGAGGAGTCTTTCAGTAGCCAGTTAGATTGTTTGGTGTGAACTGATGATCATTTGAGGGGCAAGAATTATTTCATGGTCAATTCTTAGCTTCGAGACTTTGACAGGGTTCACTGTAATGAATAAAGTAATTTAACTGTAGTCAGAGCAAAACTGTCCTGCGTTAGTCGAAGCCTTATAGGTAGGTCGTTCCCCAAAGGTTCAGCGTTATAACTTATTTCTCAAATACCATAGAAAAATATGGCGTGACAGGAGTTTCTGAAGCATGTGAGAAAGACAGAGCGCAATTGGCCTACCTGTATCACTGGTGATTACATTAGATAATGTGGAATGTGGGTTGTTTCAGCAAATTAACCATGAATGGTTCACGAATCTGTAAGAAAACAGTGGCTTAACTTTCCCTTCCCGTTGGCTTCCTAGTCCTTAAACTACGAAGGAACAGTCTTAGGCTGAATGAACCGTCTGGAGGTAGTTATGTAAAAAATTGTTAGGAGTTTTCACATCATAATCAAAGGGTAACGAGAGACTGTTATTACTTTGTGACAATGAGAGGCTCCTTTTACGGTGAATAAATTGTCTGGCTGTTGCAAAACTTCAGTCAAGTTAGATTTCTCACGTCCCTTAGGGGTGAGCATTTTTTTTTTTTTTTTAGATAAACATTGCTTGATTGTATTTTCTTCACGTGAATATTCATTCTTGTTTGGTTGTAAAGTGCTTATTAGTTCCATGACTAAAGCTATTAATACAAATAAGAAATACACAATTTAGTTACGGTAAAAAGATTGATTGTGCGATGTTTGGTTGCTGTATGAGTTAAGGTAAAATATAAGCAAACAAGAAGCGGTGCCAAAGCACAGCTAACCCGTCCTCGGCAGCCACACGTATAAACACAGCAGGATATCTAGTCAAAGATGTCACATATACAACTTGGAGTAAGTCGGGTGAAAATTGATGATCTTGTGCCCATTTGAAATTTTAGGTACGACCCACCTGACATTGACCCCCCCCTACTGCTAATTGCTGGGTGACCCATCTGATGTAATAAGGCTCGCAGATTTGAAAATTGCACCTTTAGGTTTTGGTTTCATGTCGATATGACGAATTTGAAAGGAGTTATGGAGAAAAAATTATTTTTTACCTTTTTCTTGCGTTTTGGGGGTCTACAGCCTGGGCCTTCGCCCAATTTGGCCCAAATTTTAATCAGTTGATTAGAAGGTGATAGCCCATCTTCCCTGTAATTTTAGTCAAAATTGCACCAGTAGTTATCACGTAAAAGTGTTAATAGACAGGCAGACAGACATACGACAAACAAACAGACAAACCGAGTGAAATCAATACATGTCTCCGAGCCCCTCTTGGTCGGGGACGGGTAACAGCAGTAAACAAAATATATACATTAATATTGATGAAGCCCAGATTTTCTTGTGAAGATGCATGATGATATTTTATTATCTTAGAGGAGACATTTCGAACTGAGGAGGGCAGAAATAACTTTAAGTATCCCCACTGTTGCTAATTCGAAGACTTCACCTGGATGTCCAAGCGTCCCACACCTTTCTTCATCCACCCCAGTAGGAGGATAATGGACAGCAATGTTGGCACAAAGCCGCACACCCAGAGATACACGCATCATATTGCTGCGCCTGCCTGTGAGTCCCTCTTACTCCTACCCGGAGACTTCAACCACACAGAAACATACGCTCCAAATGCGATAAGAAGATTACATCAAGACACTGACAGGTCGAGTGCATTTGCTGAGAAAAAGTGGTTGCACCACAGATGTTCGGGTCTCCCATCATTCAAACAACACACCTATCAATGGACATGTGGCTAAAGCAACATACAAAGCACACATACACCGAACACAGATAATACAGAGGAAAGAAGACCACACATGTGTATAAGCAGGAAACACATGGCAAAAATTCTACAGTTAAATGTAAGAGATTCTCACAAAGAATACAGAGGTTTTTTCACACACACACACACACACACACACACACACACACACACACACACACACACACACACACACACACACACACACACACACACACACACACACACACACACACACACATCCACATAGACACACACACACGCGCTCACGCACACTACATTGGCATTGTATTGATACAAGAGACAAAAGTTACAAAAAGATTAAACACGCCACACCACAAACTAAAATGCAATTACACTAGACAACAGAAAACAGGGAAGGAGAGGGCCTCATTACGTCTACACCAAAAGACATGCTATTTATAAGCACTACAAAACACACAGAACTACAAGTATCTAATGGTAACACCACATAACATAAGTACAAATCAAAATGTGCAATGAAGCACACAACATTCTCAACATTTACATACCACTTTTCATATAATTCACTCTTGGACACACTCTATCCCTCATCCCATTCCAGAACTTTCCCAGTATAATGATAGCAGATCAAAATGACCTCTAATCACTAAACACACCACACAAGACAGCCGAGGGACTTTATTCTAAAACATCGAGAACACTTAAGCACTCTAAATTGCCATCAGGTCCCAACACAATCCCACGCAAATGCAATACGATGATCTCATCTGGCGTCACAATATACCCATACACTAGTTATTCAAACTTCCTGGAAAAAGAGTACATGATCTTTCATCAGATCACCTACCCATCATCATAACGCACACAATGAAAGTCTTCATCTTCCGCAGCTTTGTCCATGTTTCTATGGCGTCGCTGTTTCTGACTAGTCATCTCCATTCTCCTCTATGTCCAAATGAATCCCCTGCTGTATTCCTCTCCCTCATACCTTGCTGTATACAGTCCATCCACCGTCTTCTCGGCCGACCCCTTCTTGTTCTACCTTCCATTTCCATGCCCATCACTCTTCTACCCACATAGTCTTCATTCCTTCTCATTGCATGTCCGTACCATTGTAGTCGCCTCTCCCGCAACTACTGTACTTTGAGATTTCCACAGCCTTAATCGTTAACTCTTATTCTTTATATTATCCAGTCTCGTGACCCCGCTCATCCAGCTTAGCATCCGCATCTCCGCCACCTCTTGAGACTTCTTTATGGGCCAGGTTTCCGAACCGTATATCATTGCACGCCCTACCGCCGTTTTATGTACTTTTCCTTTCACTCTTGCACTGATTTTTCTATCGCATAACACCCCTGACATTTCACTGTACACAATGAAAGCGAATCCAGACAAACAGAGGAAATCCTTCACCAAATTACAAGAACGCAAATTGGTACAGTTCAATCTAAAACATAGAACATTTACTAAAAAGCTTTTCAACAGATTATTTTCCTGACATTGGCAGAGTAATCATCCACTTTCAATAGAATTATTACACCAGCTGGCAAAACTCACATCCCCAGTAGCAACATGGACCACTTTAACTGTAACTTCCAGCCTCAAATCATGTATCCCTCAAGGACAGATACAAATGACAAAAAAGGAGCATATGAGTGTGCAATACCCTCTCACACAAATTGCTCTAAGAACTGATTATTTGATTTAGCTCTGTGAACTTCACCTTCAAATTCTTGCTAACCCTGAACACTTCCACCAATATTTGTTCAGTACAGATAAAAAGTGAGTTAAATTTAGTTAGTTAACGAGACCTTTGTCCTTTCCCTGTAACCTTGATCATTGAACAATCTCTCAAAATTGAATCTTTTGTCCTAGTGTTAAATTGAATCATCCCACAATGGTAAATCACATTCGGCTATAAACTGATTGCTCTGGTCATGCGTGAAGCCTTGACCTTTGATTTATGTGTCAAGAGACAGGCACAGGCCGATCGTCAACTCATCCACCAAGTTTTATCAAAAGCAGATCAAACTGTTTTAGTTATTTGGCTATCAGGCAGACACACTGGTCAAAATTGAACATTGTGACCTTGACCTTGTGTAATTACTTAAAAATGTCAGCCCTTCCTGTGCCTGTCTCTTAACCCTTCCACCAATACAGGTTCAAATATGATCAACTCCATGAGAATTGACCTTTTTCTGTAAACTTGGCATTTGTGATTTCCCTGTAACCTTGACCTGTGAATGATTGTCCTAAAAATCTAATATTTTTATTCCTGTCCAGTCGTCTGATCTTCCACAATGTCTGGTCTATATCAGGGAAAATCTATTATAGTTGCCCTTGCCCTATGACCTTCACCTTTGATATATTGTCCTTCAGCAAAAAAATTCAACTCACTGATTGACCCTCAACCATTCCACCAGGTTTAATCAACAGAGACTCAATCCTAAGCTGTTTTTGTCTGTCGAGAAAAATGTACACAAGATGAATTTTACCACCTTGACTTTTCACTCATTGTTTTCAAAACCAAATCACTTCATTCGTGGCTTACCAACAACCCTTTACTTAAGATTCATTTAAATTGGATTTAAACTAGCTAAGCAAATTTTGCTATGGCAACTCTTTGTGTCATCCTGTGACCCTGACCTATGAACCAATGTTTGAAAAAGCGACAGGTTTATCTACTGGGCGTTCACCAACCCTTCCACCGAGTTTGTCTAAATACAGATTAACATTGCTAGTTACTCTGTTAACACAGACATATTGACAGCCACACACACACACACACACACACACACACACACACACACACACACACACACACACACACACACACACACACACACACACACACACACACACACACACACACACACACACACACACACACACACATTGCTGAAAATATAATGACTGCTCATGTTCCGCGAATGTGGTTGTAAAAAACTCATTCCACCCCAGCAGGTCTTGACACCCATCACAACTTAAATAACACCATAAATGAACTTATCAGTAAACACAAACTAGAAGACTGGGGACAAAAAAAATTAGGGACACTCTTGGTCATAAAAGGACCCGCAGCAATACCTGGATAGTAATAAGAAATGTATAAAAATTGCAAATCACGCCCACACTAAACATTGGTGGACCCATCTCCAGTTGGAAAGAACAAGCAACCTTCTTAAAGCATCAATAAACCACAATAACATGGATCCTCAAAATGAAGGAATTAGGAAATAGGAAAATCAAAAGAAACGCACAAATACCGTCTCAGTTAACCTCACATAGCAAATGATCGAAAATTCAAAAAGTTCCAAAGCAATATGTCCTGGTCAGAGTTCAAACATATATACACTTGAAACATACAGTATAGCCCTCCTAGCAATCAATGCTCTTACTGGAATATTCGACTTTTAGTGGACTTACAATCAAAGCCCTCATATATGGAAGAAAGCAACCATCCTCCACATTCTCCACCCAGGAAAATCTCTCAGTAGTCCCGCATCATACAGATCAGTACAATGCTTTTCAGTTTTCACACCAACCAAAATCATGGACAGTTTAATCTTAGAGAATATCATCCTCACATCCCTATACCTGACTCCAAACACACTACTACCACCCACTTCTCCAAGTTTACTCAAAGTATCCTTGATGGATTCAGCAATAAACTACCAGATTAATGAACCACTCTAGCAGCTATGGACCTAAACAAAGCTTATGACACAGTACCAAAACACATCCTATTAAATACACTCCTAGATGCAAATAGGGACAAATAGTTTTTTAAATGGCCACTTTTATCTTATGCAGAGAAACAAGGTACTCTACCAAAACCAAAACTTTTTTATATAATTTTTAATTTTTTTCCTATATGAGCTGCAATGCCTCCCCTTTCAGTAACAGCCCCGTCCTTCGCTGATGAGTTGGTATTAGCTTCACAATGTTCCAAAACTCGATAGCAGTTTAGCTACAACCGTTCGTCTGATTACTAGAAATATGACTGCCTCACCTACCAAACAAAACAAGTAACCACTCAACTTTAGACAGATATGAATATCAAATCCATCATCAGCTTTCTCGTTAACCAAACACTACCACTGGGAAAACACTACAAAATTTTTGGAGTCACCTTCGATGCGCATATGACCTAACATCAGTGCAAAAGCATCTCGTAAACTATATAGTTCTAAGACACTGACCGTCCCAGCCATCGAAAAGACAAGGGAATCCTTGAAAACTGTTTGGTAACTGTTCATCAGAATATGCCTAAATTCGTTACCATAAGCTGGGCCCCAATTCTAGCCAACACAAACATGGATAAGTTCATAAAAACACAAAACAATCCACTAAGACCACAGATATGCAATAGATCACCTCTCTCTCTCTCTCTCTCTCTCTCTCTCTCTCTCTCTCTCTCTCTCTCTCTCTCTCTCTCTCTCTCTCTCTCTATCCATCTATCTATCTATCTATCTATCTATCTTCCAGTCACAGACCATAACAGCACAAGACCCACACAGTTTATTGCTTTAGCTCCCACCTTTGTAAATTCATTTCGCATCAACTCTTTCCACAAAGAAACAGAAAAGGAACAACTGCCTGACAATACCTGCGCATCCCAGAAACACCCAATTCCCCTGCTCCATACATTACAATCGCATATATAAACACATCACCAACACAGCCATCCAAAACCTTCAAATAGAATCGTTCATGAACCACCGTTAACCATACTGCACGCCTATCGGAAAGTACCATGTTCAGGGAGATGAGAGTCTTCTTCTTCTTCTCCTTTCGGCTCTCCCCTTAGGGGTCGCCACAGCAGATCACCCGTCTCCATCTTACTCTGTCTTCTGCATCTTCTTCTCTTACACCGACCACCCGGATGTCCTCCTTCATTACATCCATAAACTTTCTCTTTGGCCTTCCTCTCTTTCTCCTGCCTGGTAACTCCATTTCCAGCATCCTCCTCCCGACATACTCCTCATCCCTCCTCCGCACATGTCCAAACCATCTCAGTCTCGCCTCTCTAGCTTTGTCCCCAAACTGACTTACGTGTGCTGTCCCTCTAATATGTTCATTTCTAATTTTGTCCAACCTCGTCACTCCTAGTGAAAAACGCAACATCTTCAATTCTGCTACCTCCAACTGTGCCTCCTGTCTTTTTGTCAGTGGTACTGTCTCCATTCCGTACAACATGGCTGGCCTTACTACAGTCTTATAAACTTTCCCTTTCATTTCTGCAGAGACCCTTCTGTCACAGATCACTCCTGTCACCTTTCTCCACCCACTTCATCCCGCCTGACCTCTCTTTTTTACCTCTCTACCACACTCTCCGATACTTTGTACAGTTGACCCCAAGTATTTGAATTCATCTACCTTTGCCACCTCCACACCTTGCAGCCTCACGGTTCCCCTGTCATCTGTCTCATTTACACACATATACTGAGTCTTGCTTCTGCTTACTTTCATTCCCCTTCTCTCCAGTGCATATCTCCATCTCTCAAGCTCTGCCTCAGCTTCCTCCCGGCTCTCACTACAGGTGGATGGAAAGCTGATGACAGGGAGTGCTGGAGCTCCCGTTTCATCAGCCCTCAGGACTAGTTCCTGACCATCCCCCTTTGCTGAACTTTTTCAGTGTCTCATTTACACAGAGAGTAGGCCAGCATGCTCTCCAGTACAAATTTCTCTAACTATCTTCACCAAACTACATGCACAGTACACACTACACTTCCTATTCAAAAATCAACGAAAATGGCGTCCACTAATCAAGCCTCGGAGTCCCCAGGGGGGGGGACCATAAATGCCCCCGCCATCTGCCCCTCTCCCGGTGACGACTCGAGGTGCCTGGAACCACTGTCTGACTCTCTTCTTCTTCATTTCTGCAACATTCGCGGCCTTTCATCTAACTTTCGCTCTGTTGAGCACCACCTCTCCTCCTCTAAACCTCATCTTCTTTTTCTGACGGAGACTCAGCTGTCTGAGGCAACCGACAGCAAACCCTTTTCTGTATCCTCCTACTTTCTCTATACTCATTTCAAAGCCAAAGGTGGCTGTTGTGTATACATACGCAACGACTTATCTTGCTCTCGTGTTCCTGAACTTGATTCTTCTGAATTCTCCACACTCTGGCTTCGGCTTTCCTGTCATTCTCTGACTAAATATATCTGTGCTGTTTACTTATCCCCTAATTCTACTGACTATCAAAAATTCTTCGACTATCTTACTTCTACGATGGAACACATTCTGTCCATTTCTCCTTTCTCTGAAATCTCCATTCTTGGAGATTTCAATGTTCACCACCACCTTTGGCTCTCCTCTCCTTTCACGGATCCACCTGGTGAACAAGCCTACATCTTTTCTATCCTTAATGACCTAGAGCAGCTTGTACAGCACCCTACCCGTATCCCTGACCGCCTTGGAGAGAGCTCCAACATACTTGACCTCTTCCTCACAACTAATCCTTCTGCTTACTCTGTTAATCTTTTCTCTCCGTTGGGCTCCTCCGATCACAACCTTATTACCTTAACCTGTCCTATCACTCCGGTACGGCCTGTGGACCCTCCAGGGAAACGTCGTCTGTGGCATTTTGGAGCTGCGAACTGGGAGGCCCTCAGGCAGTACTTCTTTGATTTTCCCTGGAATGATTATTGCTTCCATGGCCGTGAGCCATCTGAGTGTGCCTTGCGCATTACGGAGGTTATTCACTCGGGCATGGAAGCATACATTCCCTTCTCATATCCTTTGACTAACGCAAGAGAGCCTTGGTTTAATCACGCTTGTTCTAATGCTGTCCGCAACAAGGAGAAGGCCTACAAAAGGTACTGGAGCCAACCGACCCCTGAATCACATCATCTTTACGTTTCTGCCCGGAATCGTGCTAAGTCTGTTCTTCGCTCTACTAAAAATAATTTCATCCATACTAAATGCTCTCAACTCTCCAACTCGAATTCTTCCCGCTCCTTCTGGCACCTTGCCAAAAATCTTTCTAACAACTTTACCTCATCATCCTTCCCTCCTCTTTTCTACTCTGATGGTTCTGTAGCTATTTCTTCTACTGATAAAGCAGATCTCTTCGCACAGACTTTCTCCTCCAATTCCACCTTAGACGATTCCGGTGCTGTTCCTCCATCACTTCTCCCCTCTGACTTCCTCATGGCTGACATTAAAATTTCTTCAGTTGATGTATTTTCTGCCATCACTGGCCTCAGTACTAACAAGGCATATGGGCCTGATGGGGTCCCTCCTGTTGTTCTCAAGAACTGTGCTTCTGTGCTTACACCCTGCCTAGGCAAACTCTTTCGCCTTTGTCTGTCAACTTGTACCTTTCCTTCTTGCTGGAAGTTTGCTCTCATTCAGCCAGTCCCAAAGAAGGGTGACCACTCCCAACCCTCCAACTATCGTCCAATTGCTTTAACGTCCTGTATTTCAAAAGTTTTCGAGTCAATTCTTAATAGAAAAATTTTAAGGCATCTCTCCTATCACAACCTTCTTTCCGATCGTCAGTATGGGTTCCGTCAGGGACGCTCCACTGGCGATCTTCTCACCTACCTTTCAGACTCCTGGTCATCCTCCTTTCGGGACTTTGGCGAAAGCTTTGCCATTGCACTTGACATCTCAAAGGCTTTCGATCGAGTCTGGCATAAATCTTTAATTTCCAAACTGCCCTCCTACGGTTTCTATCCTTCTATCTGTGCCTTCATCGCTAGCTTCCTTTCTGGTCGTTCTATAGCCGCTGTTGTAGACGGCCATCGTTCTTCTCCTAGATCTATCAACAGTGGTGTTCCTCAGGGCTCTGTCCTATCACCAACTCTCTTCCTTTTATTCATCAATGATCTTCTAAGCTGTACATCTAACCCTATCCACTCATACGCTGATGACTCCACCCTTCACCTTTCCATTCGGTTCCCGCAACGCCCATCTCAACAGTTACTTCAAGAAACAAGGGATGAGGCTATGGCACACCTAATGTCTGACTTGGCTCGTATCGCTGACTGGGGTAAAAATAATATGGTTGTCTTTAATGCATCTAAGACTCAGTTCTTACACCTATCAGCCCGACAAAATCTTCCACAGGTATACCCATTAATGTTTAATAATATTCAGCTTAATCCTGCATCATCCTTGAACATGCTTGGGGTTTCATTTACTCAGGACTTATCTTGGAAAGACCATATTACATCTCTTGTAAAATCTGCTTCCAAGAGATTGGGTGTGCTAAGCCGACTCCGCTCTTTCTTTACCCCTGCACAATTGTTGACTCTATACAGAGGTTTTATCCGCCCGTGTGTGGAGTACAACTCTCATGTGTGGGGAGGCTCCCCACATACAGCTCTTCTCAATAGGGTGGAGTCAAAGGCTTTTCGTCTCATTAACTCTCCTCCTCTTACTGACTCTCTTCAACCTCTGTCTCTTCGCCGCACTGTTGCATCTTTATCTCTTTTCTATCGCTACTTTAATGGTCACTGCTCCTCTGAACTGTCTGCTTGCATTCCTCCACCTCTACGACGGGCGCGTAGCACCCGTCTGGCAGCAAACTCTCATCCCTTTTCTGTCCAGCTCTCTAATGCAAGAGTTAACCGTTACTCCCAGTCTTTCATTTATGCAACTGGTCAGCTCTGGAACTGTCTCCCTCTATCTGTATTTCCTGCTGCCTATGATCTCCAGTCTTTCAAACGCAGTGTGTCCAGGCATCTCCAAATGATCGGATCTTGAATTTGGCTCTCTATTGTATTTTGTTTTTCTCTTGGAGGGAACTGTTACTGCGGGCCATGGCCTTTGGTTCCTTCTTCCTCGCATAAAAAAAAAAAAAAAAAAAAAAAAACATATCACAATGTCGTCCGCAAACATCATTGTCCACGGAGGCTCCTGTCTAATTTCATCTGACAATCTGTCCATCACCATTGCAAACAAGAAGGGATTCAAAGGCGATCTTTGATGCAATCCCACGTCCACCTTGAAACCCTCAGTCATTCCTACTGCACATCTCACTGCTGTTACACTATCGTCGCACATGTCCTTCACCGCCCTCACGTACTTCTCTGCCACTCCTTACTTTCTCATACAGTGCCACAGTTCCACTCTCGGTACCCTATCATAAGCCTTCTCCAAGTCTATAAACACACAATGCAACTCCTTCTGTCCTTCTCTGTACTTCTCCATCACCATTCTCAAAGCAAATATGGGTCTATAGTACTTCTCCCTGGCATGAAACCAAATTGCTCCTCGCAGATCCTCTCTTCTCAACTTAGCTTTCACCACTCTTTCCCATATCTTCATTGCATGGCTGATCAGCTTTATACCTCTGTAGTTGCTGCAGCATTGCACATCACCCTTGTTCTTGAAAATCGGAACTAGAATACTTTTTCTCCTCCGGCATCCTCTCACCCTCCAGGATTTTGTTAAACAATCTTGTAAACCACATCACAGCCATCTCTCCTAAGCTCCTCCATGCTTCCACTGGTATATCATCTGGGCCCACTGCCTTGCCATCCTTCATCCTCCTCATGGCATTCCTCACTTCCTCTCTGCTGATCTCTTGCACTTCCTGACTCACTACCTCCAACTCTTCCAACCTTCCCTCTCTCATATTTTCTATATTCATCAACTATTCGAAATACTCCTTCCACCTTCTTAGTACACTCTCCTCACTTGTCAGTACATTGCCATCTGTATCCTTTATCATTCTAACATGCTGCACATACCGCCCAGCTCTGTCTCTGCCTGGCTAATCGGTACAGGTCTTTTTCCCCTTCTCTACTATTCAACTTCTCGTACGGCTTGTGGTATGCATTTTTTTTTGCCTTAGCAACCTCTTTCTTGGCTATGTTCCTCGTCTCCTTATATTCCCGAGTGCTTTCTTCGTCTCTGTGTCTATCCATATTATTCTTTGTCTGCTTCTTCCTATTTATACTATCGTGTACTTCGTCATTCCACCACCAAGTCTCCTTGTCGTCTCTCCTCTGTCCCGATGTCACCCTAAGTACCTTCTTGGCTTTCTTCCTCACCACTTCCGAGATAACTGACCAACCGTCCTCGTCTTCCCTGCCTCCGAAAGCCTGGCTCACCTCATCCATAAATTTACTACTGAAGTCTTGCTCCTTCAGCTTCCACCACCTAATCTTTGGTTCAGCTCTCACTTTCCCCCTTGTCTTCACTTTCAGACTCATCTTTCCAACCAACACCCTATGCTGTCTTACTACACTCTCCCCTGGCACTACCTTCAGGGAAATGGGAGTACACCTAACAAAAATGCAATGTTGTCACTGCTTTTCCCTGCTACAATTCACAAAACGCAAGTAAAAATTTCGCTTTTCCCACGCTGTAATCTACCCCCCCACCCCACACACACACAAAACAACTCACCGACTCAACACATACCCCAAACTATCACAAGTCACAAAATCCTTCATCATAATCTCAACAAAAACTCCGGATGCGATTACTCGAAATGATCGGTTTCAAGGGTCCATTGGATTCACGTCCAGTTAAACCTGTGGCTGCAACAACAATAATAACAATCGCTATTGATCACTGATAGGTTGAAAAAAAAATGAAGTAGCCTCATTCAAATGCTTTACTTTGGTTCCGAGGTGTTTGGTAGTAGAATAAGAAATGATAAAAATAGACAATCCTGTACAAAACTTTTGCTCAAGAAAGTCTGTGAATACGTTCCCTAAGAATTATTTTCCTCATCTCCACAAAGACTAATGAGACATCGCTCGAGGTCATTATTACCTCTCCCTGACGAAGTCTGGCGAGGTATAGTTTTTGGTAGAGTTTCTTTCTTTGTTTCTTTGTATGGTTGTTAGTTTTTTGTATGTTTGTTTTTTCTCTGTTTGTTAGCAACATTAGGGAAAAACGACTGAATGAAATTACATGAAACTTACAGGACATGTGGGCATTGGTCCCAAAAGAAAATGATTTAATTTTGAACGTAACTGATTGACCCTGACAGGTCAAAAACAAGGTCATGGATTTTCAGAGGGCTATAACTTGAACCTGGTTGAATATAAAGATATTTAGTATTATGAATATACAGGAACTCGTAATATGGGCTTTCACTTGGCATCAAGGCCTATGATCCTGAGTGAGGATCAAAGGCCCAAATTAAGGTCACGGATATTCAGGGGGCTGTAACTCGGAAATGGTTGAAGATAGAGATATTTGCTATTATCAACATATAGGAAGTCCCATAAAGGTTTATTAATTGGCACCATGACCTTTGACTGTAAGTGACCTTAAAAGGTCAACCTCAAGGTCACCGATATTCAGTTGGCTATAAATCGAAACTTGCTGAAGACAGATATGTACTATTTAGTCACCACGACAGGATCAGAGCCAGAGGGTGTGGTAGGTGTTAAACTGGTGGCTTGAATCAAACAATGATCAGAGGATCTGAGGGGGGTCTTCACTTCAACATTAGAATTATCTGAATTGGTTGTTAGAGACAAGTCCAATAGGTGGGGATTTTGATCGGGGTTGTCTGGTACAAGGGAGGGTTGGCTGACTAACTTCGTGAGATTAAAGGAGTCTGTGAATAGCTCACAATCAAAACCAGAGTCATCAGTTCTGGCTGAATATGTGAGCCATTCAACATTATGGACATTAAAATCACCCACAATAGTAATTCGAAATAAGGACAATTAAATTTAGTGATCTCCTCCAGGGCAATTTCTGATTTAGCAAGGCAACATATTCCCCCCTTAGGTCTGAAATTTTGAATCAAGATATAACCAGGAAAATTAAATCTAGCTAAATCAGAGGTGGAGCTTACTTGTGTCTCTATCAAAAATAGCAGATCATGGGATTCAAACTGGAGGAATTTTGAACAGAGTTGATGTTGGAGTGAAGTCCCCTAATACTGCAAAAGAAAATTTTACTGTATTGATGACCAGATTTGGGGCGCCGCAACACTGGAGGTGGCACAGTCGGTTGATGAAGACCGGGAGGGCCCTGTGCAGATGACCCAGCCCTGCCGGTGGTGGTCATCCAAGAAATCACCGCACTAATTCCAAATGTCTTGGCCTCTTCTGCCTATATGCAAAATTTCAGAATGATAGGTCAATAAGTATGTTTTTATAATCGTGTTAGAATTTTCTTCTTACCCCTGTTTAATGGGCATGGACTTTGACCAGATTATGGTGGAAATCGGAACCAAAACCCTATTCTTTGGAAAAGACGGGTTTGGTGTCCAGTAGTTTTGGTTACATGTGAACCAAATTTGAAATCATCAGATAAATCCAGCATATTCAGAATGAAAGAAAAAAACATAACCTGAATGATCAAAGTCTTCATTTCACGTAAGTGCTTTCAGATTAGTAATGACATACTCAAAACAGTAAGAGTTCTCTCAGTTCGATTAAGCCTCTCCCCAAAGGATATTGGTTTATAAAAGTGAACTCTTCCAAAACATCCTTATCTACTTTGGGAGAGGCATATCAGCTCAAAGCTAACATAATATTCCAATTAGAATCATGTCTTGTCAAAATGGACCTTCTCAAAGATTTGCATCATTAATCTGTGGTACACCCTACAGGCCTTCAAGGAAAACATAGCCTAAGAACAACAGGTAAGCAAGAGCTGCCAGGCACAACAAACCTTGCTGGGTAGCAGTTGTTTTATTCTCTTAAATACTGAATCGATACTCCCATTTACTGTTAATATAGCAAACAATTAAAGTCTAACGTAATGGCACAATTTTTCTTTCAAGTTACGCCCTCTGAAAATCCGTGATCTTGCGTTTGACTTTTCAAGGTCACTCAAGGTCAAACATCATGGTTCTAAATAAAACCCCGTATTAGACTTCCTATACCTTTGTTATGAATCCATATTATAATTACAAATCATAATAGATAGATAGATAAATAGATAGATAGACGGAGCTCCACGCAAGCCTGGGAAAGGGAAATGATCTTGCAAGTTAACTGAGGAAATGTTGACAATACACAGGAAGTAGCAAGTCAGGGGATGATGTAGGTAGTGTGTCAGTGAGATAGCATACGAACAAAGCCTAGTGACATACACACTTACACACAGGTTTCTAGAACTTTCCAACCACAGTGTAACACACGTGACACGACCCCTGCTTCACCAGAATTTAGAATGCAGAGCTGAGAAGGAGGCTAGCCATAGAACCGGCAGGTAGTAGGGAGAACGAGCTTAGCAACATGGGAGAGAGAAAGAGACAGGGAGGTAGCTCGCGGGTCTCTACTTATACTTCACTCGTGTGTGAGAGACTTTGTCAATATTTCCAAGACAAATAAAAATAGTCCCATACTCATCTTTACCTCTCCTGTCATTGCACGACAAAAAGGGAACGAAGATTATCTACTTACAAGCTACTCACGTATAACAACCGCTCGTCCACAAGTTCAATATATATATAACTGATCTACAAAATACAGCCTACTAGAAGCTACAAAGTCTTTTGTGACATTAGTCAGCCAACCCTCCCTTGTACCAGACAACCCCGATCAAAATCCCCACCTATTGGACTTGTTTCTAACAACCAATTCAGATAATTCTAATCAGGACCCATATACATACAGGGTCTGACCATATCGACCCAAAAACGCATCGCGTTTGCGCATGACGTCATGGCGAAGACACCAGGTGGGGTCTTCCGAGAAGGGGTTGCCATATAGTGAGAAGTAGACTCAGTTGCTCAGAGGTCACGGCCCCAAACAGGTCACCTCTGTCACCTGCACTTTATTCCATTGTATGTGCCCAGTGAAATAATGCCAACCAATTGTGCATTGTTTGGCTGTAACTCTTTACTGAAGAAAGGTGGGGATATAACTTTCCATATTTTCCCCAACGATGAAGAGATTAGACGTAAGTGGATTCATGTGTGCAAGAGGAAAGACACAATTAATCCGAATACTGCTCGCATCTGCAGCCTTCACTTTGATCAAAGTGCTTATAAAAGAAATCTAAAATATGAACTTCTCAAAATGCATATTCCAAAAAATCAAATACGCCTTGAAGAGCACGCCCTGCCAACGCTGAATCTGCCATCAGCTTCATTAAATGTTAAGTCCCTTCCCCTTTCTCTCTCTCTCTCTCTCTCTCTCTCTCTCTCTCTCTCTCTGCGTAGGTGCATATACCTGTATATGGTGGGCTTTGCTCTTTATAAGCTGTACAGTATATCTCCCCTCACGGGGTTAGTGCTTGCAGAAATGTGGAATAGCACGTGGTGCATTGAATTTCCCAGCCCAGGTAAAATAAATTGAGGCAACTGGCCACCGCACTAGTATGAGTTGCTAGTATTCATGTTTACCCACCATTATTTTGTTCTACCATTACTGAGTACCCTAGCAAGAAAGCAGCAGTGTTGAAAAATAAGTACGGTATATCGCAGAATGTATTTGTTTAAAGTAGGTTTGTAACGTAGTAATTCCATCTGGAAGCGTTTGGCAAGAAGTATGTTATCATCCCCCCCCTTCCCTCCCTCCCTTCCAGATCGCAAAAACAACGGTGCCAGGTCGTTGGAAATGATTTATACAGCCACTTTTCGTTCTCAAAGAGTGAATAATTCGTAAAAACTATATAGCTTTTTATGTACATGAAGCCACAAAGAGTATATGAAATACATTCACATATATTTAATAGCTCGGATTAAGAGATTTGTTATTTATAATTAACGATTTGGCATCTACGCAGTCTCTCTCTCTCTCTCTCTCTCTCTCTCTCTCTCTCTCTCTCTCTCTCTCTCTCCATGATATATGCGGAATATATACATTTGACATAAAGTGGCTTAAAACCAGCATAAAACCTAAGCCTTACCAACGGTAATTTAAAAGACAGCTGTTGCTTTCTTTCTATTATTTATTATGTTTAGCCTCCTCTCTCTCTCTCATATGAGGAAAATTTATTATTTGCAGAAAATTCTTCTAGTATTAGGGAGATTCGCGAAGAGAGAAGAGGACAAAAAAGACTGGTGCAAGAAATTGAAGCAAATGAGGGAGGTCCTGCAAATGAGGATGATGTGAGACCAGCTGTGACCACCGAGGAATTGCAACATCAGCTCTCTGAAGTAATAAAGGAGAGGGATGCACTTCTCGCCGAGAAGAGAACTTGGGAGAAGGAAAGAATTTCTCTACAGCAGCAGATACACAGTGCTTATGTTCAAGCAACTGCCACTACAAGACACATATTAAGTAAATTTTTTTCGCCCTCGCAGGTGGATTCTATCTTGACTGGAGTTCCAGTTAAACACTGGTCTGAATATGAGATCAGTGAGGCTTTAACCCTTCGCAGTGTGAGTCCAAAAACTTACAGATACCTACGTGATAAGAGTCATTTTCCTTTACCATCTGTTAGCACTTTAAATCGGTGGGTTCGTAAAATGGATCTTGAACCAGGAGCACTGAATATGGTTTTGAAACTATTACAGCATAAAAGTAACACCATGACTGAACTTGAAAGAGTATGTGTTTTGTCATTTGACGAGATGAGTGTAGCATATCAGTGGACCTATGATAAAGGAAGTGACACTCTCTATGCTCCTAAAAGGAAAATTCAGTGTGTCATAATAAGAGGGTTAGTAGGCTCATGGAAATAGCTTATCTATTATAACTTTGACACAGATATGACCAGAGAACTACTGTTTGACTTAATTGTGAAGGTAGAGGCTACTGGATATCCAGTTGTGTCAATAGTAAATGATCTGAGTCCAACTAATGTGCGATTATGGAATGCACTATGTGTGGGTATTGATAATTGTTCATTTGTTAACTCAGCAGCATCTGAAAGAAAAATTTTTGTTTTTGCTGATATGCCTCACTTGATTAAGTTGATTAGGAACAACTTCTTGGATTATGGTTTTCGATTAGCGGATGGCAAATCTGTTAATAGTGAATGTGTTCGGGAGTTGATCAGAAACAGTGTTCATGATCTGAAAACAACGCATCGGTTATCACAGGTTCGTGTTGATGTAATTGGTGTAAAGAGAATGAAAGTCAGTCTAGCAACTCAGCTTCTGTCTGAAACAACTGCAAGATCACTTCAGTATTTTGGAAGCAGGAAACTTCTCGTAAGCAAAGACTGGGAACATACAAGTGAGTTCATTGCTTTAGCTGACCGCTGGTTTGATGTTTTCAATTCGAGAACTGGCTATAGTGATAAATCCAGCAGAGATGGTTATGGGCTCCACCTGGAGCAACAAAACCAAGTCTTCCAAGATATGATGAACACAGCCAAGTCGATGAAAGTTTTTGGAGCGAAGAATAGCCTTTATCAGTTTCAAAAAGGACTAGTTGTATGCTCTCAGTCTTTGCCCAAGTTATATGAGATGCTTAAGAGGAAATATAACATTTCATTCATACTCACACATAGATTAAATCAGGATGTGTTGGAACATTTTTTTTCCCATCTCAGGCAGATGGGAAGCTCATATGAACATCCATCTCCAGTCGAGGCAAAATATCGGGTGAGATCTTATCTGCTTGGTAGGGACATTGCACTTGTGTGTAGCAGCTACAACACAGTGAGTAACGATAATGATGTCATTATGTCAGAGTCATCCTATTCTATCGTTAACACACCAAACTTAGCTGCGCCTGAAAAGTTGTTGCCCTTGATCATGAGCTTTGTATTTCTGCCATGCTGTTTTCCACATTAGGTGCAGATGATCAGGTGCATGTGGATGAGGTCTCAGAAAATTGCGATCAATTTATGCCTCCTGAAGAAGACATTACTTTTGAGGAGACGATGGAAACTGAGGGGTTGCGGTATGTTGGAGGCTACATTGCACACAAATTTCCTCAGTTTCCATTTCTTGGCTCAAATGTAGAAAAGGGGGATAATACATGGAATGAGGCAGCTTGTAGGCAACAGAATAAGCTTATGTAACCAAGTAGTGAATTCTTTGCACAGTTGCAAGTAATGGAAAAGCTTTTTAAATGTTATCATGGGCAAACGGAGCTAAGGGCTGGCAAGGACTGCATAAAGGCATTGTCAGTACTAATAAATAAGCATGTGTCTCTTCCTACTGAAGTAATTAGCTTTTTTGTTCGATGCCGAGTATTTTTCAGGATGCGGGTATTAAACAGAAATCTGGCTAACTCGACACGAAAGCTGCAGAGTAAGATGTCGAAGTTAAGGAAATGAAGCCTACATAGTAACATATAGTCAATACCGGTAGCAGTACCAATAAACATCCGGTATCATTTTTAACAAGATGATATACATATGTCCTAATAAATGTCACTGTTAGTGTATATTGTGTTTATTTGTAAATCATGTACCTTTAAATACGAGAAGGGAGAGGTTAAACAATCATTTGAATTGACGAAAATGTGTGTGGGGAACAGAGTCGTGTAAAGGAAGCCAGGTGGGAGGGGTGGGTGTGGAGGAGGACAGACAGCTGCACCTCACCGCGACTTGAGGCCTCCCTCTGAGGTCCCAAGGGAGATGGTGGGTGGGGAGAAATGGGGGGAGTGCCCTGTCTCAAGCGTGACGTCAGTAAATCTGCGTAGTAGAAAGGTGTGAGAAGACCCTATATGTATATGGGTCTTGATTCTAATGTCGAAGTGAAGACCCCCCTCAGATCCTCTGATCATTGTTTGATTCAAGCCACCAGTTTAACACCTACCACACCCTCCGGCTCTGATCCTGTGGTGACAGGGCAGACTAGGGGGGACTCCATAATTTTTTCATGGATGTTCCTTGGACCTCCTTTTTCTCCCAAGATGCAAATTCCACATTGGGCCACATACAGGATAGAAGGGCGGTGATGATTCGGCCACTTTTTCGAAAAAAAATCATAATAAATAAAGTTTAAGAAATTCTTAAAATCTGCTTATTCCAAGAGGAAGCCACATCTTTTGGCTCTTTTGTGTGCTATTGTCAGTTCTTAAACTTACGTCATTTCTTGGCAGTAATCCAAACTCTTAAGGTCTCCAAAATGGCCGAACCATCCCTCTTTGTGTGGATGATTCGGCCACTGGCGTTGGATGGTTCGGCCACCATGTGGGATGATTTGGCCACTTGCCTCTGGGGCTCAATTAAAGAATTAAATACAGTAGGAAAATTAAGAATCAAATTTTCATCTGTGCTGACATGATTTATTGGATTTATTTTTACCTAAACAATCTCCTTTTAATGAAACAAGGAACAAACAATCTCGTTATAATGAAATTAAATGGCTCTACTCTTGCCTATCTCAGATAAAATAAAACTATAATTTTGTGAAAGAAAATATCCGAGTCAAATGAAAGCTACTTCTCTTACATGCTGTTTACTCTTAACGCATTTTAAGTCCAGTGAAACAAAAATCCAAAGTTGTAATACCTTTGCCTTCGCTTAGTGCTTTGTGAAACTGGTTCAAGTAATACTCCAGTTATAGCGTTTCTTGAAACAGAAGCTTCATCAATTTCTGAGGGAAAGTAGAGAGAGAGAGAGAGAGAGAGAGAGAGAGAGAGAGAGAGAGAGAGAGAGAGAGAATACGTAATTTTATAGAAAAAAAGGTAAGGGGATGAGTCTTATGATGTGGCAGGGGTAAACCAGCTCTGCTGTCGGGCCCTGCTGCAGATGTCACTGATTGCATTGCGCAGTTGACCTTTGTGCGGTGTGGTGCGGTGAGGATCAGTCTGTTCTCCCCTTTGGGGCTAATATGCAATTGAATGTGTTTGAATGGATGAGTAAATGGGGAGTGTGTCGTCCTGTCTCGGCTACCTCCCTTTCCTTGGGGGAAGCAGCCTAGGTATATAGATAGATCGATAGATAGAAAAAAAATCATTAAATAAAGAAAATAAATCACTAGATAATTATGAGAGATGGTTCGGCCACCTGGCAACCCTGCCGAACCATCCCTCACTTCAAGTGGCCGAATCATCCCCCATGTATAAAGATGTACACATGACGCCCCGAAACCCAGAGTTCATAAGCTGTTCGAGCGTTATCTACCCTCTCGTCACCTATAGACAATAAATGATATTTGCACTATATATGGATAACAACCCTGAAGTATTAATGGAGCTACTGCTTACGTTGGATCACCGAAAAAGTACATAGGGGTCATGAAAAATCATAAAATCTAACCTGATGTTGCTGTTTCCCGGCCAACCAAAACAAAAACACATGTGCCATTTGTCCGCAAGATCACGCAACTTCATGTGAAATCTCAATGATCTAGGTCCCCTACATTATTCAGGAAGGCCAGTGGCCGAACCATCCTCCTGGCCGAACTATCACTGCGCTCCCCTATCATTAAAGTCGGCATGAAACATTCATTCCCCATCATAGTTACAGAAAAAGATGTAATGCTCCTAAATGGTTTGACCACAATTGTGCTAGAGTAACAGAACATCAAACAATAACCTATAACACTCATACTAGGACCAAAACCAAAGAAGCCTTTAACTCTTATAGAAATATCAGAAACCATGCCAAAACTATTATCAATCATTCTAAATCAAACTTTCTACAAAGACAGGCTAACAAACTACTAAACAATCCAAATGATAACAAAATATTCTGGTCAACCCTTAATTCATTCAAAACTAACTTCACTACCACTTCATCCATTCCACCTTTACAGTTCCCCAATATAAATCTAGTAAGTGACCCACGTGGAAAAGCCAACCTTCTTGTTGACATTTTTTCAACAAACTCAACCCTAAATACAGAAAATCACAATATTCCTGTACTTGATATTGATTCCCCTCAAATACCTCCTTTCATGACTCATACCAGATACGTAGAAGCTGTATTACAGAATCTCTCAGCAGACAAAGCTGCAGGTCCAGATAGAATTCCTTCAATAGTACACTCCTCAGTGTAGGCTACTGTATTGGCAAAATTTTTTCGCTTATGCATCCGTGCCTCAAGTTTTCCAGCCTCTTGGAAAGAAGCAAATATCCATCCTGTTCCTAAACAGGGGGCAACTTCTGATACATCAAACAATTGACCAATTGCAATTCTCGGTAAAGTTTTTGAGACACTAATTAACAAACACATAGTGAAGCATCTAGAAATCAATAACTTAATCGATGATCGACAGTATGGATGTAGACAAGAACGTTCAACTTTAGACATTCTTTGCCTTCCTACCCATCAGATTAACAAAACAATAGACCAACACGGTGAGACACACACAATGCAATTGATATATCAAAAGCATTTGACAGAGTATGGCATCGGGCCTTATTGTCTAAGATGTCACACTATGGCCTTGCATCACTGGTTCCTCTAATTTCTTTTTACCCTCATAATAGAAAAATACGGATCATGGTAGATGGAATTTGTTCTCAGTTCCATTCCATAAATGCTGGCTTACCTCAGGGATCAGTTTTGACGCCAACCCTCTTTCTCATTCATATAAATGACCTCCTACCTGTCACTCACAACCCAATACTCTCTTATGCTGATGACTCAACCCTTCATAGGTCTTTTCACATTTAGTACCTCCTTTACACAATTTGATATTATAAATTCCCAAATAAACACAACAATTTCTCTGAACCAGGACCTTTATAAAATTAATCAATGGGGACAAACAAATCTGGTCTCATTTAATGCTCAGAAAACTAAATACATTAATTTCTCCAACAGAAAGAATCACTCAGACTCTCACATAATTTTAAATGATGTCAATATTCCCATATCCATTACAATTGATATCCTAGGTGTTTGTCCAAACCCCAACCTAAGCTGGACAGCTTATGTTAAATTCCTTGCTAAAAATGCTTCAAAAAAATTGGGACTTATGTACAGAGTTCGTGAGTTCTTCACTGACGAGCAGATGGCCACTGTGGAGTGGATGTGGAGCGGTTGCATTGAGGCAATTGGACAAAATTCAAAAAAAGCCATTAGATTAATCAATAATCCTGCCATTACGCAGGACCTTCCTCCATTATCAGTACATAGAGATGTTTCTTCTTTAACATTATTTTATCGATATTTTTACCGTAAGTGCCTTGACAAACTGGCTTCAATTGTGCCTCCCCTTCATATTTTCTCCCGAAATACTCGGGCAGCTGGGAGAGCACATGAACTCACACTCTCTCCCCTACAATGCAGAACCTCTGCTTATCAAAATTAATTTATCCCCAGAACTACTACTCTCTGGAATTCGCTTCCTGGGAGTTGTTTCCCACAAACATTTAATCCACTTCAATTTAAATCCAGTTGTTATAAATATTTTATGAATGGAGGATGCTTTTAGGTACATGAACTTATTATTTTCCTTTGTTTTTCCTTCCTTCATTCATTATCTATTAAAAAAAAATCGATTCAAGCCGAGTCAAGCCAATTCGAGCAAGTCAAGTGATGTAAACCGCCTTTTCTGTCAAAATATTCTAAGTAAACTGTGACATGACTAGTCAAAGCAGGATAAATAATAGTTGGTAGTAAAACCAAAAGATACATTTTTGAGAGCTGGGTGATTGACTTCCTTTAACCAACATTCTCTGCTCTCAAAAATTGGAAACCAGTGCCATATTATATGACATCACTGTGGAATGGAAATGGATTAATTTCTTTATGCAAAGTAATTTACAAGCAGTGCCGAATTTCACGTTCTGATCTTAAGTGCAGACGACCTTACGTCGTTCATGACCGAATCGGGTTCAGTGGGAGACAGAAGTTTGCCTACTGCTTCGCCTCTTCTAATTCTCAGTTTACTGTACTGACCCATATTCCTAAGCTGTGAGAAACTTGATGCGTTCATTTGTCCATAGATGATTCTCCCATATGATGCATCAGGGAAGAATGTGACGAACATGTTTGAATGTGAAGCAGACACAGTGGAATAATTGGCGAACTTCTGACTCGTACTATTGTTTCTTGAGGAGATACATAGAACACTTCAATATTAAACAACTATATATGATTATTACCTTGGTATGAGCATCTCACATCATCACAGCAAATGATGGTGTAAGCAACTATTTTTTTTTCTCTCTCTCTAATCGCTGACATTATCCCAAGCAATAGTCAAACTTTCATTCTTCTCCAACTGAGGTAAACGAAGCTGACTGTTTTTTCTGGCATAGTTGAATTTAGCTTATTCACTAGTAAGGAAAATCTATCAGGTGAGCACATGATCTTCAAATTTATTTACGATTATGTCTGAGATAAGATATGGATCGCCTTCCCTGGGGCAGCTGAAGAATACACTAGGTGGTAGGGGCATATGTCAACACCAGTCAATATTGTTTGGGCTGGAGGGGAGCACCTTAAGAGACACTGGTGTATTTGTATGACACCTGGCTCATAGCTGGAAGATTCTGAGACCGATTTTCGGACTGGCCAGATTTGTGGACACATTCTGGTTTCCTTCACACAGTCGTAGCACATACATGTTGCAAGTGGATGACCCGCAGATCAATTGCCAGGCCAGTCACATTGGTAAATAAACTATTTTTCTTTTCCCTGGTGCGGTGGAAGCACACTAACTGGCAACAACTCCCCCCCCCCCCCCGCAAAAAAAAAAAAAATCGATTGTTGGCAGGTCATACTTGGTCAAAGTTAGTTTCTCTCTTTCTCATGTTCACACAGTAAAACAACTGGGTACCCGAAAGACTTTTTGAATGAGTAAAGAGACTTTTTCCCCTTTGTCTCTGTTAACTCAGCTGCATAATTATTCCAACCATTTTTACATCCTTTGCTTTCTTTTACACTATCCACAATAGTTTAGCGACTCTAATGGAGCAAATCCCTTACGTAGTGTATTTTCTAACTTAAAAATTTTGTCGCATACAAAGTAAGTGACATTTTACGATTATATAATTGATGTCTCTTGTTCAAGTGAGGCCTCCTGCAACTTTGTTTTGTTTAATATGGCTTACGAATAATCTTACTGACTATAATATTATCTGTTGTTGACATAATTATTTGCTGTGATGCTTTTGAATCACGTATTTGGCTGTGCAACGTGCAATATCTCTTTAATGTAATCTATGGTCAATATATCTCTTTAATATAATGTATGGTCAATATTCATTTCAATCAATCTCCACACGTAGATGGTAAAGGTGTAGGCCATTGCCACCCTATATTGTGTATCTGTGTGGAGTGGGTGGTGGAGGAGGGGGAGGAGGAGGATTCGTCGATAGCGAGCAGGGGTCCCTAATCGTCGATGCTGCCAGTAAGCGGGATACCAGCCATACATGGAACATCTGTATACAAAAACGTAATTCCGTGGGATTAGATGCTTCTCTGCACAGTAGAGTAGTGGACTGTGATCGAAAGGACATGAGATCGAATCCACCCTGGGGCAGGAAAGAGTCCGAAGAAATGAACTGCATGAAATCACTTATAACAGACACTGTCCAGTGGTAAAATAACAATGCGTATAGGTGTGGACAAGAACATTGCTTCATTCTTTACCCAATTTTGGCTGAACAGCTGCAGTCATCATGGTTTGGTAGGCTAGGGTGCAAGTCGTCAACCAAGGGAGGGAGCATTTGGTCAGATCCAAAGACCTCTGGTTGACGTTAACCCGAGACGTCCCGTCGACATAAGGGTATGTTGCAACATTTTGCATTTGCCAGTCCCGACGATGTACTGGTACGTCGTGCAATTGCAAGGTCCCTAATTTGCACAATTTTCAATTTTCGCACGTGATTTTGTATGTATACACGGGACATCTTCCTCTATTCCTCTACAAGATGCCAAGCAGGGACAATGTCTTACACAGCATAACCTTCCCCCCCCCGCACGCCATTGTCTCGGCAATTCACCTGTTACCAGTGACCTGGCCAATAAAGACATTCAGGGCCAGAGTGAATCAATGACAATGTGGAGGACAAAGTTTACATAGCATTAGAGGAAGAAACAGTCAGAAATGATGATCAGGTAATGTGGCAAAAGAAGGTCAGGTATGGTGATGAGTTAGTGAGTGAAACAATGCTTATAATGCCTATATTACTGTTTGAAAACCAATATACTCTCATACTACATAGAAATTCGTACCAAGTAAATAAATAAATACCGTTTATGAGTGGTGTGAAATAGTTACCCTCCCATAGAACTCGTTTTCTTTGGTGCTAGCCTGTTAGAAAACCCAGTCAGGTAAGGAGGTACTGCTACCTGGATCGAGTATTTTAAACCTCAGGTGAGCGATTTCTCTATGAAATTTCGATGTTTCTCACCAAAAGCGGAGGTTTTAGCCAAAAAAAAAAATTTCAAAAATACCTCAGGATTGGGGGGTGTTGGAGGTGCGAAATAGCTCGGGACGTGATGGGTTAAGAAAGGCATACAGATGACAAGCGCTACAGGCTACAAAAAGAGCAACATAGGGGGCAACGCTTTAGGCCCTTAAAGAGGAAGAGATGCAAAGTTTTGTAGAACAATCATGAAAATTTAAACAATATTCTGAAAAGACTGTTACATTTCAAAAATCGCAGTAACAAGTTTTGAAGGGCATCATTCACCCTGTCATTATTTATCATAATGGAATGTACCAGTTTTTGTGTTACTATTGAGCACCGAGTATCCCATGCCCAAATGTCTCGTGAATGGCCCAGAAATAAAATGCATGTCTGTTGGCCCTCGAATAGGAACAGATCCCATCCCTGTATATATAGGTTAATATTCAGGAAAAAAAAAATGAAATAGATATTAGAGCGTAATGAAGGCGATTCGAATTCGCAAGCAGCACTCAGAATATAACTGACTTTCATGCCTATTGAGGGGCTTTTGGCAAGTGTAAACCCATGCACCACGTTCCTGTATTTTATGTTTCATTCTTTCAACCAATGAATGACTTTATTCAACGGCTTATTGAGCTCTAACACTGAAGATGATGAGCAAAGTTGTATCTATCATCTCGAGTTTGAAACGTTTCCTTGAAGTTGAATATTGTTGTTTGTAAGTAGCAAAAACACCCAAAAATAGGATATCTGATGAAAAAGATAACCTATTCACAACAATAACATCTTTCCTATGGGAGGCTTGGCATACTACAATGGCTAGATAGAGTCATCTTTAACCCCATCAATATTACAAATGTGGAAGCGTGCATGGAAAACTTTGAAAGGAATAAGAGAATGTTTTTAACTGGTGATATGAATGGTAAAGTAGGGAATGTGAAGGTGGATGGAGTATTTGGTGAGTGGGGTGTGCCTGCTGAGACAGATGAGAATGGCAGTGCTTTAGGGGACATCTTTGCCGGGAGGGGGTTGGTGATAGCCAATACCCTCTTCAGGCACAAAATTATCCATAGGTATACATGGTGAGTGATGAGAAGGGTAGGTGGTGAACTGAATGAAAGGAAGGCAATGTTTAATTATGTGTGTGTGGATGAAAGGATGAGAAGGTGTGTAATGGATGCAAGAGCATATAGAGGTTGGGGGAGTGGACTTTCTGACCACCACTTGGTGGTGGTGAGAATTGAAGTCCAAGTGAAGTGGAGAAATAGAAGAAAGGAGGACAGGAGGAAGCAGTTCATACAAGGAGGGTGGAAAGGTTACAAGAGGATGAAAAAAGGGCAGCATATAAGAGAGAAGTGGAGGAGCGATTGGGATAATATGGATTAGAGCAGATGGAGGACGTGGAGGGTGTGTGCAAGATATTCACAGAAGAAATATGTGCAGCATGTGAGGTGGTGTGTGGGATGAAGAGAAAACGAAAGGGGATGCAAGGAACAGCATGGTGGAATGAAGAGGTGATACAGGCTGTGGCACAAAAGAAGAAACAGGGGCGTGGAAGAAGTTGAGAGACGTAAGAGAGTTATATGTACAGAGGAAGAGAGGGATGAAAAGATTAGTAAGAAAGAGTAAGAAGAGAGTGGTGAGGAATTTGGAAGGAATTTGAGTGTAAAGTGGAAGGAATGTGAGATAATATTCTGGAAAGAGGTAAAGAGATTTAGACTGGAGGGCAAAGAAGTCAGTCAGGGAGTGAAAGATAAAAATGGTAAATTACTAGTGGACAAGGGAGAAAAAGTGATCAGATGGAGAGGAATTGTTGAACATAAAGAATGAAAGTAATGTGAGTATAAGTGGCTGGGGAATAGTTTTGAGAAGGAGGGATGTGAGAAGACAGGAAGAAAACAGTAGGATGGAAGTTGTGGAAGCAATGAAGAAAGACAAAATCGGGAAATCCGCAGGAATTGATGGAGTGTATGGTGAAATGCCGAAGCATAAGGGCGAAATAGTAGTTGAATGGATGTGAAAGATGTGCAGATTGGCCTGGGAGGAAGGTAGAGTCCCGGAGGATTGGAAGTCAGGTATAATTATTCTCCTCTACAAAGGAAAAGGGGAAAAAGAAGTGTATGGAAATGATAGGGGCATTAATGTAATAGGAAAAGTATATGGTAGGATACTTACTGACAGAGTTAGGGAAATAACAGAGGAATTAGTTGTAGAAGAACAGGGGGGGTTTAGGAAGGGAAAAGGTTGTGTAGATCAGATATTCATTCTTAGTCCTTTTGTGGAAAACTTTCTAGAGAAGGGAGAGAAGTTGTATGCAGCCTCCATGAATCTGAAAAAAGCATATGACAGGGTGGATAAACAAAGATTTTGGAAAGTATTTAGAATTATGGAGTATATGGGAAGTTGTTGAATCCTGTGAAGAGTATGTATGAGGGTGCTAAGGCTGCAGTGCATGTGGAAAGTGAACTGAGTGAATTTTTCCACTTGAAGGTTGGACTGAAACAGGGATGTGTCATGTCTCCATGGATGTTCGGTCTGAATATGGTTGGGGTTGTAAAAGAGATACAAGGTAGGGCAGTGGATGTTGGAGTGGCCCTTATGAGAGAGGGCAGTGTTTGGAAACTCCCTGTACTGTTGTTTGCAGATGATACTGTGTTGTTAAGTGAAGATGTAGGGGAGCTGCTAGGCTTGGTGGATGAGTTTGGGAGAGTGTGTAAGAAACTAAGTATAAAGGTGAATGTAGGGAAGAGTAAAATTATTGTCTTTGAGAGACGTGAAGTCAGTGAATGTACACTGAGGTTGGATGGTGAGGGAATGGAAAATCTGAGTTCATTTAAGTACTTGGGTAGTGTGATGACTAAGGATGGAAGTTTAGAAGGTGATGTGCTCGAAAGGGTATAGCAAGGAAGAAAGGTTGGTGATTCCTTGAAAATAGTGATAAGAAACAGAGAAGTGAGTATGGAAGTGAAAAAGTTTCTACAGGGCATTATTGTGATACCACCTCTAACATATGGAATTGAAACTTGGACCTTGTTGGAGGGACAGAAGTCAAGTGTGAGAGCAGTGGAAATGAGTTATTTGAGAGAAGCCTGTGGAGTTACATGGAGAGACAAACTGACAAATGAGGAAGTGAAGGAGCGTTGTGGTGTGGATGTGCATGTGATAGGAAGCGTTAGGAGAAACACACTGAGGTGATTTGGCCGTGTGGAGAGGATGGAGAATGAGAGACTGACGAGAAGAGTGTATATGAGTGAGGTGGAGGGGGGGAGAGGGAGGGGGAGGCCTAGGATGAGATACGAGGGACGGAGTGGAGAAGTACATGAGTGAGGGGGGGGGGAGCTGGGAGCAGGGCAGTGAAATGGCTGGGGACAGGGTGACTTGGAGGCGATTTGTTTGTGCCCACCCGTTACGGGATTAAGGCGCCTGATAATAGAGTCATAGAATATTAATTTCATATATGCCTGAGTAAAACGAATAAGTATGTAATCATAATAAACGGGTTGGATCCCTCAGGCCACCTATCTAAAGGACTTGGTTGAATTTTTTTTCTTAAACTTACTGCATATCCAAAACATGCAAATGACTTCAAAAATTATTTTTAATTAATGCTTAATTAAGAAAATATCCGGAGTTTCTCCCAAAACAAAACGTACTTGATGGTATGTTTACATAAATGAAACAACGGTTGAACTGATGTTATCATAGTATACAACAATGAGCATTTTCTTTTCACAGTTGCTTCATTTTATTATCATAAAGAAGAAGGGGCACTCAGTGCAAGACATGCTCCCACCAGATGGACTACGAGTCGAATATTTTAGTTTGCCTTATGACCTTGACCGTCCAGAAATCTCGGTCAACACTGAATTACACCATTCTTTATGATCTCACCAACTTTGGTCCAGATCAGATCAAAACTGTCTGAGTAAGTAATTCCAGCGACCTCAAGCTTTGCCCTTTCCCTGTGACCTTAAACTGTGATGGTTCACAAAAGCAAATCACTTTATCTTTGATCAAACCTGAACCTTCCAACATTTTTTTTTTCTACAATGGATAAAGACTGCTTGAGTTGCCCTTGCCATCTGAACTTGCCCTTTGGCCTATTCTTCTAAAATAAAAGGTTAGTTTAAAATCTAAGGCGTTCTTCAACTTATCCACCGAGTTTGATCTATATCAGATAAAAACTGCTTTAGCTGTTTTGGTCTTTCACACACACACACACACACACACACACACACACACACACACACACACACACACACACATGGATTGAAATTTGACCTTGCCGAGTGACTGATTTTTGCCTAATTTCCAAAAATTACTTGTATTCAAACCATCATATCACTGTAACTACATCACTTAGAATGTTTAATTAAGGACCAGAATATTCACCAGTCATTCCATTTTTCCACTGCAAATGTCTCTAGGTGTTTAGATGGAGGCACTGTGGAGCAAGGAGCTAAAGAAGAGGCTCGCTTTTGGGGTTGTGGTGAGGCTGCATCCAGACGAGCACATGAGGCCCTGGCTTAGGTGGGATGCCCGTGCAGGCTGAGGCAGCCCATCTAGGAAAAGGAGGTCCTGTTCTCACCCATACGATATTCCCATTCATCTTCACTTTCCTCTTCCACCGCTGCGTGAATGAATCATCACCCTGTACATGTGGCTCAATAATTTTATTCATCCAGTATTTCTGGCTGTTCCAGAGTGACTCTGTGCCATACGGTGTGTGGAAGGAGCAAAAACCAAGGTTTATACAGTCATGCCCTCGTATGCAATGGGGTTACATCACATAAAAACAAACCTCATACAAAGGAATCACATACTGAATTCGATTCAGAATGGATTCAAATGAGGCAAAGAGGGGCTTAAGGGACACGCAACCTAATGACTAGAAAAACATGTCTGCCCCCACCTAAAGTATCCTACAGTAGGTCGGTTTGAGCCGTCACAAGGGGTCCCACCCATGGCTGGGGGAGTGTGGGGCAGTGTTTTCAGTATTTTACGTACAGAAAAACATTGTCTCTTCACTTAATATCACACACTGCACTGTATGCTGTGCACTTGCACTGTTATTCTGTGATAACGGTGGTATATTGATGTGCATGTAAATACTGAACGATTCTCGTGGCTCAAACGTATGATTGTCAGCTTACGTGGGTCAGATGTGTTTTTATGGTATCATCATTCTGGGCTACTGAAAAAATCGTATAAGCGATTTCGCTATCGTTAACCCGAAACTGGGTATGTTTTTATCAATCGGTTGTCATCAGTCATTCTAATAACTGATCACATACTCAACCATCACATGCTGGGACCTAACTTTACTACATTACAAAACAGCTATTCAGTATTTGCTCATTTTTACCTTCACTACAACACTTGTTTTCTATACCGTACAATACAAAACCACTGTATTGCACTTACACCGAAAGATCATCCATTTCCCTACAACATTTGTTTACTGTACTGCATGATACAAAACCTCTGTACGGTATTTGCCCTGCAAGATGACTTTAACTTCAGCACTAGCTTTCTATACCGTAGTGTTCCTCACCTTGTAATGACTTATATACATGTTACTTCTCTAAATTCTCACCTCGCTACAGGAATGTATTCTTTCCTCGACGATTATTTTGGTCATAACACTTGTACAGGGTGATTCAGCAAAGAATATCTTTCTTAATAGGATGATGAACTCCTTGGATAATTCTAAACCACATTGTCTTCATGGTAAAATGTCAGATTCTGCATAGTCTGCATGTTGCAATATACTTAAGATGTATTAGTGAGGGTGAAAGGTGAAGTACAACCCGTGTAGAATTTTGTACTCGATTATTCACAGATCTCGACAGTGTTCCCCTCTTTGTTACAAGCTATATATTTAAGATGTACTAGTGAGGGTGAAAGGTGAAGTGAAACCCACGTAGAATTTTGTACTTGTTTATACATGGACCTCGACAGTGTTCCCCTCTTTGTTACAAGCTAAAGGAAATTATTAACGTGGCTCCCATGCGCCTCTTAGCAAGCCTGTACACGTCGTCCCATTGATTGCCTGATGCGTTTCAAAATACCTGGACTTTGTTTAATGTGCTTTCGCCTGTCACTGACACATGGCCATAATTCCTCTCTTGTTTGAACCTTTGTATCATGGACCAATGTCTTTAAATGACCCTATACATAGAAGCTCAAAGGGTTCAGATCATTAAAGTAGGGTGGCCCGGGAATGTGGGCAGCACACCCAATCCACCCTTTGGGATGGACAGTATCCAAATATCCTTTGATGCACGAGCAAAATGGGCAGGTCACCTATGCATGAACCACATGCAATGCTGTGCCCCGCGTGGCACATCTTCAGGTAACACTGACAGTGTCTCCTCGAGGAAGTACCTGTAGACGTCTCCTGTCAGAAGCCGTGGTAGCAGATATGGGCCAATAATGCAGCCTAATCTCCAACAATGCCAGACCATCCATTTATGGAAAACCTCACCTGCTGTGCTTTATGTACTGTTGGGTGGGAGTTACCGTCCGCCCATGTATGTGTGTTGTGTGTATTAAAGGTATCATCTCTTGTGAATGTTTCCTTATCTACCGGTGAACTGAGGATCAACAGCAAGATACAGGTATCGTAAATACCACAGACAGAATTCGATCTGTCGTGGATAATCGTCAATCTCCAACCCTTGGACTTTTGGGTGATAATATGGGTACAGGAGGTTCATATGGATACACCTCCAGACATATGACTGTGGCACATGCAATACAGCTCCATCTGCTAGTGTACTAGTACGTGGATTTTCCTGTACCAGGTTCAGGATTTTCTCGTCTGTGTGGTCCCTGTGTCTGTTATGTCCTCCAATACCTGCTGTAAATCGATGGACAGATTCCATTTCACTTAACCTCCGATCAACAGCAATGAATGTTCGGGGGTTAGGCAGCCTTTGGTTTGAATACCTTTCTTCATACAGTCGTACAGCCTGTGCATCATTTCCACCCGTTGCCCCTAACACAAGGTGCACATCAGCATATTCAGCATCTGTGTACTGCTCCATGGTAAAGTGCACTCTGATGCGGCACTCGACCGTGACCTACAGGCGTAAGATAGCAGATAGTGGCAGATACAATTAACCCTCTCAGGCACTGGTGGTTTGAGTCGTTAGATTGTTTAAAAGCCTGCAAAGCGCACCATGACACGAATTGGGTAAAAATATATATATATATATATATATATATATATATATATATATATATATATATATATATATATATGACGCACATCGGTGGGAAACTTGTGTCCTCCTTTGTTTGACATGATGTGCATCATGGTGCATTGTCCAGGATAGTATTTAATGACTCCTTTGAAGTCTGTGCATGAAAGGGTTAAGAGGTTTCAATGTTAGCCAATTCTACATTACATTATCAAGTCTGTGCAGACTGACAACATGTAAACAACGGCCAATTATGTAAAATGCATAATCCACAGATTTGTCGGTAAAATCAGTCAATACCTGTAGTGTGACATATCCTACTACACAGCAAATAGAGATATGGGTACAGCTTGGGCTACGGCAACTATCCCAATGTTGTGGGATGCTCACAAGCCAGGTTACATTACCTCCCCTTCCCTGCCCCATCCTCACACCTCCCTTCCCTCACCCAATCCCCATTGTACAGTGACTCATAAAAGAAAAGACCCCCCCTGCCTTAGAGGCAATATAACTCGGGGTATTCAGTGTTGGTAACAGTGTATTTGACGTCAGCCATATGGGGGGATGAGGAGGGGTGTTTGAGAGGAGGGCGGAGTTAATCTGCACGAAACACTGCTTCAATCCACATTTCGAGTCAAACATTCTTTATTTCTGACTTGTTATGTTGTCCTTCACACAAAATTAACTTTATGCTACAAGAACAAAGAACTTTCAGGTGATAACACAATCCCATACCCGAAACATATATGCATTAATGCCGCACATGATGCAAATGAAACCCCCGGCCTCAAGGGTTAAATGGATGGGCTCGACACACTTAGAATGAACTTTGAATGAACTTCCCCCAAACGCAGCTTCACACCCCCACACCTGATGTCATTTACAGTGTTACCAGGACCGATATCATATTGGTTGAAAGGTGTCTTGGCCGGGGGGGTCGTTTCTTTTATGAGTGACTGTACCTGCCTTTACCTCATTCAGTCTTAGAAGGTCCGTGTCACATTGTCCCTGTGTCGTTCATCTGTATCACAATGTACTGCTGTTCTATACATAAGACAAGTGTGATTTAATCACATAAACCTGCATGGGTTTCACTTCAACTTTCACTCATCAATACAACGTCTAAATTGTATTGTAACAGGCAAACTATGCAGAATATGACATTTTACCATAGAGACCTTGTTGTTTAGACTTACCTAAGGAGGTTGTCCTCCAATTTAATATATGCTTTGCTGAATCACCCCATATAATATACTATAGTTTCCATATATTCTAACAACTTACATATAAAGCACTTTAAATCTTACTTCATTGCTCATTTCTATGTATTTACAATACTTACTTATTAACCCTTAGTTTTCATTATCTTCCATAACTTACATATATTGCAGTTTTTTCTACAAACTTACTTCACATTGCAGTTTTCTCTACAAACTTACTTCACGAAATACATGTCAACACTTTCTTTCACGAAACTACTTATTTTCCAGACAGAAATTTAACTTAGTTTTTAATATCACTTAATGTTGTCTCTTTTTATGTACGAGTTTACACTGTCAGAGTACATATATCCCCCCAAACCCTCAAAGTACAAGACAGAGGTGATGTGGGTGGTGGTGAGGCGTGGGCACTGTCACGAATCAAATTCGCGACATTTCCCTTTTGTGAGAAGCCACGAACTATTAGTGGAAAACTCACTGTTTATCGTTCAGTTAACCGCTCATTCGGACAGAAGCTTTGTCAAATAAATTTTTCAGTGTCATACGTTATCGTCTTTGCGTGAGACATTGGCGCTTCCACTGAGCGATTTATTTTGGGCGCGTTTCGCTCACTCGACCGTTAGAAAATGTGGCCTACTGCTCCCCTTTTTTTTCCCACGACTTACGCAGTCCACTGTTTGCTCTGACGGAGAGAGGTCCTGTGCTCCAGAAGTGAGAGGTCAACCCAAGCTCCACTAGAATCACAGTTACCCAGTGCTCCCACCTTGGTGATACAAAGCATTCATCGACTAGTATTTCCTTCTTGTATTTCCCTAGTCTTAAAAGTTTAATTAAGGTGTTTTTCCTAGGCGTAAGAATTTAGCTCGAGTGAGTGAGTGAGTGCGATCTCATTAATTTGATTTTGAACTGTAACGTTAAATTTATTTTGTAATCAATAAATTTAACAGTTCTTTTTCTTGAGCTTAATGTAAAGTAAACTCTTGTTTCATTTCTCCATAATTAAGCTTATTTTCCATATAGCTCCTAGCTTGCATAAACGTTTTGCCATTCATAACTGGTACTTAGGCCAGTTTTGTTGTATTAAGCTTAAAATCCGTTGTGCCTTCTAGGAGTTAAGCATCAGCAAGAACCTGATGTTAGTATTAGTTATTTATTGTCAGGGGTGAAGTAACTTTCTCCAGAGGCTACAGTACTAATGAACAGCAATTGAGTGATTAGTCTCAGCTGTGTACTGTCGAGAAAGTTTATAAATTCTCGTTCTTAGAGAATCGTTGCTTGATTTAGCAAGACAATCATTGTCCCTGCTCTTTAATATCAATTAAATAATATTTAGCAATTATTTCAATAATACCGTGATATTTTAAAAACCCTGTGACAATTGGCGACCTCATTCCAGGATATTAACTCCTAGCTCTAAAGCTATTGACGAGATAGTGCTCACTCGTTCATATTAAGGTATTTATAATTAAAGTTTATGGGCACAAGTTTACTGGTGTTTACCGTTAATTTAGCAAGTGAATTTTTGCTTTATTAATCCATAGAGTACTTAACTCTATTTAGTACTTTATTTTTGGTAACGCCAGACGATTTTATTCGCTCCTGGGTAGTCGCTGTACCCATTGTGTTAATTATTGAGTTCTCAGTTATTTGCATTTTTGCTTTAATCTTTGCCAGTTAACTAGATAAGACTGGTCACCACTAGCTTGTGTCTGTATTCTTTATTTGTGTTATTAGCATTCGTTTGCGAAGCAGTCAGTACTCAATTTCGGTTTGCTTAGTAAATTGAGCTAGCATCATGGCAGCCAGTGCTTATGTACAGGAAGCCAAAGATATGGGTCTCACAGACCCAGAGAAAATACAGAGTTACGTTCTCTCACGGTTTAATTACAAGCAACAACGTGAGAAAGATGCTCGTGAACGTGAGCGAGAACAGCACAAATACGAGCGAGAACAGCGCGAATACGAGCGAGAACAGCGCGAACACGAGCAAAAACAACGTGAGCTCGAGTTAGAAAAAGAGCGACAACAGCGCGAACACGAGGTAGTGCAAGAGCGAGAACAGCGCGAATACGAGCGTGAACAACGAGACAGAGAACGAGAACACGAACGTGCCGAGCAAGAAGCACGCGAAAAACATGAACTTGAAGTGCTGAAGCTCAAGCGAGATTCCTTGGCTTCAGACACATCTGGTGCAGTTGGTCCAAGCTCCACGAGCGTTCCCCCCACACATGTCCTGGCGACCCCACGCATCAAGCTTCCTTCATACAAGGAAAGCGAGCGAATCGAGCTGTACATAGCTCGTTTTGAGGACATGGCAGACATGTATCAACTGGATGAGGCAGCTAAGCGGCTTCAGTTTCTTAGCCTATTTGAGGGCCCTGCCCTCAATATTCTCCACAGAATTCGTGGAGACAATCTCACATATGAGATGATGAAAGCTGCACTCATTAAGGCGTATGGTCTCACAGTAGACGACGCCAAAGTTCAGTTCATGCGAGCTCGTCTCCAAGACAAGGAGACAGCTGTTCAGTTCCTTGATCGTCTCACAGCTTACTTAAATGAGTGGATGGAGAAAGATGAAACTCCTTCCACGCGTGAGGAGAGAGGTCGTGGCCTGCTGAGCTCATAGCACAGCTTAAGATCTGCCAGGTGAAAGATGCCAGCCAAATGGCAGAAAAGGCTGACGCTTTCTTTACTGCATACGGGTATCAAACTCTTAAGCAAAACACCTGGAGCAGAGAAGATACTGCCAAGTCTGGGAAGCCGTCTCAGACTGAATCCCAGCACCAAGGCCGTTCTCAGAGTAATGGCCAAGGTCCAAGCAAACCGCAGAAGGACCAAGGGCAAAATACACAGCAGCCTGCTTGGAAGCGGTACAACAAGCACCCCAACCAGCAGCTGTTCCCCAAGCAGCAGCAGCAGCAATACAAGAACAAGCCACGTAACCCTCAGTCAGGTCAGTTAGTGTATCGGAGGCAGGAGGCAAATGCAGCCTTCATTCCACAACAAGTACCCGGTGGTGCCATCTCTACCAGTACAGGTACTTCCCAACAGTTCACAAGTCCCCCTCCGACCATGAACTCTCCTCAGACACCTAGTTCCCAGGGCGCCACGTTTGCTGCATCGGTTGTTCCTCATGAATGACTGGCTGCTACCTCCTCAGACCCTTCCACCAGCAACACTACCTTTCTTGTTCAGCCAGGGTCTGTGGGAGGTGTTTCTGTAAATGTCCTGAGGGACAATGGTTCCTCAGGTTGCTCTGTTAAGCAGAGTTTAGTTCGGCCTGATGAGTATACAGGTCGACAGATCCAAGTTAGACTTATTGATGGATCAGTGAGATTCTTCCCTGAGGCACGTATCCAGGTGGCGTCCCCATTTTTCACTGGCCTGACAGCTGCAGTTGTCATGCCAGACCCTTTATTTGACCTCATATTAGGCAACATACCTGGCATCAAAAATAGTTGCGCTGTAGATGTTGCTACTCAGACTTCGGCTGCTGTGGTAACACGAGCCATGGCCAAGGCTCCAAATCGCGTCACTCCGTTGACCGTCGCAACGCCGCAAGATCTGATTCGTAGTCAAGATGTTGTCCAAGAGCAACAGACTAACTCGACACTTGCCTCAGTGCGCAAGAAGCTGGAGGGTAAAGTGATCAAGAATTCATGGGGAGGACAAGCCAGGTTCCTTCGTAAGCGAGGACGGCTGTACCATGAGTCACAGACACCCCAGGGTGAGGTTCGACTGCAGTTTGTCGTTCCTGCAAAGTATCGCCGAGCAGTGTTTGAATTAGGTCACTGTTCAGCGATGGGAGGTCATATGGGTCAAAAGAAGACCTCTGACCGCATCCATGCTGACTTTTTCTGGCCAGGAATGGGATGGGAAATAACGAGGCTCATACGTTCCTGTGATGTGTGTCAGCGTACCACTGACCGGGGACGTGTCCGTCCTGCGCCATTGAAGCCAATGCCCATAATCTCTGAACCGCTCAAGAGAGTAGCAGTTGACATAGTTGGGCCAATCTCCCCTAGGGCTAGTGATGGATCAAAGTATATCCTCACTATTGTTGATTTCAGCACACGGTGGCCTGAAGCCGTGGCCCTTAAGAATATAGAGGCCGTCACTGTTGCTGAGGCATTAATTGAAGTGTTCTGTCATGCAGGTATCCCTAAGGAGGTCTTAAGTGACCGGGGTTCGCAGTTCACTTCAGCAATGATGAACGAAGCGTTCAGGTTGCTGTCCATCCGAGGCTTACGAACTACGCCGTATCATCCCATGTGTAACGGGTTGTGTGAGAGGTTCAATGGAACTCTCAAGAAGATGTTGAGGCGCATGACCGCCGAACAGCCAAAGGAATGGCCGCGGTTCATTGCTCCTCTTCTATTTGCTTATCGAGAAGCCCCACAACATTCATTGAAATTCTCACCCTTTGAACTGGTGTATGGGAGGTCGGTCCGGGGCCCACTTCAAGTCCTTCATGAGTTATGGGACGATGAAGAACCCGACCCTGAAGTCAAGACCACCTACACCTACGTCCTTGATTTGGCTGACCGCCTCCAGTCGACGTGCGAGTTAGCTAAGGAAGAACTGATCAAGGCGCGTGAAGTTCAAAAGGCTTATTACGATAAGAAGGCAAAGCTTCGGAAGTTTAGTCCAGGCGATAAATGCTTGGTATTACTCCCCACTGCCCAGAACAAGTTGTTGGCGCAGTGGAAGGGTCCATTCGATGTAGTAGAGCGCATTTCAGACCTCAACTACATAATACAGATGGGGAATCTTCGTAAAAGGTTCCACATTAACATGTTGAAGGCTTATCATGAGTCAGACCCCGAGGAGATTGGCCTATGAGTAGCTGATGATAGTGACCAGCCACTGGAAGAAACCAGGGCAGCTGCGGTGATCCCAGCTGATGACCATGATGACGAGCCCTTAACCGCTCAGTCCCATCAGGAAGAGACTGTCGGAGATGTTTTACTTAACCCTGACTTAGCAGTAAGAGACCAAAATGCCTTATGGTCACTGCTCTGTCAGTATGCTGATGTCTTCTCAGACCAACCTAGACTTGCAAAGGTTGTGTGTCATAAAATTGAGTTGACCAGCAATGCTCCTATAAAGGTTAAGCCATATCCGATTCCCATGCTACTACAGGGTGCAATAGATAAGGAAATTGCTGACATGGAGACTGCAGGCATTATCGAAAAGTCCTCATCTCCTTACTGTAGTCCGATGGTAGTAGTCCGCAAGAAAGATGGTGGAGTCAGGATTTGTGGCGACTATAGAAGGCTCAATGCAATCACCAAAGTGGATGCTGAGCCAATGGGTGACCATATTGCCATCTTCTCCAAGCTGGCAGGGTCACGATATTTCATGAAGCTCGACCTAGCGAAGGGATTCTTCCAGATTCCCCTTCATCCTGAGAGTCGTCAGTTCATTGCCTTTGCTACTCCTAGGGGGTTGTACCAGTATAAAGTCGTCCCATTTGGACTTACCAATTCCCCAGCAGTATTCAATTGTGCCATGAGACAAGTGCTCCATGGTATTATAGGAGTAGAGATGTTCGTTGACGATGTCCTCGTTCATTCCGCCACATTGGAGGAGCACCTCAGACTCTTGGAAATTGTCTTCAGTAGACTCCAGAGTTTCAACATGACTGTGAAGCCTAGCAAATGCAAGATTGCTCACAGTGAGGTGGAGTTCCTCGGTCATATTGTTGGCAGCAATCACTGCAGGTGTCAGGGTGACAAGATCAGGAAGGTTAGAGAAGCCCCGAGACCCGTGACCAAGAAACAGGTTAGGGCATTTCTTGGCCTAGTGGGATATTATAGGAGTTTTATCCCCAACTTTGCTCTCATTGCCCAACCGTTGTACGAAGTGCTACGGAAATATGCTCCAAACACCATTGAATGGGGAGAAGCGCAAGAGAGATCTTTTGCCACCCTCAAGAATATGTCGTGCAAGGAGCCTATCTTGCAGTTGCCTGATTCCAGCAAACCTTTCATACTGCGCACTGATGCTTCACAAGATGGAGTAGGTGCCGTATTGATGCAGGAATCGGAAGGTGGAATCTTCCCAGTGGCATACCACAGCCGTAGGCTTAAACCCGCCGAGAGGAATTACAGTACTGTTGAGAAGGAACTCTTGGCTGTGGTTGATGGTGTTAAAAAATATTATTATTATTTATTTGGGGCATCATTTGTTCTGGAAACTGACCATATGCCAATCACTAGTCTTAGCACGACCAAGACGGCAAATGCAAGATTGACACGCTGGACACTGTATTTACAGCAGTTTAACCTTGTTGTGAGATACATCAAGGGAAGTGATAACGTAGGTGCAGACCTGATGTCTCGCCTGCTAACTGCTGACTAACATGGGCAGTTGTTGTATGCTGGGTTCCGTGATAGGCATCCTCAGAGATTTGAGTAATCCAAGGCGCAGCCTGGTTCCCAGTCAAAAGTGTGGACCTGACGTCTCACTTGTTGGCCCCACAGGACACAGTATGTCCAGGGCCTGTACATACACGTGTACTGTAGGTTAAGGGGGAAGTGAGAACTCTGCAGAGGCGACTTGAGGCTATGGAAGACCCGAGTTTGCACAAGGATTCTCAGCTCCCTGATACTAATATAAGTACTGTAGGTTAAGGGGGAAGTTCGAGAGAGAACTCCGCAGAGGCGACTCAAGGCTATGGAAGACCTGAGTTTGCACAAGGATTCTCAGCTCCCCGATACTAATATAAGCACTGTAGGTTAAGGGGGAAGAGAGAACTCCGCAGAGGCGACTCAAGGCTATGGAAGACCCAAGTTTGCACAAGGATTCTCAGCTCCCCGACACTAATATAAGCACTGTAGGTTAAGGGGGAAGTGAGAACTCCGCAGAGGCGACTTGAGGCTATGGAAGACCCAAGTTTGCACAAGGATTCTCAGCTCCCCGATACTAATATAAGTACTGTAGGTTAAGGGGGAAGTTCGAGAGAGAACTCCAAGAAGCGACTCGAGGCTATGGAAGACCCGAGTTTGCACGAGGATTCTCAGCTTCCCGATACTAATATAAGTACTGTAAGTTAAGGCACAGGTTGAGGACCCGTGTGCAGTTCGAGGCTATGGAAGACCCGAGTTTGCACAAGGATTCTTAACTTGCTGACAGTAATCGTGTGCTATAATTAATGGCGACCTCGAATGTACGAAGCTTATGCTGTCACTTGTATTTTTCAGCCAGAGCGTACTTTTCGTAGCATGTACTGGTTGCTAGGCAGAGAGAGTAATTGTAACTTAATAAGAATTTTGTCTCATTGACACTTTTGATGCTCCACCTTAATTGGTTTTGCAGGTGCAGCAATGGGTGTAGCAGTTTTGATGTGCGGGCCAGCTGATCGTCTGCCGCATGCTGCCGCCTCTTCTTCTCTGCCTTCGTCGTCGCCATATAATTATTTACCATGTCATTTTACACGTAGGTACAGTTACACTGCAACTGTCACACCTACACCGTGTATTACATACACCACGCTACACAACAATTAGTTGTCAGTGTAAATGTAGCGAATTTTCGCTCAGTTTGACCTGAGTACAGGATTTTCACCTTTGTCACGGAGTTTTTCCCTCAAGCTTGCTTCTATTAACGTAAATACGAGGTTTTTTCGCTCACTGGCGACTGCGACTTTCTCCTGTAGCAGGATAGCACACACACCACAGTGTGAATCTTGTGTGACTGAGTTAGGATGTGTACATATATATATATTCCACAAATTTTTTCCCATAAGGAAAAAATTTAATTTTGTAGGGGCGTAATGTCACGAATCAAATTCGCGACATTTCCCTTTTGTGAGAAGCCACGAACTATTAGTGGAAAACTCACTGTTTATCGTTCAGTTAACCGCTCATTCGGACGGAAGCTTTGTCAAATCAATTTTTCAGTGTCATACATTATCGTCTTTGCGTGAGACATTGGCGCTTCCACTGAGTGATTTGTTTTGGGCGCGTTTCGCTCACTCAACCATTAGAAAATGCGGCCTACTGCTCCCCCTTTTTTTCCCACGACTTACGCAGTCCACTGTTTGCTCTGACGGAGAGAGGTCCTGTGCTCCAGAAGTGAGAGGTCAACCCAAGCTCCACTAGAATCACAGTTACCCAGTGCTCCCACCTTGGTGATACAAAGCATTCACCGACTAGTATTTCCTTCTTGTATTTTCCTAGTCTTAAAAGTTTAATTAAGGTGTTTTTCCTGGGCGTAAGAATTTAGCTCGAGTGAGTGAGTGAGTGCGATCTCATTAATTTGATTTTGAATTGTAACGTTAAATTTATTTTGTAATCAATAAATTTAACAGTTCTTTTTCTTGAGCTTAATGTAAAGTAAACTCTTGTTTCATTTCTCCATAATTAAGCTTATTTTCCATATAGCTCCTAGCGTGCATAAACGTTTTGCCATTCATAACTGGTACTTTGGCCAGTTTTGTTGTATTAAGCTTAAAATCCGTTGTGCCTTCTAGGAGTTAAGCATCAGCAAGAACCTGATGTTAGTATTAGTTATTTATTGTCAGGGGTGAAGTAACTTTCTCCAGAGGCTACAGTACTAATGAACAGCAATTGAATGATTAGTCTCTGCTGCGTACTGTCGAGAAAGTTTATAAATTCTCGTTCTTAGAGAATCGTTGCTTGATTTAGCAAGACAATCATTGTCCCTGCTCTTTAATATCAATTAAATAACATTTAAGCATTTATTTTAAAAACACCGTGATATTTTAAAAACCCCGTGACAGGCACCACGAAGGAAGTTGGACAGCTGTAATATGGTGTTTGTGGCACATAACTTTTGTCCTTCCGGCCCTTGTCCTCAGAGTCCAGCACCTCAGAGAATTCACCAGAGACATCGGAAATGAAGGCATGAACTCATAGTCCAAGAGCTAACTGAGATTTATTTGACCTGGAAGCTATAAAAGCTCTGACTGGTGGGTGATGTACAGGTAGCCTACCTAACCACAGGAACCTTTGTCTTAAGTGCAGCCAGTGGTGGATGGGGCAGTGGGACGCATTATAATTATCTCCAAATCACTTTTATTTGACATAAAGCCTATAAGACTAACTACTGTGTCAAATTGTTGGGAAAACGGCACTATTATGAGAATGCAACTTAAGACACAATCTGTGGTGAAAAGGTCATTTAAGACATGATAATTAGTGCTAATTAGTGCTTTATTGGACAATGAAGCTACAAACTTGAAACTACAGTGAAATTCTGGAATAAGGTTAACATATCAAGAATCACCAGCTCAAGACAGAATTATGTGGTGGAAAGGTCACTTAAGACAAAATCAAAGGTCACCGATTAATGGTTTTCCTGACCTTAAAACTGATAAACTTAAGCATATACCATGAAAAATGCATGATATACCAATGAAACCAGCATGAAAGTGAAGCATTTCGTGAGTTTCTTCAGAACAGGTAGTAAGACCTCCACTTCTGCAGTGTGCTATATCATATATTAATGAAAATCTAAAAAAAAAAAAAAAAAAAAAAAAAAGGCACCATTTGACCCCTCTACGGCTACTTGCACGTTTATTTTATATCAAACCTGTAAAACTGAAACCACTTGCAAAATGTAGAGTTTGGTCCCCCCCAACAATAATCAACATCTTAAGACATGATCATGTGGTTGAAAGGTCACTTAAGACAAGGTAAATGGCCAGTTTGCACCGAATGACCTTTGATAGGCCTTTAATTGACATGAGGCCTACAGAACTGAAACCTGTTGGAAATAGTCAAGGTTGGTTCCTTCTTCAATGATCACCAACATAAGACAAAAGTATTTGGTGAAAAGGTCACTTAAGACAAGGTCAAAGGTCACTTTACACTCAATGACCTAACAGACTTTCGATCTTAATGTATTCAAAGCAGAGGTACCAAACTGTAGTGTTTTTTAGGTTCTATTATATGATTAAGATATGATATAGCAACAGAACCTGCCAACATGTTTTTATTGAGGGTTGGCAACTGCCTTGCTGTGTCTTCCTGTGACTAATGTCAACAGCCCTAAATGTATCTTGTTGTTAAGGCTCCTATTCTTCATCAGATAACAAACGTATTGCATCACTGGTTTGAGCTTGTGATCATATGGGGGGCTAGGTTATCATAGCTTGCCAGAGGAAACTAGATTTGTAACATGCCTTCTCATATCCACTGACACAAGTTCCACTATCTGTGTCAAGCACTGGTGACTTCATGGTGAAGACCGAGAAGAGTCGGCTTATGGATCTTCTTGAAAGCAAAGTTCCATCTGCTGTGCCAAACTCCATCGATTCATTTGTCATAGATGGGATTTTTCTGCTTCAAGTTCTTCTTCCACACATTGCAGGGACTTATGGTGTTTTAGCTGCCTGCATTTTAAGGCAGGTTACAAGCCTTTCCCATTTGAGAGTTCAGCTTGTATTTGATACATACCCTGTACTATCCTTCAAAGACAGCAAAAAGGCACTGAGAGGTCTTGATCATATGGAAGAGAGTATACACCATAACCGGGACAGAATAACACAGACCAAGAAACATGAATGACTGTTTCCAATCAAGATCATTCAAAGGACAACTGCCTAAATTCCTTGCAGCAGAGTGGGAAGCACAGCAGTATGCTCATATCAGTCAGGGACGTCAGGTGTACCTCTCCTACCTTGGGGAATGCTTTCACTTCTACTGCATGTGACAGGTGGGAGGGTCATCAATGATGAAATGGAGGCCCTGAAGACCAACCATGAGGAGGCAGACACCCTAATTTGTGCACATATTAGTCATATTGATAAAGGCAAAGCGGGAAATATCGCAGTAAGGGCATCGGACACGGATGTTGCCATCATCCTACTGAATCCCTGTCACCGATACAACGCTCACATTTAGATGATGTAGAAACATCAGCCAAGAATGACAGACGATTCATTGATATCACTGGGGACACCAATGTGTCTAGCACATCCTGGCTTCCATGCCTTTACGGGCTCAGACTACACACCAGCATTCTACAAGAAAGGGAAGACGCATTCATTTAAAGTCCTAGAGGAAAACAAATGCATCGAAAAGGCATTTGGAGAAATGGCTTAAGAATACTTGGGAACAGAAGCAGTAGAAACTATCATGTCCTTCACATCGAGAATGTATGGTGCCAAAACAAATCAGAAAGTCTCTGAACATGCATCGGCTCAAGGTCTTTGAAAAAATGAATGCACCAAAAGCTAAAGCAGAGAATCCCCTCGAGAAACTAAAGGGTATTGATGCATCAGTGATTCCACCTTTTGAGGCTGAAGTCATCCAGCAAATCAAGCATGCTACATTTGTTGCCAAAATGTGGGTAGACTCCCATGAGAAAATGATACAGTAAGAGCCCACCAAATACAATGGATGGGAACTGAAAGAAAATGTCCATGAAATCCTGCGGTTTGATGGACCCGAAATGGCAGAAACACTTGTCCCAGATAAATCATCGTTTGAAAGTGATGCAGAGGATGATGACAGTTTGTCATTGGAGCTGGAACCCAGCTCCTTAGATGAAGAAAGTATGCCACCATCTGATGAAGAATAGGAGCCTTAACAACAAGATACATTTAGGGGTGTTGATATTAGTCACAGGAAGACACAGCAAGGCAGTTGCCAACCCTCAATAAAAACATGTTGGCAGGTTCTGTTGATATATCATGATAATCATATCTTAATCATATAATAGAACCTAAAAAACACTACAGCTTGGTACCTCTGCTTTGAATACATTAAGATCGAAAGTCTGTTAGGTCATTGAGTGTAAAGTGACCTTTGACCTTGTCTTAAATGACCTTTTCACCAAATACTTTTGTCTTATGTTGGTGATCATTGAAGAAGGAACCAACCTTGACGTTTTCCAACAGGTTTCAGTTCTGTAGGCCTCATGTCAATTAAAGGCCTATCAAAGGTCATTTGGTGCAAACTGGCCATTTACCTTGTCTTAAGTGACCTTTCAACCACATGATCATGTCTTAAGATGTTGATTATTGTTGGGGGGGACCAAACTCTACATTTTGCAAGTGGTTTCAGTTTTACAGGTTTGATATCAAATAAACGTGCAAGTAGCCGTAGAGGGGTCAAATGGTATTTTTTTTTTTTTTTTTAGATTTTCCTTAATCTATTGTAGAGCACACTGCAGAAGTGGAGGTCTAACTACCTGTTGTGAAGAAACTCATGAAATGCTTTATTTTCATGCTGGTTTTATTGGTATATCATGCATTTTTCATGGTATATGCTTAAGTTTATCAGTTTTAAGGTCAGGAAAACCATTAATCAGTGACCTTTGATCTTGTCTTAAGTGACCTTTCCACCACATAATTCTGTCTTAAGCTGGTGATTCTTGGCATATTGACCTTATTCTAGAATTCCTCTGTAGTTTCAAGTTTGTAGCTTCTATGTCAAATAAAACATTAATTAGGACTATTAAGCATCTGTCTTTTCACAACAGATTTTGCCTTAAGTTGCGTATTCATAATTAGTGCCGTTCTCCCAACAGTTTAGCACAGGAGTAAGTCTTATAGGTTTTATGTCAAATGAATGTGTGTCATAGAGACTTTGTAGTTACTTGTAGAGAAGTATATTTTAGACTTGTGGTCGAGCGGCTTTTATATCTTGTAGTAGTTTCCCCACCAGATGCCATGTAGTGACGGGAGAGGTAAAGAATAGTATGGGACTATTTTTATTTGTCTTGGAAATATTAAACAGGTATAATAGTATAAGTCCTGGGTAGCTACCTCCCTGTCTCGCTATCTCTCTCTCTCTCTCTGTTCTAAAGCTAATCTCCGTCTCGACCTCTCTCTAGGGTCGCTTGTCTCCTTCTAAACTCTCTTTCCTAAAATCTCGTGTAGTAGGGTGTGTGTGTCACGTATCTTCCTCATGGCAACAGAACTTTCTCACGAGAGGACTGCTGACAGCTAACTGAATCATCTCCTTACTGGCCGCTGTCGTCAGCTTTCCCCCGTGTAAGCGTTTAGCGCTGCTCGCTTCTCGCAAACACAACACCTTCTCATCATTTGACTTCCTGCTTCTATCTGTCTCTCTATCTATCTATTTATCTATCTATTTATTATGTAGTCCTATATTTGCTCGGCCGCGCGAAAATGACGTACCATCGACATTTAATAGTTATAATATATTAATACATACTACATACACATTATAATGAACTTATAAGCTAATTAAGTGAAATACATAATATTGTAAAGTAACATAATTGTATGAATATTGTAGACATATATTATTCATAGTAAATAGTGATTATTCAGTAATATTACATTTTAAATAAGTTGAATACATATTGGAATAAATGCATTAAAGTAAATTATTTAACTGTAATACAGTATGTACTTGGGTTATTATAGTGAATTGCATACATGCAAGAATAAAAATAGTTTAAAATTAAGATTATTGTAAGAGTTACTAATATTTCATTTAAAGATAATGGTACTGGTCTGCCATATATGGGTCATTCTTCTTTGTGTTATTATTATTATTATTATTATTATTATTTTTTTTATATATATAATTAATACTATATACAAAATATATACACTTCATTCAGGGTGGTTAACTATGATGTTAACTCTCCCCACTAAACAATGACTCCAAATTAGCAATTCTTGCATGCATTCTGTGCATGGCCAACAGCAATACTGCAACCACAATGCAGATAATTATGAAGACAGAAGGTGCTTGGCTATACACATAATATGGGTTGAACATACTCAAACTCAAATCTTCCCAGGGCTTCATTGTTTCATTGATCAGTTGCATAGTTTCAAACTTAGGTGAAGTCAGCTTAATACTTGTGCTCATGTTTAAGTCCATATCAGGCAGTGGGTGGAAATGTTTGTGTGTATGATTGAGGATGGCGTAGTGATTGATGGTGGAAAAAGTAGACATGGATGGTGTAAATACCGCACAGTAGTCTGGTGCTATGTATAATCCTGAGGCTGATGTATGAGATGGTGGTATATCTGGACAGACTATGTAAACTGATGTGTTATGAGGGAAATAAAAAAACTGCGAGTGTCCAATGCGTTGATGGTGTACAAGTTTATCTGGAGCAAAAGTGAAGTTGCAATGATGATGAATATTGTTATTGCTGATGATAGCCATTTCACAAGGGACCGTATCAGTAGGCTGAAACGTGAAAATGTACGCAGGACAAAGATGAACAGCATGTAAGGATGTGCGGCACTTTCGCTCAATCGTTGACTCACTTGCGAAAGTGACAGTGTCTCGTCTCTTGGAGACCATGATGAGTTCGGTGTCTGTGTTGATGTTGATGATGACTAAAGTGTTGTTGTTTCTATAGGGGAAGGGGTGTATTTGGTATACTGTGAACAGGTCTTCCGTGATGAATGGTACATGAACTATCACTGATGTTGGTGTTAGTGTTGCTTCCAAGTACGGGTAATATTGCATAAATTCCCTACTGCGGAACAATGGCTTCAATTTATGTTTATGTATGCCTTGACTAACTATCTGACGTAGCTCATGAACTGGGAGTAAGTCATTTGTGATCTTGCCATCACCAGCATTCGAAATTCCTTGCATAAGTGCCCTGAAATGATCTCTAGTGTTCTCTAATTGTAGTAGAATCGTGTCAATATGTTCTGTGATGATGGAGAAGTGCTGGAAAAGGGTAACGTTACCCTCCAAGTTATTTATTTTATCTATACTCTCGAGAGCTACGTTTTCTGCTTGTTTCAGATTTTTCACAATTGTTTTCATTGCTGAGTTCTGTCCTGTGATGAATTTATCTTGGTATGTTAGTACCTGAGCTATCTTATTAAATTTTTGTTTATTTCTTTAAGGTCATCCTCTGTAGCCAATCCAAAGATGTTCCCAAGAATTGCGCCGCCCAGATCGAACAAACCGCGCTTTTGGCGAGTACGTGTGATGTTGTTCCTGTCGCTCAGCACCTCTGTTCCAGAAGATGGGAGATCTTGGATCATGACGAGCATAGTTGACTTCGCCTGTTCTAGTTTCCATTTCGCTAACTTCACCATTTCATCCACTTCCTTGGTGATATGTGATTGTGAAACATAATTCCCTATCTTGAAGTCCAGAGTTCGCATCGGCGTCGCAAGTCTTTCTATATAAGTAGGTAAGTCATACAAGTAATCTAGACTTATTTCAGTACTCATGACGTCCTTGACGATTGTAGTCGTGGCCGTTGGAGCTATGAGGCATCCTTGTCGTACTATATGCTTGGGGTCTAGGTGCGCATATACCCTTACTATGTATAGGAGAATCCATAGCATAAGTCCCTTCATCGTAACCTACCGAAAAAAAAAAAAAATCTACTAATTTCCTATAAAGCTGTGGTTGTTGATAGTGATGATGTGCGTTACGGTTGGCTGTTATTTCAATTATAGAAGGAGTTTAAATCGATATTTAATTCCTGTAAATGATGTACTGTAGATTTCAGTGGAATAGTTGCACCTATGTTCGATTGTTTGGTATATGACCTTAATTTCTTTTTGTAATCATTGTTGTGTTCTTGCTTGGTTTCTTGAGGTACGTTCACCTGTTCGGTTGTATCCGAGGCTGAATAATTATGTGATAATTCCCTTGAAACTCGTTTTAAATGGTCAATATGAACTTGTTTTTCCTCGCCACTTGAAAGTGACTTAATTAAAACTTTGTTTGCCTTTATGTTAATTACTCTGTATGGGCCCTCAAATTTAGGGGATAATTTATTGTCTCTCGTATGAATGACTCCGTAAACAATGTCTCCTAAGCTGATAGGTGAATCTTTTGCCTTTTTGTTAAATGCCTCCGACATTTCTTCCTTGGACATCGTTAATTGTTTTTGCACTCTTTTGTGTATGTCCTGGAATTCACGTAAACGGAGTTTAGAGTAATCATCGTAATTGTATATAGGCATGCTGTCACCTTCTAGGAGCTCATATGGTAATTTTTTATCCGTGCCATATATAATGAAATGTGGTGTGTCACCAATGGATTTATTTATAGACCCATTAATGGAGGCCTCTACTCTGGGAATCCAATCATCCCAGCTTGCATAATTTTCACTGAGAATGTGTCGTAGCACATCTAATACCTTTTTATTTTGTCTCTCTACCAACCCATTCGATGCTGGGTGATAGGCCAAAACGTTAACCTTTTTAATGTTGTATTGTTTACATATTTCTTGTAAGATCTCAGAATTAAATTCTCCTCCATTATCACTTATTAATACCTTTGGGGTAGTAAAGCGACATATTACATTATCTGTTATTGCCTTTGCTACTGTCTCTGCTGTCTTATCTTTAATTGGAGCTAAAATGACATAACGGGAAAAATGATCCGTTGCTACGAATAAGTATAGGTTATTATTGTATGATAATGGCATCTTGAGTAAATCAACAGCGACAACGTCCCATGGCTGATGTGGTACTGGGTAATTACCCATCGGTGCAGGTGTGATTGGGTATCCTTTGTGTTTCGCACATGATTCGCATCTGTCTATATGATTGTGTATATCTCTTCGTAATGAAGGCCAGTAATATAATAGCTGGGCTTGGTTGAATGTCTTATCCTTTCCAGGGTGTCCTGCATGTGGGCTGTCGTGTATCATTCGTAATACTTGGGGTATCATGTCATTAGGTACTACCAACTGGTTAGTATTTCTTTGGCGTTTTGGTTGTTTAGAGTTAATTTTGTACAATGTATTATTGACCATTGTGAATTGTTCAAGTGGGACATGCAGTTTGGGTAATTGTATGTCATCTCCACTTTCTAACTTGTATATTACTTTTGACCATACTGGGTCAAGTCTTTGTGCCTTTGCGATATCCTCGTGGTTTGGGATATTTCCTTTGAGATCTAACGCCGCAACCTGAATTGTGTTCGGGTTCCTAGATAATGCGTCAGCTACTATATTCATTTTACCTTGTATATAATGTATTTGTACACTGTAGTTTTCAACTGTACATTTCCATCTTGCTCTCCTCCCAGAAAGGAGTTTTTCTTTAAACATACCCACCAGTGGTTTATGGTCGGTGAATAAGTGGATTTCGTAACCATATACCAAATCTCGAAACTTTTGTAATGCAAAAATCACTGCAAGTGCCTCTAAGTCTGTAGTGCTATAATTTTTTTCTGCACCTCTTGTTTGTCTGCTGGCAAATGCAATTGGTTGATTCTTTCCTCTTTTATCTTCCTGCATCAGTACAGCCCCTAATCCTTTAACTGATGCGTCTGTACAAATAAGAAATGATTTCGTGTAATCTGGATATGCTAAACAAGGTGCATTCGTTAGTTTAATTTTTAGATTGTTAAATGCCCTTTTTTGTTCTTCTTCCCATTGGAATACAGCATCTTTTTTGAGTAGTTGGAATAGAGGGAAGGCTATATGAGAGAACTGTGGTACGAAGGACCTATAGTACCCAGCCAGACCTAAAAATTGTCTAACTTCGTCAGTCGTAGTGGGTTCAGGAAAATCTCTCACTGCCTGTATTTTGTCATCAGTGGTGTGAATACCATCAGAGCTTAATTTGTGGCCTAAGAAATTTATTTCCTTAAAGCAAAATTTGCATTTAGAAAGTTTAATTTTTAATCCAGCATCACTAAGCTTTTGTAAGAGTAAGTGTAATTTCCTGAGATGATCCTTAATATTCTTTCGTTGCGATAATAATATCGTCAAGATAAACAAATATTCCTTGTCCTAAAATTCCGGACAATACGTAATTCATAAGACGCTGGAACGTACCAGGGGCTGTCCTCAGTCCCATTGGCATTCTTGTATATTGATAATGGCCTCTGTTTGTTGAAAAGGCAGTGTATTTACGTGACTCCTGAGATACCGGAATCTGATAGTATCCGTTTAGGAGATCGATGGTCGAGAATATATTATTCTCAGGACCAATATTCTGTAGAACATCACTTAGCAATGGCATGGGAAATCTGTCTGGGATGGTGTGATTATTTAGTTTACGGTAATCTACTACCGCACGCATTTCTCCATTTCTCTTGGGCACAAAGAAAAGGGGAGCGTTCCACGGAGAAACTGAAGGCTCAATAATTCCAAGCTTTAACATTTCATCGACATACTGATTAGCAAGTGTACGTTGGGAGTGTGGTATGCGATAAGCTGGTACGAAAATTGGTGGTGTTTCTGGGTGCACATTAATCATGTGATTAATCAAGTTAGTACACCCTAATTGTTCTCCGGGCAAGGCTACGGTGTCCCTGTGTGTTTCCAACAGGGTTAACAAATCATTTTCTTCGTCAAATTCACCTGAGTGAATTAAATTCTCTTTATTCTTTCTCTATCCGTAGATTTTATCTCACTTGTTACTCCACCAATATTTATTTCCTTCACAGGGGCTAAACATTTTTCAATATTAACTATGCAAGTTCCCTTCTTCAACTGAACTTCCCCATTCATGTGATTAATAATGAATATCTGAGTTAGCCCTTCGTCGTTCGTATGACATAATGCGTTTTCTACTGACAATCCCTTTACTTTACATAATTCTTCTAAGACAAGAACAGTACTATTCCGTAATTTGCTCTTTATGGTAACCTTCATGTATGAATTAGGTGGTATAACCAAATCATTAGTGAGATGGGCTGGAAAAATTGATAAATCAGTACTGTTAGCTGGGTCACTAATTCTGGAGGATGGGGTTGCTGGTGTAAGTGGATCTATACACTCATCTGTTTGTGTATGTTTGTATAAGCCTTTAATATTACCAATTCTTTTTGGCTCTCTTCTACCAATCGGTGAGGGCTCTGAAGTTATTTCCTCTATAAATTCATTATCAAAGTCTATTCCATTCATTTGTGGGAGTATAGTTATGTTCTCAGTTCTCATGGATCTTAAGCCCAGTAACATATGAGCTTTAATTGCTAAGTTTTCAACGATATAGAACAATGCAGAGAATGGTCTTGTAGTTTCTGTGAAACTGAGATTTAATCTTATCATACCTTTTACTGTAATCTCTTGACCATCTACTGTGTTTAATTCTAAATCAGCTTCATCCAGAAAAGTTACTTTCTTTTTATTTTTAAGAATTCTATTTAGTTCTTCATGTGTTATTAAGTTCACTGGAGAGCCTGTATCTAAAAATAAGGAAACGTTTTGATCCTCACATACAGCTGGTATCAAGATACACTCATTTCCCAACATGCCTCCTATGTGAAGTTTAACCTTGTTCTTTTTTATGTTTGTTCGTTTTTTGTCATGACTTGGTCTTCCCCCGATTTGAACATAGACACAATTTTTTCTACTGTTTTGCAATCACTAGTCCAGTGCCCTTGGTATCTATGATGCCTACAGTAAGGACCAAACCCTTGTGTCTTTTGATTATCCTCTTTTGCCTTGATAAAGCATTCATACCTTGTGTGTCCTGGTTTTGCACAGTAATGACACAGAATGGACCTATCCCTTGACTGTGACCTACGAGGTGATTTCCCATAAAAAGTGTTGTTTATAGCGCGAGACCTGCTCGGGCTGCGCGAAAACTTATGAAACTGCCTGTAGGAAGGCGTGTGGGAACGAGGTCTAGGCGTCTTTGTCTGTTTGGACTGCCTCATTTCAGGTCGCGATCGATTTTGTTCTCTGTTTGGGGTCGGTGTTGATGTTTTCACAGCTGATACTGTCTCAGGTACCCTGATTCTACCAGAATGTGCATGTGTGTCGACCACACCTGCTTTACTGCACTGCATCTCTACCTCGTTCATTAAGTCTAGTAAGCACATTCCAGGGATGTACGCGATTGTTTTGGCGATCTTAAGGGTTCTATCAGGTAATTTACACAAGGCAGCTACATAACCAATGATGTCCACGACGAGGTCTGGGGACATCTTTCCATCATCTGTTATCCACTTAGAATTCTCCAGAGTAGCTAATAGGGTTCTCTTGATTGTGGAGACATCAGCAGTTATTTCACTGAGCACATGGTTTGTAGTGTGCTCCCTTACAAGATCTACAATTTTATGTAATTCTGGAATTATACCTGGCAAGAAGTTCATACCTCCAGAAAATTTCTTCAGAAATTCAGTTTTAAATTCATCATATGTCCTAGCACGATGTAGCTTATCGGAGCGCAATAAATTGCTTGCTGGACATCTTTCCTGGCTTATGCAAGATGAAAAAATAGCAATTTTCTCTTGTTCATCTAGTATGTGGCGCTTGATGAACATTTGTTCGCACTGACTGATTAATGAAATGACATCAATGCGATCCTTGTCTGTGCCAGAGAATTTTGGGGCAGTCTTATCCTCGTGATACACAAAAACGTGAGGTGTGGTTTTTAGATCAGCAGTATTTGTTTCTTGAGTCATATTTAATGATTGCCCTGTTAATTCAACTTGTACGAGTTTATCGTTATGTGAGGGAATGGTAGAATATGTATGACCGGACCGGTGAACCCTGTTAAGTATATTGGCATACGTATTTAAGGCAGCTGCGAAGTCGATACTCTCAACACCTGAAGGGGTTTCCCACTCATCATCCGAAACTCCCGTATTTGTTTCCTTATCTATAACGTGTGGTGTGGGTTGTACAATGGGTGGGCTGTCTCTTAATTGTGAGTCTGATGTTGTGGCAATTTGTGTGTCATCTGGTATTAACGTGGGTGGTTGCGAAAATATTCCTGTCATTAAGATATGATGTTATGAAATACGCCTCTTGTTTATTTATGTCCTAGCAAACTAGATGATTAAATAAGTTGAATATAGCTAATTTTAGCACTGAGAAGAAATGAGCAAGTATAATTTTACCCACTTGATACAGATCGTAGAGGTGTGTCGATACAAAAGTCGATCTGGGAAGAAAATACAGGTTTGATTGAAGATCTCTTGATAATTCTAGTGGTGTGTTGATGGACGATATTACTCAGGAAACTCCATGGCCTGGTATTTGTAGTGGTTAACGGCTGTCCCAGGCATACCTCAACATAGAACGTCGAATTTCCAACTTAACTGTGAAAATAAGTGAATATGAGTAGGAGCTATGTGAATAATGAGTAATGAGTAGTGGGTGAGAAGTGCCTGGTGTCCGTCACACGTTGCTTGGCATGGCAGACTCGCGTTGTGATGTCATCTCAGCACATGGTGACGTCGGCTTCCCACACTGGTAGCTGTGGTGAGTGAATGAGTAGCGATGAGTAACTTGAGTGAAGACGAGTGAGTAAGATGAGTTGTAAATCGTGTCTCACTCTTCGTTTGTTTGTTCCCTTTATTCTATGTGGAAGTTTTCTCTGTCCTTTTCTCTAGTGATTTATTCGTTGTGGGATGAAGACTGCCGCTACTTGTAGGTGCGTGTAGAAGATTATACAGACGACGTAGAGTTGTTAATTGTAGTTGATTGTAGATGGCTGTAGTTGATTGTAGATGGCTGTAGAACTGTAGAACTGAAGCTAACCTTGTAGTCTCGGTTGCTTTTGTAGAAATTTGCTTTTAATTCGGAGACGATGTCCGCAGATTTGCTGGTTTGTCGTTAAGCTACTTGCAAGGCGTCGAGTGATCTCTTGACCTCCTGCATCAGCGTAATGATCTGGGAGACGGAGGGGGCAGGGAGCTGATATTGTTGGTTGTTGTCAATCTTGATATTTTGTAGGATTTTAATGTTGATTCGTAGACGAGGTTCGTATACGTTCGCTGCTACCAAATGTCATAAAGACTTTGTTGTTACTTGTAGAGAAGTATATTTTAGACTTGTGGTCGAGCAGCTTTTATATCTTGTAGTAGTTTCCCCACCAGATGCCATGTAGTGACAGGAGAGGTAAAGAATAGTATGGGACTATTTTTATTTGTCTTGGAAATATTAAACAGGTATAATAGTATAAGTCCTGGGTAGCTACCTCCCTGTCTCGCTATCTCTCTCTCTCTCTCTGTTCTAAAGCTAATCTCCGTCTCGACCTCTCTCTAGGGTCGCTTGTCTCCTTCTAAACTCTCTTTCCTAAAATCTCGTGTAGTAGGGTGTGTGTGTCACGTATCTTCCTCATGGCAACAGAACTTTCTCACGAGAGGACTGCTGACAGCTAACTGAATCATCTCCTTACTGGCCGCTGTCGTCAGCTTTCCCCCGTGTAAGCGTTTAGCGCTGCTCGCTTCTCGCAAACACAACACCTTCTCATCATTTGACTTCCTGCTTCTATCTGTCTCTCTATCTATCTATTTATCTATCTATTTATTATGTAGTCCTATATGTGCAGCCACTGGCTGCACTTAAGACGAAGGTTCCTGTGGTTAGGTAGGCTACCTGTAATTCACCCACCAGTCAAAGCTTTTATAGCTTCCATGTCAAATAAATCTCAGCTAGTTCCAGGACTATCAGACTCTGAAGGGTCATCAAAATCATTCTCTTGTGGTGGCAAGGATCTATGGGAGGAAGCAAGAGGGGATGGCTGAGACACATCACTCTCTACTTGTTAACTTCCTTTTACAGGTATAATCTTCACTGATTCACCAGTGATGTTTCAGATCTAATCAAAACTGTTTATGTTGCTCTGTGACCCTAGCTTTTGACAGTTCCTTGTGACCTTGACTTTTACTAATTTTACTAATAATCACATCCTTTTATTATTGCATTATTGCCATGCATTTCAGTTTTGTCTCGTTCAGGTAAAAATTACTTACATATAACTTGCCTTGTGACCTTGATCTTTGACTTATGGTTAAAAAAAAATAAAATAGGTTCATTCGGTGGTTGGTCCTCAGTTCTACCGCCAAGTTTGGTTAATAATATATCAAAACAGTTTGAGCTGTTGAAAAAGAGAGAGAGAGAGAGAGAGAGAGAGAGAGAGAGAGAGAGAGAGAGAGAGAGAGAGAGAGAAAGAAGTCATTGGTGAAACATTAAACTGACCTGTGATCTTGACCTTTTACTGAACGTTCTCAAAATTGAATCACATCTGTCTTAGCATGTTAAAATTGGTTTGTCGAAGTTGACTGGTTGGTCAACATATGCCTTAGCCCTGTGACCATACTGCCCTACCGTACTCAGTAACTATAGGCTTACTAACTGGCTGACCTCCAACTCTTCCACGAAGTTGTGTTAAAATCAAATAATTATCTGTTTTGTTCACACACACACACACACACACACACACACACACACACACACACACACACACACACACACACACACACACACACACACACACACACACACACACCATTCAAATCATAACACCAGCACACCTTCCGTGAGCACGGGAATAACTAATGCAAATGATAATGAGCAACCACTTCCGAAACTCGGTATTACTGTCTTCGGAGTTTAGCAAACATTTTATAATGTCAGGTAAGAGTTTTATAACTGTTCGACTATGAAATCTAATAAAGTGATGCCATGCATGTGTGTGTCTGTCTATGTGTTTGTCGTTTCTGTGACGAAAACGGTAATAGATACCGACCTAATTATTTTTTATTAGGTCTGGGAAAATCGGAGTGTCGGAAAAAAAATGGCAATCGCGCACGGCGTTATGGCACGAAATTGTCGGAAATAGCGACACGAAAAAAATGTTCCGAAAATATATATTTTTTGGATTATTTGATCAGATTAGGACACTGTGGGCTCACTAACGGTAAGAAAACAAGAGATAATAGTTTTTGCAAACATTTTGTGATGGGGAAGCTATTACTTTATCCCCAAAATTTTGCGGATAAGCACCAGAGTAAATATATTGTTATTCTTAACAATTGAGAACTACTGTATTTCCTCGATTTCTTGTTATTTTTTTTTTTTTTTACAAACACTTTTTCAACAGGCACCATTCATTGATTACTTGACCAATTTGCTTCAGACTTGGAACATATATTTTTCTTGTGCCAATATCCCTAGATTTTTATTTTTATTTTACTTTATTGATATGTAACTTGTAATTGGATTTATCAGGTCAAATGTCAAACTATTTAAATCTGCAAATGTTAACATTCCGGTTCTGTGTTTTAATATGTTCATTAATCCCTGAAGCTCAATGTTAAATCTGACATGCCACTTGTTGTATCCGGGGATATTTGCAAAGTACTGCTTGTTTTCAGACCATCATATGCCACCACCTACACCACTTAGAACATTCAATAAAAAGCCAAAATACACAAAAATCCTCAGTATTTGTCCAGGTGTCTAGGTAGAAGTGGTGTGCAGCGTGTAGTTGAAGAAAATAGGTCAGTTTTGCAAGAGTGGCGAGGCTGCTTCTTGATGAGCACACGAACCCAAGGTGAGGGCCAGCTGTCCTTGCAGGCTAGTGCTCTCCAGGCAAAACATGGCTGCCCCACTAGACATCCCCACTCTTCCTACTTATGTATAATGTGCTTATTTTTTAAAATTCCTACTTCAATACAGGAATGGCACTGATTCCTAATGGTCATTTTGGTCAGAACACCTACATTTTTTGTACATCTTTTTATGCGAGTAAGATGGAACCAAAGGCCATGAGCCTGCAATAACAGTTCCCTCCAAGAGAAAAACAAAATACAAGAGAGAGCCAAATGTACAGTAGTTTCCCTTGTCTTCTGATAACTTGCGTATACTGCACTTATTTTTCTAAAATCTTGCTTCATGAAAAGAATATCAGTCCTTTCTTTCGTAGTAACAGTTAATTCTCTGCACTGAAATTTTCCTTATTTCTGTACTCCTATGGGAGGAGACACAGGAGGACGCCTGGACCATGTCACTCTCAAAAATGTAACCTCCGTCCTCAGGCGACGTCCCCCCACTCAACTAAAGACACCTTTACCTCTGGTTCACTCAATCCCTTCCTTGCATGAGATGGTGCCTTGGCAAGGGTGGAGATGGTAATGAGTGGGCGGGCTGCCGCGGCGGGAGCAACGAATTATATGATGTAGAATTGGAACTCATCATTCTTAGTCTTCTTTGGTGAATGGTACACTGCAAATGCCGTTCTTCCACCTCCCCTAAGCTTGCGCGACGCAGTGGGGACAAAAGAATATCGAGGTCTCTTCAAACCATGGTGGTAAATTCAAAACAGCCATGTCTGTCTCAGCTAAGACAGACAATTTCTATCCCACGAAGACGACTGGTAACAATGAATATTGTATTACTTTTGCAGTACCTTTTTTTTTTCAGCCTTCTTCAAGGAACCCATGCAAGAAAAAAAAAACTGTCTCTCGACTTCTTGCTTATTGTGAGTGATGGAAGAATTAATCAGTATTCTCAGGGCTACACAATAGCAAGTAATATCATGTACTCATACAGAATTTACTCAATTGGATTCGGTGGTGACACCTATCAGAATGTCGTTCAACAAGCTAGTGTATATTGTGGATCTAAAACTGCTCGACAAACAATGTAACACAGGAGGATTCATTATTTCTGTGTGATTTTGGTCAGTTTAGGATTAAATCCATTGTTTAACAAAGCTTCATAATGGCCCGTTCATTCAGATAAATTAAGATTTTTCAGTGCATTATTGCATGTGCAGGGACAGATTTTACATTATGGCAAACTGTTTCAACTTTGTTTTAAATGTTACAGATCTTAGCACACAATAACATTTTCAAAAATTCTAGCAGCAAACATTTATTAAAAAGAACGTTCCAATTGCTAAGTGTTACGAAAGTAATTTTTTTATAATTACTCTGCACAAAATGCTTTTCTTGTACTGTACTCTACAGAAAAAATCGTGCTGATAGCGTAGTACATGTAATGGAAGAAGTAATAAATGAATAACTGCACATTTATTATTATTTGCACCTACATTCTCCAACCAGTGGCTTGGGCAACAACCCATATCTTTAAAACTAGTTGATTTATGTTGTGATCTGTCTTATGATCGCAGGAATTCATACACAAAAAAATTACATATGTAAAAAATCATATATATTAAGGAGATGATGGGTTAATCAATGAAACCATGACTCATAAATGAAATAATAGGAATAAATTGAAAAAGGACATGATCTGAGTTGCACCCCGTTTGGGGTGGCCACAAACAAATCGCCTCCAAGTCGCCCTGTCCCCCGCCATTTCACTGCCCTGCTCCCAACTCACACCCCCCTCTCTCATATACCTCTCCACCCCATCCCTCCATCTCATCCTCGGCCTCCCCCTCCCTCTTCCCCCCTCCACCTCACTCACATACACTCTCTTCGTCAGTCTTTCACCCTCCATCCAGGAATTAATGAATATTTATTATGGTGCAACTGGATTTGAACTACAAATAATAAAATTTTATTACCACCCACCTTTTGCAAGGCGAGGCTAGGATTTGAACTACAAATAATAAAGTTTTATTATCACCTACCTTTTGCAAGGCGAGGCGATATAGTTCTTGTTGGTATGTTTGGATGTGTGTGTATGTGTGTGTGTGTGTGTGTGTGTGTGTGTTACCAAAATATCTAAAAGAGTTGTGGACGAATTTTCATCCAAAACTTCAAGAAACAGCAACTATGTGGATGTGCAGATGTCTATTACTTTTGATGAGAATTTGACTACAGACAACCGAATGTCCGCCGTCACATATTTTTTACGTCCGTCAAGGAGGTTATGTTTTCACCCTTGTCCGTTTGTGTGTTTGTTGGTTGATTGATTTGTGAGCACGATCACACAAGAACTACTAGACGGATTTCTACGAAACTTGATAGAAGAATGGGCCTTTCCCCAGAATACTATCTATCTCAATCTATGCCAGACGCCTTAATCCATTACGGGGTGGCCACAAACAAATCGCCCCCACGTCGCCCTGTCCTCCGCCATTTCACTGCCTTGCTCCCAACTCACACCCCCCTCTCTCATATACCTCTCCACTCCATCCCTCCATCTCATCCTCGGCCTCCCCCTCCCTCTCCCCCCTCCACCTCACTCACATACACTCTCCTTGTCAGTCTCTCACCCTCCAGCCTCTCCACATGGCCAAACCACCTCAGTGTGTTCCTCTAACGCTTCCTATCACATCCACATCCACACCACAACCCTCCTTTATATCCTCATTTGTCAGCCTGTCTCTCCATGTGACTCCACAGGTTCATCATTAATAACTCATTTCTACTGCTCTCACTCTTGACTTGTGACCTTCCAACAATGACCAAGCTTCACTTTCATACGTTAGAGTTGGTATCACAATACTGTCATGGAGTAACTTTTTCACCTCCATGCTCACTTCCCTGTTTCTTATTACTGCTTTCAAGGAACCAGCAACTTTTCTTCCTTGTTGTACCCTTTCAAGCACTTCACCCTCCAAACTTCCATCCTTACTCATCACACTACCCAAGTACTTAAGCGGACCGACATTTTCCATTTCCTCACCATCCAACCTCACTGTACATTCACTGACTTCACCTCTCTCAAAGACCATCACTTTACTCTTCCATACATTCACCTTTAGATTCCGTTTCTTACACACTCTCCCAAACTCATCCACCAAGCCTAGCAGCTCCCCTTCGTCGTCACTTAACAACACAGTATCATCTGCAAACAACAGTACAGGGAGTTTCCAAACACTATCCTCTCTCACTAGGGCCACTCCAAAATCCACTGCCCTACCTTGTATCTCTTTTATTACCCCATCCATGTACAGATTGAACAGCCATGGAGACATGACACATTCCTGTTTCAACCCAACCTTCAAAGAGAAAAATTCACTCAGTTCACCATCCATACGCACTGCAACCTTAGCACCCTCATACATACTCTTCACAGCATTCAACAACTTCCCATCTACTCCATAATTCTAAATACTTTTCACAATCTTTGTCTATCCACCTTGCCATATGATTTCTCCAAATCCATGAAGGCCACTTACAACTTCTTTCCCTTCTCTAGACATTTTTCCTCTAAAGATCTAAGAATGAATATCTGATCTACACAACCTCTTCCCTTCCTAAAACCTCCCTGTTCTTCTCCAACTAATTTCTCTTATTTCCCTAACTTTGTCAATAAGTATCCTACCATACACTTTTCCTATTACACTAAGAAGACAAATGCCCCTATGATTTCCACACACTTCTTTTTCCCCATTTCCTTTGTACAAGGGAATAATTATACCTGACTTCCAATCCTCCGGGACTCTACCTTCCTCCCAGGCCAGTCTGCACATCTTCCACATCCATTCTACTGCTATCTCTCTCCCATGCCTCAGCATTTCACCACACACTCCATCAATTTCTGGGGCTTTCCCCAAGTTGACTTTCTTCATTGCTTCCACAATTCCTATCCTACTGATTTCTTCCTGTCTTCTACCTCCCTCCTTCTCCCAGCCATTCCCCAGCCGCTTATACTCGCATTACTTCCATTCTCTATGTTCAACAATTCCTCAAAGTGTTCTCTCCATCTGCTCACTTTTTCTCCCTTCTCCACTAGTAATCCACCATTTTTATCTTTAACTCCCCTACTAACTTCACTGCCACCCTGTCTTACTCTCTTCACCTCTTTCCAGAACATTTTCTTACAGTCCCTCCACTTTACACTCAAATTCCTTCCAAATTCCTCATCCACTCTCTTCTTACTCTGTCTTACTAACCTTTTCATCTCTCTCTTCCTTTCTACATATAACTCTCTTCTGCCTGTCAACTTTTTCCACGCCCCTATTTCTCATCCATTCATTGTATGCTTTCTTCATTAGTGCCACAGCCTGTCTCACCTCTTTATTCCATCATGGTGTTCCTTGAACCCCCTTCCGTCTTCTCTTCACCCCACACTCCACATCACATGCTGCACATATTTCTGTGAATATCTTGCACACATCTTCTACTTCCCCCATCTGCTCCAATTCATATTTACCCAATCATTTCTCCATTTCTCTCTTATATTCTGCCTTTTTCTCATCCTCTTGTAACCTTTCCAATCTCCTTGCAACTACTCCTTCCTCCCGTCCTTCCCTTCTTCTATTTCTTCATCCTACTTGGATCTTGATTATAGCCACCACCAAGTAGTGGTCAGAAAGTCCACTCCCCCAACCTATATAAGCTCTTGCATTCATTACACATCTTCGCATCCTTTCATCCACACACACATAATCAACCATTGCCTTCCTTTCATTCAATTCACCACCCGCCTTTCTCATCACTCGCCATGTATACCTGTGGATTATTTTGTGCCTGAAGAGGGTATTGGCTATCACCAACTCCCTCCCGGCACAAATGTCCACTGTGACTAACGCACTGCCATTCTCATCTATCTCAGCAGGCACACCCCACTCACCAACTATTCCATCCACCTTCACATTCCCTACTATACCATTCATATTACCAATCAAAAACACTCTCTCATTCCTTCCAAACTTTTCCATGCACACTTCCACATTTCTCCAGAACTCTTCTCTCACTCTGCTTGCACGATCTTGCGTTGGTGCATACACGCACACAATCACCCACATTTGTATTCCAACTTTCAATCTTGCCTACACAATCCTTGAGCCAACTGATCAATACTCTCTTATGTTCTTCTTCCATCTTCTACTCACAACAATACACACTCCTTCTTTTGCCCTCTCATTCTCACCTACTCCTGCACATATACCCCATCCATACTCCCATTCTCTCACACTCTTTCCTCCCCATTTGGTTTCACTTACTCAAATACATCCACTTTCGCATCCTCAAGCACCTGGACAATTTCTCTCTCTTTCACCTCATCATTCTCACCCCTTACGGTCCATGTCGCGATCCGTACCATGTCCTTTGTCTGGTCCATGGTCGTCATCTTTTGGTCAGTCCTTGTCCGAAGCTTCTTGTTTGTCTTTTAAGTTAGCTGTTTTCCTGGGAGGGGCACTAATCCTCCGCCAACCCTTTTAGTCGCCTCATACGACAAGCAGGAATACAGGGGAAGTATTCTTGAAAACCTCCTACCCCAGAATACACACCATTATATTTTGGTGCGGATTCGGAAAAAGGTGCGGATCCAGGATTTTTTTTTTTTTTTTTTCATTTTCTTTAACACTGAGAAATAAGGCGTTGGCGGAGTAATGCGCTCTACTGAGTGCCAGTCTAATATAATATGGACTGGCTTTTTGTGAAACATGGTGTCTGAATTCGAAGGACTTTTGCGAATTTTCTTCAAATTTGGTTTATAGGCAGCTTGTCCTTAGCCAAGAAAATATTTTGGCAGGTGATTAGCATTCGGCCCCCCTAATGCTTTTGTTGATTTTGTCATAACTGGATATCAAGTATACCTTATAAAGTGTAATTTACTCCACGTTTGCTTTGAGTACTCCTACTTTGTGTGTGTGTGTGTGTGTGTGTGTGTGTGTGTGTGTGTGTGTGTAGAACTCACACAAGTAAATAACTACAAAAACTTATATCCGGCTTAAATCAGGTTTGGTGGGATGGATATCATTTTCTAGAACAATGAGTGAAAGGTCAAGGCTGTAGGGCTAAGTCAAAGTATGACTTAGCAAGGTTAACTCAAGCAGTTTAGTTCAAACTTTGTGGAAGAGTTAAGGGTAATGCATGGACTAAGGAATTCACCTTTGAGAACAATCAGTGAAAGGAGAAGATCACAGGGTAAATCAATAATCGACCTGTGTATATGTGTAAGAATAAAATATCTAAAACAGTTTTGTTAAAACCAAACTTGGTGGAAGGTTTGAGGATCAGGTGAGGGGTTGAATTGTTTCTTATCTTTTACTTTACGTCCAGTGGTCAAAGTCACATGGTGGGGTTCAACTTTTAAAAATTTCATCCGATCCGAATGAGAATTGATGGAAGGGTTTAGAGTAAGGCAAGGATAAGGAAATCCCATTTTGAAAACAGTCATTTAGAGACAAGGTCATAGGAAAATACTAAACGTCAAGGTCATATAATTATATCAGCTTAAACAGTTCTAAACTGAGCTGGACCATAGTTAGTGGAAGTGTGAAGAGTCAAGAAAGAATGAAATACTGTACAATCTTTAGATTTTCAGAGGAATGCGTTGAAAATGAGGGTCCCAGGGCAAAATAAAATGTTGGACCATTTAACAAATTGCATGTCTCGGATTCTGCACACTCTGAGTGCCCCTTCTTGTTATTATTGCTTTCGAGAATTTTCAGCCGTTTGTTCTTTGAATATGGACATCCAGTTTTTCTTGTCCACATTTTTAATCAGTTAGTTCATGATGTAGTTTAGATTACACAAGCTTTCAAATTTTTCTTGGTTGGGTTGAGTTTTTCTCTCTTGTTCCTGTAGTTGTAGATGGTGGTGACCATCATCTACCCATTTGATGTAGCTCTGTCTTCTTCTTACCTTTACATTTACCATTCTCTTTTTGTGTCTGCCCTGCTCTCCTAGTATATGTCCCATCCTTCCTGTCACTTTTTCATTACTCTCCATCCTTTGTCAGGCGATTCTACACTAAGTGGCAAGCCTAGTTTTGCATATAACCCAAAAAATCATTTACAACTCTATGCGGTTACCACATAACCAAATAACGGATTGATGTGGTGCCTACTATGGTGTTCCTTTTTTTGTATTTGGGGAGAAGTTAAGACGGCGTCCATTAGGGAACCAAACCTCTAAAATCTTCCCCGCACCTAGCTGTGATGAGTCCCTGTCTGTCAAGTTTGAACGTTGGTTTGCTGCAAGGGACAGCTTTGCATTTGCCTTTGCTTGTCCGCGGCTGATGATTCTGCGTGATCAGACAGACTGAGGTTATTCAACATCAACAACTTGTTTCTGTTCTTGATGACCTGTATTAATAATTTCAGTTGAGAAACTTTGGTTCAAGGTTTTGGCGTTTCAAACCAAGATATGAAATTTGTTGGCTTTTGTTGTGATTCTGATAAAGGTGTTGACTCCATTATCAATATTTGGGAAAAGATCTGTAGTAAAGTTTCTAATGCTTATTCTCACTTGAGTGTGCCTTGCCCAGTTTGCCTTCATATAACTGATGAAAGTTTTCTTGCCTTAGAATTTTCTTTTATTGATTTGTAGTAGTGCTAGTAGTGGTGTCGGTGATGGTGGTGGTATAGTAGTAGTAGTAGTAGTAATAGTAGTAATGATGGCGGTTGTGGTAGAAGTAGTAGTAGCCCTTAGTTCATCTGAATGTGAACCTAGTTGAACGCAGTCTGAAGTTGTCCTCTTTCTTCAGTTTACCATCTTCCTTTCGGGAGGAATGTTTGTGTAACCATCAGGTGGAACCACATGGTCATATCAGTGCCACCACATGAAGGCGACCCTCATCAGTACCTCTCCTGTGTGGGATATAATAATGGAAAGGCTGTCCTTTCGTGTACTGCAAAAATGTTAATGTACATAAATTGAGGTAAGGAGGAGGCTGTCTCATTAAGAGTGTGTGCAGTTTGTGTTGGGATGCGGTGGTTGCATAAGTTCCTCAGGTGTTCAAGCTCTTCCTGAATAAGAAACCTACACCTAGTCTGTGTCTGTGTGCTTAACCAGAAGTGGTTCATGGCACTGAAACCACCGACTCTTATTACACTGAAGGTGTTCTGCAGCAGCACGAGGGATCAGGCGTATCCTGGTGGAAATATGTTTAAATACCAGCCTCGATAATGCCGGAGTCTCTCTCTCTCTCTCTCTCTCTCTCTCTCTCTCTCTCTCTCTCTTAACCAACAACTATCTCGGAGATTAAAACAGTTATTAGCAATCTTAAGTTAATGTCACCTGGATATCATGATATTATTATGAAAGTAATAAATGAATGTAATAATGAAATCTCTCTTTTTCTAGAATATATAATCAATAGATCTTTTAAAGAAGGCTGCTTTTCTAAATACTTCCAGATTGCTAGAGTAATACCTGTACATAAAAAGGGTGAGAAAACTATTCATACTTATTACAGACCTGTCTCAATCCTTCCAAGTTTTAGTAAAATTTTTGAAAAAAAAAATTATAGCAAATAGACAGGTGGATTACTTATCTAACTGTTCATTGTTATGTGAATATCAGTATGGCTTTCATCCTATATATTCTACCGAACTTGCTGTGCATCATCTTTGCAAAACCATCTATAATTCATTAGACAACAAGGCATACCAGGTTTCAGTTTTCTGTGATATAGCCAAGGCTTTTGATACCATACCTCATTCTATCTTGCTTGAAAAATTAATGGTTTATGGAATCTGTCGTATGGCACACGATTTGTTCAAAAGTTACTTAAGCCACAGGAAACGGTGTACAGTATACAGCAACACACCATCTTCATATACACAAGTTAATTGTGGTGTACCATAAGGATCAAGATTAGGCCCTCTTTAATTTTTATTATTCATAAATGATATTACACGTAGTACAGATAAAAATAAAATTCCTACTCTTTGCTGATGACACGACCATTTTTCTCCAAGGCCAATACCTTACGCAAATTAAAAATACATTGAATGAAGAACTTGTTAACGTATCTAATTGGATAAAAAGTAATAAGTTGATAAAACACATTTTATGTTATCACATTCTTTAATGATGCAGCCAGCACATACTGACAACCTCATGTTAGTTCAAGTTAGGGAGTCTAGATTTTGGGGTGTTATAATTGATGATAAAATGGAATTCTCAGGTGCTTGAAGTAATGGTTAAACTTTGCAAAATAACAGGTGTAATACATAATATTCGAAATAATATTACCATCAAATATTTAAGACAAATTTACTAATCATAGGACTTAAAATCACTACAGACTCTCATATTTGTATACAAAGCGTTGTACATATATCCAACTGTCAGTGGTTTTCAGTTTAATTCACTGAATCCAGGCAGCTGAAGGAGAAATGATCTGAGACTTCGATTATGTAGAACATCTCATGCACAGCATAGTATAATGGTTAGGAGTGAAATGTTGGAACCAGCTAACAGAAGATTTAAAGTGTATTACATCATGTGATGTTATTAAGCATAATATGAAACAAAGGTTTCTAAATTAGTAGCTCAAATTCTTTTTACATATTCATTATTTTCTCCCGTTGCATTGTATAAATTATGTTATTTGTGTATAACCTGTCTAGTTGTGTATATATGTTTTCATTATATACGGTGTGCTTGTATATGTATATCCATAATGTTATGTATGTATGTAATGATTATAGTGAGAACAAAAGTTAGAAAATGTTATATAAGTTTGTATTATCTGTAGGTCTCGTTTGTGCTGGAAATGTTAATGAAATTACATTGATTGTTTCATTACAAAAGGCCTTCAGTTGAAAAAAAATCGTGTGGAGGTGTCAGGAATATGCTGCGTATTGAATCACAGTGTAATGACTTAGAATACGAATATAAGATACGCACAGCTGGTGTGTGTGTGTGTGTGTGTGTGTGTGTGTGTGTGTGTGTAAAGCGGATTTATGAACACATTCACTGTCATTCCTCCTTTGTCATAAGCCTCTCCTCCAAAGTACTATCGTCTGTATCACTGCCATTACTATTATTCTCACCCCATTAAAGTCAAAAAGTCTCCCACTCCGTTTCACTTGCTGTCATTACTGTCAAACCCAGTATTTGCCATTATTACCTTTCTTCTCATTCCTTTTTTGTCCTGGCTTAACGGCTGTCATCACGTGACTATGGTGGTGGTAGTGAGAAAATCAGATAATGGACCTGAATCAAATTCAAGCCGCTGTTACGTGCATCGGTTGCCCTCACATAGAAGCCTTTTTAAGCGATGCAGTTGTGAGGGCTTTTATCCCTTTGTGCGGCTGTGATCGTGGTTGTGGAATTGTGGAGGTGAAGCGGTTCATGAATTTGTGGTTGTGGGCTTCTGGTCGTATAGGGGTTGATGATACTTGTGGCTGGGGTGTGTGGTTGAGCTGTATAATGGGAGGATTGGGAATACTTTAGTGTTAGTGGCTGCTGTGTAAGAATTGTGGGTTTGTGGTGGTTCAGTAGCAAGGACCGAGGAGTGAGCCGTGAGGATCGAGTACATGGGTCACTGCTGGTGCTGAACGAGCTGCTCCGCTACTCAAACACGGAGTTGAAGCGTCTTCGTAAATGGCTACACCATCTGACACACAACCAGGCACCACCATCCAAGAAACAGGGAGTGTCGTCAATGGTGAAGCGTCTAAGTGTTACGTTCTGAAAGGGTCTTGTGTCGTGGTGTTGCAGTGGTGGTACGATGCTTTGATGAATGACTCTGTGGAAGGCTTTTATCCCTGTGTGAGGGTGGTTGTGGTGGTGGTTATTGGTTTTATGGTCGTGAAGGAGAAACTGTTGAGGGTCTTAGTGAAGTTGAAGGGTTGGTAACTTAAGAAAATAGTAGGAGTGGTGTGATGATGGCGGCTAATATGTGTAGGCTCGGTTGTGAGAGTGATTATGAGATTGTCATGAATGTATGATTATTGTGCTAGAGTCATGACGGAGAAAAAAGGAAGACTTTAGCCATTGTTATGTGCGTCACTTGCATATGTACACAAAAGTCTTTTGAACAGCGCGGTTGTCTTGGATTTTATCCCTGACAGGAGGCGTGGGTGTGATGACATTCATGGGTTTGTGGTCGAGGAAATTGGTGGAGTTTGTTGTCAGATGGACTGGTGGTTGGAATGACTGGTGGAGTTGTGTGGTGGAGAGATCAGTAATATTTGTGTGGCAATAAAATTTTGTAGGACATTGTGGGTTTGTGGAGATGGAGGGCTGTGGTGAAGCGTTGTGTTTTGGATGGCTCTTCCTGTTACAGTGTGGAAATGGTAAGGGATGGAATTGTGGAAGACTATTATCCATGTATGAGGATACATTGTGGTGGCTTAGTGGCAGTTGTGGTCGAGGAGTGGCAACATTGAGTTTGTGGTAGTGTAAGGGTTGCTGATCTTTCTTTGGTGGTGCAGCTGTAGTAATGGTGTAACTGTGTTGCCGATTGTGGGGGTGTAGGAATAATTGACAATCATGTCGGCAGCAAGAAGTGTTGTGGTGGTGCTTACGAAGATGTAGTGGTGGTGGAGGGCATGCATTTGTGGTGGGAAGAAATAATGAGGATTTGGTTTCTGGTGGTGTGGTGATGGAATTGTGGTGAAGAGGAATTGTGGTTGTGGAACCGTGGAGGCTTCCACCCCTGTGTAATGGAGTTAGTCGTGGTAATGTTTGAGGCTTTGTGTTGTGATGCTGTAATGGTGGATGGCTTGTGGTGGTGGTCCTGATGGTGGTTGTGGTGTCGATGTGAGGGGGAAGTTGTTGGATTGCTTTGGTGATGGATAGCTTCAGTATATTTTTCGTGTCGTTATTTAAACTGTGTAGCAGTGAAAATGTAAGGGACTTTTATCCCTTCGTGGGGATGACTATGGTGGGTTTCTGGTAGCGTGTTGTAATGATGGTGTGGTGAGCATAAGGATGTTCGTAAAGGTGAAGTTGTGGACGGCTTCCATCTTTATGTTGTACAGATTGTCGTAGTGCCTTTGGATTTGTGATGGTAGATTTGTGTCATAAAAACAAGACTTCGATGATATAAAGAAATGGAGGGAGTAAGGGTTTGTAGCTGGATGTTGTGATAGTGTTGGAGTGATTAATGGTACTTGTATGGGGATGATGAAGCTGTGGTGGTGATTTTGTTTTTTGTACTAGATATGATGATATATATAGAGAGTTTGCTTGGGGCAGAAAGTAGTGGTTGGTTTGTGATGGGGTTTTATGATAGTAAAACGGCTTTGCATTCTTACTCCCTCCTTATGTGGTAGACTGTTGAGGTGGTAGAACTATATGGTGGCGGGTGCGTGGTGGAGGTGTGTATGTAATGAAGAGTTTAACTTCATTTCTAAAGGTGGTGCAAAAAGAGGTTGAGGATTGTGGCAACAGGTGGCTTGTGGTGTGTCTCTTGCGGTGAAGAGGTTGACGGTAATATGAAAGATGCTACTAAGAACTGTTGGAGGTGTTATGGCAGTAACTAGCTGATGATGAAAGTGTGTTATTACAAAGTGCTGAGGGACTTCTGGTAGTTAGTGTGGGGTGGTTTTATGGTGGGATGGTAGAAGGGTGGAAGAATCTTTGGTGGAGGCCTAGTTGTGAAGCTATACTCGGTTTCACGTAGTCTGACGCAATGATTTTGCCAGCCGAAGACAGGTAGATTTGGTAACACTGCACGTTGCACTCGGGCTGTGATTGGTCGATTTCCATTGTGTTTGAACGTGCTCCAAATTGACTTCGTATTCCAACCAAGGACCTCATTGATCTGTAAGATGCCGGATTATACAGATACAAGTTAAAGCAATGATATCTTTAATAATAGATATGTGCCTTTTAAATTACTAGAGATAAACCTGAACGACAATGATAACAAAAACTAAGTAAAGTCGCGACTGGACGCATACGAACAAAAGTCAGCGATTGATTTATTTGTTTAAATTCATTTCATTATGTTTGCTTTCGTTCACACTGCACACGGTTTTATTATAGCAGCAGAGTTCGACTATTATTTTCTCATGGGGTTTGCTTTTATCTACAGTGATGTAATATATTACTTCCCGGCTCCTCTCTGTCGAGGGGACAGATACATGCTTGAGGAGAGGATGCATGGTGACAAGGGATAGGGTGTCCGTCTGTCTGTATGTATGTCTATCTCTTATGATACGAAAATGTTAGGGAATATCAAACACCAAACTTATTCATGTAAGAATTAATTTTACTGAATCTCACTGGGAATACAAACAAATGCAGATTTTTAAAGCTACTGTTACCTATGAAGGTAATGAAAATGTGTATGTACACTATATATATTGAGAATAGCATGTCTTGACCCCAGTGAGGTGTGTGTGTGTGTGTGTGTGTGTGTGCTCACACACATCATTATTATTAGCAGATAAACTAGGCGTAACTAGGGTCAGGTTGTGTATTAGCAGATGAGGTAATGAAGGGAATGGTGTAGACTCTAGACTGTGACACTGTAGTAATGGTAAGAAAAACATTCGAGCCTTCACAGGACCTCGGAACTACCTCACTATGAACGTCTGAATTCCCACCGCAGTCGCTGTGTTCATATGCATCCAGTTGCGACTTCACTTAGTCTTTGTTATCATTGTCGTTCAGGTTTATCTCTAGTAGTTTAAAAGCCACATATTTATCATTAAAGATATCATTGCGTTAATTTGTATCTGTATAATCCGGTATCTTACAAATCAATGAGGTCCTTGGTTGGAATACAAAGTCAATTTGGAGCACGTTCAAACACAACGGAAATCGACCAATTACCGCCCGAGTGCAACGCGCAGTGTTACCAAATCTACCTGTCTTCGGCTGGCAAAATCAGTGCGTCAGACTCGGTGAAACCGAGTATAGTTAGTTTGTATTGTTGGTGAACTAGTGGTGGTGGAGGTGTTGATGACACTTCTAAAGTTAGTAGCAACATTGCTGCTAGGGTTGTATAGTGTTAGTTGTTGGTCTGAGGTGGTGGAGTACTTTGTTCACATCAAGCGATTCGATTCGATTCAATTCATGGAGAATCATATCGATTCATGATTCGTCTTGATGCGACATGTTAATTCCTATAGGAACTGTTCACACCAAGCGAATCAATTCAATTCAAATCATGGCGATTCAAGGCGATTCAGAATCACTGATGCGCGAGGGTCCATTTTTTCATCAGTCACGGCGATTCAGTGGAGGAATGAGCACCATGCTACCGGAAGTCCTGATAAATTTAGTGAGAGCGACGTGCTATTTATGATGCTAAAAAGTGGAACAATGATTTTGGTGCATTCACAACGATAAACATATTATGTCTATTTTTTTACTCTATTCAGTCATAAATGAAGGATGTCTATTTTTTTTACTGTATTCACAACCATAAATAAAGGATATTTTCTTAATATATTCACAACCAGAAACAAAGAATTTATACTTATTTTTACTCTATGCACAACCAGAAATAAAAGATATGTTTTCTTAATGTATTCTGTATTCATAACCAGAAATAAAAGATGTCTTTTATACTGCATGAAACACTACTTCTCCCAACTTTCAGACTTTTTAACAGTTCACTTCTTACCTAAGGTAAATGGCAATCCTTTCGTCAACTCCAACTGCACGTCGGTAATTAGTATTCTGTTTTCTTATGTTGGGTGCAGTCAACTCTACTAGCATTTTAAACTGTTCAGTGGTCATCCTAAAATAATCATAAAACTTGTCTGAATTGTTTATCAAATCTGGGAACAAGTGTCCGAAACTTCCAAAATCAGGTCTTTTTGCATTAATTTCATGCACCCATATTCTTCTTGGACGCCTACGCCTACGCCGCCTCAGCCACAGCAACACCTCTATTTCAGCAAGAGCGTCTACGTCCATCCTCGTTCAAGTCAGCCTTTGCACTACTCCCTGTTGATTCTGACAGTTTGATTTTGTCGGTATGAACGGCGCTGATTCAAAATGAATCGAATCAAATGATTCTCCATGAACTGAATCGAATCGAATCGCTTGGTGTGAACGCAGCCGTAGTGTCGTAGAAGGGCATATGAATGGGATGACAGGAACAGAAGAGCTGAAGGGTGTGTGGCCATTGGGAAGTAAAAAAAAAAAATACTTGCTCATGGAGAAGGAATAAAGTATTTGTCACAGCCTCATCATTGAGCTTATGTCATATAGATTTTTTTTCAACTTCGCAGAAATAGCTGGTAATAAAGTGATTAGAAAAAAAATCCAATACATTGCTTGTGACGGGAGGTCTTTTGACTCTAATGACAGTGACTACAGTAAATGAAAATTTGGCCATGGACACACAAAGAGATATAAGGACTTACTATCCCAGTTTCTCTTACTGTATTCAGAAGAGAAAAATACTAAACTGTAAAGCCTCCCTTCAGGAAAAGACAAAATTAAACCCTTCCCCATACAAGAAACAAGTTGCAGTTTTTGTTATGTCCTCGTTTTATGAAGAGCGTTTTGGGATTGCCCTCATCTGAGGCGTTGTTGAACCATATAGAGAGAATTCTTGACAAGGGTCGAGAGCAATGGTGGGAAATGTGACTAGTCATTGCTGTTTTGTGGTGGAATAGCGAGATTGTCCTGCTTGTGCGCACACTCAGATAAAAGGTGAGAACAGTCATTGAAACCTGGACAGCATTCATAAAACATCTTGAGCTTAAGTTGCGTATAAATTTTTTTGTTTCTCCTTTTATACTACGTCAGTGAAGATAACAACTATATCATAATCAAACTAGAGCGAATATTAATAACGAGAGAAGTACAATGGAAAACAAAAGTACCCCCGACAATATACCGCTGAATGGACAAGCAGTTATCGAAAGCATTGCATTAGATCTTTTATGAATACGGGCTTTAGGTTCGTATTTATAAAGAATCTTGTGTAATTTTCACAATAAAGAAGTCTCCATAATCACTGTGTTCAACGATCGCTTTGCATCTCTTATTTTGTAACATTTGTGAAATGTTTGACAATTGCATGGGCGATGGAAATCTATGTATTTAAAAGTAGTCTTACATAACTCCTATGAGATTTTCAAAATACATTTTGGGAATGTATTCATAAACGATCCCAAATATTTTGTTTAACAATATAATAAATTTTCCGTTGAAATGAATTGGTATGAGAACTGGCTTCGAAGGAGTTTTGTTTTATTGTACTCCTGTTCTTTCATTTTCAACATTTTGATGTCTGTTACTCGCTCTCAGTCGAATAAAACTGCCTGGAATGAGCTGAAAAAAAGTAACAGTGTTTTTCTCACATAAAAGGGTTAATATCCATTCTAGGTTGCCTCTGGACTATTGTAAGCTGTATGAATGATGCGAAAAAGATGAAAGGAAAGCATTCGGGAGCAGAATGCTAATCGCCCGCCAGAATATGATGTTGGCCAAGTCCAAGATTTTCGCCATATCTTGATACCCTGACGGTTTCATGTTGATAGCTCAAGCCGTTCATGAGATATAATGGTGCCAAAGACGGGCAATAAAAACTAGTTGACTGGTAGCCATTTTGCAGACCTTGACCTTGACCCCGACTGCCTTTTTTTTTTTTTTATCGTCCAAGATTTTGGCCATATCTTGATACCCTGAAAGTTTCATGTTGATAGCTCAAGCCGTTCATGAGATATAATGGGAACACACACACACACACACACACACACACACACACACACACACACACACACACACACACACACACACACACACACACACACACACCGAGGCGGGGAAAAACATTATCGCTCCGCCTTGCTAAAGGACGGGCGATAATAAACAAGAAGTCCTACACACAGCTGAGGGTTAGCAAGGTTTGTGAATATTGCCCTTGGATCATGGCGCGCGAGACGTTAAGTGAGTTTCAGAAAAGAAAGAGATCTGTTTTGTCGATGAGACAAAGTGGTTGAGGGACATACTGAGATATGATTCGCCTCAGCCTGTCAGGAGAGTTTGGGTGCAATAAACGAAGGCATAGAGTTTAAGAATAACTGTTTCAGTATGGAGAGAATCAAGGGGTGTATGTTACTTAGGAATATCAGTACAAACGTATGATTATGCTTTACAGTAAATATTAGACTGAATCGCAGATTACTGATTCAATTTTTTTCTTCTCTTAGTTTTTTTTTTTTTCCATTTTCGGTTATATTTACATGTGATCATTTACTTTTAAGTAGTTTGACTCATTTAATAAGAGGTAAGAATTTCGTAATATATCCAGATAGCGTAAATATATACTTTCCCTAACTACCAGAATCCCGCAATGGCAAAAAAGGTTGAAATTAGAAGCACACACACACACACACACACACACACACACACACACACACACACACACACACACACACCAGAATCCCACGATGGCAAAAAAGGTTGTAAGAAAGAAGCACACACACACACACACACACACACACACACACACACACACACACACACACACACACACAAGGGAGGAGGACATAACAATTATGGAGTCACTATATACACATATTGAGTGGCCCTCCATTGGTTTTCATGAGGCCAGTGCTCAGCTACCTTGTTTATAATGAGGTTTGTTAATTCTGGTTATATTTTATCTCTATTAGGTATTTATATTATTAGTTTTTAGAATATATTTTACATTGTAGGATTTTTATTGACAAGTCTAATCTACAAATTTTTATTACACAGCTGGTATCGTCGTCTTTACTTTTATCTTCATACTCTTTAAATGTTTTCCTTTTTTATTCTTTTCGCACCTCTCCTTTTTTTTTCTTTTAAATAAATTTTGGGGTAATTATGTTTGATATTGTTTCTCTTGTTTTAATGGTGCTGTTTCCTGTGTACAGGCTCTGATGATGAAAAGTGTGTGTTTCGAAAGGTTGGCCAGAAATTAACATGATGTGGGTCATAATCTACGCTAGTGTTCCTATTCCTTATACGGCTGCGCTTTCCAAGCAAGTTGATTGATGATAACAAATCTCTCTCTCTCTCTCTCTCTCTCTCTCTCTCTCCACACACACACACACACACACACACACACACACACACAGAAACAGAGAGACAGACAGACAGACAGAGACAGCCAGCCAGACAGACAGTCAGAGACAGACAAAGAGAGAGGGGAGGGACAAACAGACAGAAAGACAGTATGAAAGACAGACAGAATGAGTTGCGTATAAAGAGGAAGGTCGCTAGGCCCGGTAACTGAAAAGAATAGAAAGATAGGGAGGAAAAACGAAGCGGATGTGTGGCAAGGGGAGAAAGAGCTTAAACAGAAAACCAAAAAATATGATGGTGCTGCAGGAGGAGCGAAAAACTAGTAAGAATATAAACGAGATTTAGGGAACATGAAGACGAGCGTTCGCCTCCGTTTCACCGCGGCCGCAGTGATCGAGGGATGAGTTATCCGAATGACTACCTTTGCTATCCTCTTTGCTTTTTGTTTTTCACTATCCGTATTATTATATACACTTCTAACCATCAGTTCAGTGTAAGATTGATTGCGCATACTTGTATGTGTTCGTGTGTGGGTAGTATATCTATCTATCTATGTATCTATCTATCTACATAGAGTATATATAAACATAGAAATTGATATATACATATGTAGATACATATTTACAGTATATATATATATATATATATATATATATATATATATATATATATATATATATATATATATATATATATATATATATTTATATATATATATATATATATATATATATATATATATATATATATATATATATATATATATATATATATATACAGTATATGTCTGTGAGTGTGTGTGTGTGTGTGTGTGTGTGTGTGTGTGTGTGTGTGTATTCAAGCTGTATTTGATATTAAAATCTGGAGATAAAAATTAATGGAGGGGCCCAAATTTTTAACCTTGTCCACATTGTTTCTATTTTTTTATGCAAGGAAGAATGAACCAAAGGCCAGGAGCCCACAAACCGTTCCTTCCAAGAAAAAACAAAAACAATACAAGAGAGAGGCAAACTCGTGATCCGTTCATTTTGATATGCCTGGACACACTGGGTTTGAAAGACTGGAGATCATATGAAGTAGGAAATACAGAGAAAGGGAGACAGTTGCAGAGTTGACCTGTTGCATAAATGAATGACTGGGGATAACGGTTACCTCTTGCATGAGAGAGTTGAACAGGAAATGGATAAGGGTTTGTTGCTAGGCAGGTGCTATGCACCCGACCTAGAGGTGGAGCAATGCAAGAAGATAGTTCAGACGAGCAGTTACCACTGATGTAGCGATAAAAAAAGAAATAAAGATGCAACAGTGCAGTGATAAGACAGAGGTTGAAGAGAGCCAATTAGAAGAGAAGCGTTAATGAGACAAAAATCCTTTGACTTCACCTTGCTGAGAGGAGCTGTATATGAGGAGCCTCCCCACACATGAGTGTTGTACTCTACACAGGGGAGAATAAAACCCGTGTTTAATGTCAACAACTGTTCTTGAGTAAAGAATGTACGGAGTCGGCTTAGCACACAGAATCTCTTGGAAGTAGATTTTAAAGACATGTAAATGTGATTTTTCTAAGATAAATCGCAAGAGAATGAAATCCCCAGTATGTTTAAAGATGCTGCGAGATTGAGGTTGATATTATTCAAAATTTGCAGGTACACCTGTGGAAGACCTCGCCTGCTTGACAGGTGTAGAAACTGAGTTTTTAACTCATTAAAAACAACATGATTCCTTTTACCCCAGTCAGGGGTACGAGCCAAATCAGAAATTTCGTGTGCCATGCCGCATCCGTTGTTTGTTGAAGTAACTGCTGATGGACGCTGTGGGAAACGAATAGCAAGGTGAAGAGTGGAATCGTCAGCATGAGTGATTAGGGATAGATGTACACCTTAGAAGGTCATTGATGAATAAAAGTAAGAGTTGGTGGTAGGACAGCCCTGAGGAACACCACTATTGATAAATGAAGGAGGAGGATGGTGGCCATCTACAACAGCAGCTATAGAACGACCAGAAAGGAAGCTAGATTTAAGGGCATTGTTGAAGGATGAAAACCGAAAGAGGGCAGTTTGGAAATTAAAGATTTATGACAAATGCCAAACTCGATCGAAAGCCTTTGAGATGTCAAGTGCAATGGCTGAGCTTTCGCTAAAGTCCGGGAAGGAGGATGACCAGGGATATGAAAGGTTGGTGAGAAGATTGCCAGTGGAGCGTCCCTGATGGAACCCATACTGACGATCAGAAAAAAGGTTGTGATAGGAAAGAGGCTTTAAATTTTTTGTTGTTAAGAATTTAATTGAGAACTATTGAGATACAGGATGTTAAAGCAGTTGGGCGTGAGTCAGAGGATTGGGAATGGTCACCTTTCTTTGGGGCATGCTGAGTGAAAGCAAACTTATAGCAAGAAGGAAAGGTACAAGTTGATGGACAAAGGCAGGGTGTAAGCACAGAAGCAGTTTTTGAGAACAACAGGAAGGATCCCATCAGGCTCATATGCATTGTTAGGCCAGAGATGTCTGAAAATACTTCAGGTGAAGAAATTTTTATGTCAGCCATGAGGAAGTCAGAGGGGGGAAATGATGGAGAAGCAGCACCGTAATTGTCTACGATGGAACTGGAGGAGAACGCCTGAGCAAAGAGAGCTGCACTATCAGTAGTGGACTTAGCTACAGAGCCATTAGAACAGAAAAGACGAGGGAAGGATTGTCAGGACTCCATATTATTATAATACAACTTATAGCATGGTGGATAGATAGATAGATAAATAGATAGTAGATAGGAGCACCAGCCAAGGTGTGGGAACGGGAAATGTGTCAGCGAGAGCTGACCAAAGGAAATGTGTCTGCATTTCTATAAGGAATGCCAGAGGGCACCGGAAGCGCTACATATATACAGACACACGCAAGCTTCTAGAAACCCTCCCTACGGCTTATACACGTGACATGAGCCCTCCTAGATAAGAATGCAAGGATTAGAGAGTCAGAAAGGGACTAGCAATAGAACCGAAAGGTTGTGGAGAGAGGAAATAAGAAGAGGGGTCCAACGAGACTTAGCTAGTAAATTACGTTCCTGTGTAATACATACAATGCTCAACTTAAACTTTTCTTTGAAGATAATAAATCAAGATCAACTCCCTGTATCCATCTTTAACTTCTCCTACCTTTGACTGCACGATAATTAGAACTAAATCTCAAGATTAACATATTACAAGCTCAAGATTCACATTATAGTTGGTGGCAGCAAAAGTACGAACGTTTTCTTCAAATCTACAGTGAATTCCTACAAAATACAAACTACAAGTTACAAGCTACGAGACATCTCCACGATTAACTACAAGTAACAAGTCTACAAGACATCTCTATAATCTTCTACACGCACCTACAAGTAGCGCCAATGAGTAAATCACGAGAAGAAAGGACCGAGAATACATCCAGAAAGAAAAACAAAACAAGCAAACAAAAAGCAAGTACACAGCAACATCCCCTGATCCCCACCTCTCTCTCCAACCGCCCCCCAACCTCCACCGTTGACGCAGGAGTGCAAGGAAGTCAAAACAATGACAGCAAATACCAAACCCATATTCACAACTCATTTTACTCACTCATCTTCGCTCATGTTACTCATCGCTACTCATTTACTCACCACAGCTACCAGTGTGGGAAGTCGACGTCACCATGCGTGCTTGCTGAGACGACGCCACGCCTATCAATGTGTGTCTGGCACCCCACAACACGTAAATCAACCCGTGAAGGACAATGCTATCACCACGTGCAACACCACTCACACCTTTCCCACCACAGTAAAAATTAGTGAGCTACACAGTTACTTCATTTGTACAATACACAGTAATAGACACATTGGTAGACAACACCTTCTGTACAGACATATAAAACGTGCTGTAGAATTACAACTTACATATATATATATATATATATATATATATATATATATATATATATATATATATATATATATATATATATATATATATATATATATATATATACCTACTTCAGTTATCTGCATATTTCAATCACTAAATACTTGCACCAACAATAAATATTCGACACTGTATGTATTCACTCATTTATTATAGCATTTATTTACTACCAACGAGTGTTACCTTTTATACCTATATATAATACGTGTTTCATACATACAGCTATACATTATTACATCAACAAAATAAAAATGAAAATATACTATCACAGTTGCTCTGTGCGCGATTTAAAGAACTGTATTAAACATATATTAATTAAAGCGGAAACAGACAAATCATGTTAATTAAATCAGAAACAAACAAATCAAGTTACAAGGAAAACCAAGAAAAGAAAAAAAAAATGGCCAGCACAAATAGCATTAGCAAGAATGAACAACATCTTGAACACAATCGTGAATCAAAGATTTCCACACAGTGCTGAAACATACATTGCCTACGATAGGTACAAATGAACAAGAAGTGAGTGTATATAGTTAATGTTGTATATAGTGTATATATATATATATATATATATATATATATATATATATATATATATATATATATATAAAATAACAAAATATGGGGCTATATAATATCATTTTCAATAATATATGTGCAATATAAACTAAGCGGCGCTTTAAAAAATGTCCCAAGGGAATTCGCCAGCAATCGAACAACACTGAACAACACTGAAAAAGCGTAGACAAACGAAGAAAAACAAACTATAGAAAATCAATATACTGAAAAAAAAAAAATACAGTAAGATCACATTACAATTGAAAATAGGTGTAACTGTTAATACAAATGCCAAAATACAGCATAAACTCCTTCTAGAAGTGAAACAAAAAGCAAGCTATTGTTCTCCACGAGCCAGTGGCAAGGCCATCAACTGCAGCATGACCTGATTATCGATGTAAGGACTGCAGTTACTACAATATTACTGCAATTACTACAGTTATGTAATGACAAACGATTGCATTATGTTACAGCTGTTACAATTATGTAACTACAAATGATATGTAACAATCACAATACAATTATTGTGTAACAATTCATATATACAATGTTAGTACAACTCTATATTACTACAATGTTGCCACAATATTACTACAATGTTAATAAAATTATTTTACATTTGCTACAGTTATGTAACTGCAAACAATATGTAACAGTTATAATACAATTATGTACAATAAAAATACAATAATGTAACAGTTCATACTATGTTACTATAATTCTGTATTACCAGAATCATCATACAAGTTAGGTGAATTATTAGAAATTACTATAGGGATAATTCCATATGTAATGACGTAGCAATATTACCAATGCACAATTGTATGCGTATGTCTGTTATGCATACACATTTTACAGTACAATATTTCATACAGTATTTCATAATCATTTTAACTATAACACATTTGTTCAATTATGTATATAACTTGTTTAAAAAGTATTACGTTTCTAAAATATTGCTGGATCATTGCAATATTAACATGAATGTTATATCCTTGATATCATAATAAAGAATGAACACAGTATACCTGAATATGTACTGTATTTAATAAGCCCTAAAACTGATACATATAATCATAAATTTTCAAACCATCACAGTAAAGTTAAAGAAGCTATACTTAGGGGGATGTCTGAACTTCCGACCTTCAACTTAACAGTGATGAATTTATCCATATTTGTACGGTGGCAAAGAAATTGTGGTAGGCTACTCGGATGAATGAACTGATCTTTGTTTACCCATATTACTCTAATACATTCTGTGAAAAAAAGGACAGATAACTATTTTAGAAGAAAAACATTCTCCCACAGCCATATAAAAATGAATTTGAGCCGTTAAGTAAGATTTATAAAGATCTGAACATTAATCCAATACCCCAATATGTAAAAAAACAAAAAAGTTATAATTATCATCATGAAACAATTGCATTTAAAGTAAAGGTTGTAGAGATGTGTACATAGGTCAACATGGAAGACTAATGAAAAAAATAAACAACACTAATATTCGCAAAGAACATCACAAGAATCTAGCAATAATTTTAAACACATACAAAAAAACAGTCACTATCGATTGGAAAAAGTAATAAACAGTAGCCTATATAAATCACCATTTTGTGTTGAAAGGTAAATTGCGAAAGTTACATTAAGACAAACAACTGCATGAATTTGAAGATGAAATATTGTTGTGGTTAATATAGGAGAATAATAATATAAAGAGAGCTAATAAATGATGTTTTGATATTAAGTTCCATATATGTTTATAAATTTTCACCATTAAGTGCGTTTCATCAGCCCTCGGGAGTAGTTCCTGACCAATCCCCTTTGCTGAACCTTCTCAGTGTTTCAGTAACGCAGAGAGTAGGCCAGCATGCTCTCCAATACAAGTTTCTCTAACTGTCAACATCAATCTCTATGCACAGTACACACTAAACTTCCTTTTCAAAAAAAAAAAAAAAAAAAAAAAATGGAGCACCCATACCATGCCTCGGAGTCGCAAGGGGGAGGGGGGGACCATAAATGTCCCCACCATCCGCCTCTCTCCCGGTGACGACTCTTTGAGCTGCCTGGATCCACTATCTGACCCTCTTCTTCATTTCTGCAACATTCGCGGCATTTCCCCTAACTTTCTGTCGAATATCACCTTTTCTCCTCTAAACCTCACCTTCTCTTCCTGTCTGAGACTCAGCTGTCTGAGACAATTGACAGAAAACCTTTTCTGTGTCCTCCTACTTTCTCTATACTCATTTCAAAGCCAAAAGTGGATGTTGTGTATATGTATTCAACGACCTATCTTCCTCTCGTGTTCCTGAATTCGAGTCTTCCTAATTCTCTACTCTCTGGCTATGGCCTTCTTGTCATTCTCTGACTAAATATATCTGCGCTGTTTACTTATCTCCTAATGCTACTGACTATCAAAAATTCATCGACTATCTTACTTCTATGATGGAACACATTCTTTCCATTTCTCCTTTCTCTGAAATGTCCATTCTTGGAGATATCGATGTTCACCACCACCTTTGGCTCTCCTCTCCTTTCACTGATCCACCTGGTAAACAAGCCTTCATCTTTTCTATCTTTAATGACCTAGAGCAGCTTGTACAGCACCCTACCCATATTCCTGACCACCTTGGAGAGGGCTTCAACATACTTGATGTCTTCCTTACAACTATTCATTCTGCTTACACTATTAATCTTTTCTCTCCATTGGGCTCCTCCGATCATAACCTCAGTACCCTACCCTGTCTTATTGCTCTGGTACAGCCTGTGGACCCTCCAAAGAAACGTCTGTGGCACTTTGGAGCTGCCGATTGGGAAGCCCTCAGGCAGCATTTCCTTGATTTTCCCTGGAATGATTATTGCTTCCATGGCCAAAGGCCATCTGAGTGTGCCTCTCGCGAGCATGGAAGCATAAATTCCTTTCTCATATCCTTTGACTAATGCAAGAAAGCCATGGTTTAATCACTCTTGTTCTGCTGCTGTCCGCAACAAGGAGAGGGCCAATAATAGGTACCAGAGCCAACCCACCCCTGAATCACATTTCTTTTTATGTACTTGCCCGGAATCGTGCTGAGTCTGTTCTTCGCTCCGCTAAAAATAATTTCATCCATACTAAATGCTCTCAACTCTCGAACTCAAATTCTTCCCGCTCCTCATCACCCTTCCCTCCTCTTTTCTATTCTGATGGCTCTGTGGCTATTTCTTCTACTGAATAAGCAGATCCCTTCACTCAGACTTTCTTCTCCAGTTCCACCTTAGACTATTCCGGTGTTGTTCCTCCTTCACTTCCCCCCTCTGACTTCCTGACGGCTGACATTAAAAATTCTTCAGCTGATGTATTCTTTGCCATCACTGGCCTCAAAATTAACAAGGCATATGGACCTGATCGAGTCCCTACTGTTGTCCTCAAGAACTGTGCTTCTGTGCTTACACACTGCCTAGATAAACTCTTTCGCCTTTGACTTTCAACTTGTACCTTTCCTTCTTGCTAGAAGTTTACTTACATTCAGCCAGTCCCGAACAAGGGTGACCATTCCCAATCCCCTAACTATCATCCAGTTGCTTTAACATCCTGTGTCTCAAAAGTTTTGGAGTCTATTCTTAACAGAAAAATTTTAAGGTATCTTTCGTATCACAGCCTTCTTTCTGATCGTCAGTATGGGTTCCGTCAGGGTCGCTCCACTGATGATCTTCTCACCTACCTTTCAGACTCCTGGTCATCCTCCTTTCAGGACTTTGGCGAAAGTTTTACCATTGCACTTGACATCTCAAAGGCTTTCGATCGAGTCTGGCATAAATCTTTAATTTCCAGACTGCCCTCTTATGGTTTCTATCCATCTATCTGTGCCCTTATCTATAGCTTCCTTTCTGGTAGTTCTATAGCTGCTGTTGTAGATGGCCACTGTTCTTCTCCTAGATCTATCAACATTGGTGTTCCTCAGGGCTCTGTCCTATAACCGACTATCTTCCTTCTATTTATCAATGACCTTCTAAGGCTAAGCTAAACATCTAACCCTATCCACTCGTATGCTGATCATTCCACCCTTCACCTTTCCATTCGGTTCCTGCAATGTCCATCTCGGCAGTTACTTCAACAAACAAGGGATGAGGATATGGCCCACCAAATGTCTGACTTGGCTCGTATCTCTGACTGGGGTAAAAAAAAAAAAAAAAAAATCTTGTTTTTAATGCATCAAAGACTCAGTTTTTACACCTATCAACCCGTCAAAATATTCCACATGAGTACCCACTAATTTTTAATAAAATCCAGCTCAATCCTGCATCATCCTTGAATATACTTGGGGTTTAATTCACACGGGACTTATCCTGAAAAGATCATATTGCATCTCTTGTAAAATTTGCTTCCTAGAGATTAGTTTTTTATGCAAGAAAGAAGGAACCAAAGGCCAGGGGATTGCAAACCATTCCTTCCAAGAAAAAAACAAAAACAATACAAAAGAGAGCCAAATTCAAGATCTGTTAATTTCGAGATGCCTGGACACACTACGTTTGAAAGACTGGAAACCATAGGAAGTAGGAAATACACACAGATGGAGACAGTTCAAAAGTTGACCTGTTGCATAAATGAAGGACTGGGAATAAAGGTTATCTCTTGCATTAGAGAGTTGGACAGAAATGGGATGAGAGTTTGTTGCTATACGGGTGCTACGCACCCGTCGTACAGGTGGAGAGATGCAAGCAGACAGATTAGGGGACCAGCGATCACTGAAGTAGCGATAGAAAAGAGATAAAGATGCAACAGTGTGGCGAAGAGACAGAGGTTGAAGGGAACCAGTAAGAGAAGGAGAGCTGATGAGACGAAAAAGCCTTAGACTCCACCCTACTGAGAAGAGCTTATGTGGGAAGCCTCCTCACACATGAGAGTTGTACTCTACACAAGGGCGAATAAAACCCGTGTATAAAATCAACAACTATGCAGGGGTAAAGAAAGTATGGAGTAGACTAAGCACACCTAATCTCTTGGAAGAAGGTTTTACAAGAGATGCAATATGATCTTTCCAAGATAAGTCCCGAGTGAATGAAACCCCAAGCATGTTCAAGGATGATGCAGGGTTGAGCTGGATATTATTAAACTTTAGTGGTTACTCCTGTGGAAGATTATGTCAGTTTGATTGATGTAAAAACTGAGTTTTTGATGCATTAAAAACAACCATATTATTTTTACCCCAGTCAGAGATACGAGCCAAGTCAGACATTAGGTTTGCCATAGTCTCATCCCTTGTTTGTTGGAGTAACTGCTGAGATGGATGTTGCGGGAACCGAATGGAAAGATGAAGGGTGGAATGATCAGCGTACGAGTGGATAGGGTTAGATGTACAGCTTAGCCTTAGAAGGTCATTGATGAATAAATGGAAGAGAGTCGGTGATAGGACAGAGCCCTGAGGAACACCAATGTTGATAGACCTAGGAGAAGAATGATGGCCGTCTACAACAGCGGCTATAGAACGACCAGAAAGGAAGCTATAGATGAAGGCACAGATAGAAGGATAGAAACCATAAGAGGGCAGTTTGGAAATTAAAGACTTATGCCAGACTTGATCAAAAGCATCTGAGATGTCAAGTGCGGTGACAAAGCTTTTGCCAAAATCTCAAACGGTGGATGACAATGAGTCTGAAAGGTAGGTGAGAAGATCTCCAGTGGAGCGCCCCAGACAGAACCCATACTGATGATCAGAAAGAAGGTTGTGATACGAAAGATACTTTTAAATTTTTCTGTTAACAACTGACTCGAAAACTTTTGAGACACAGGATGTTAAAGGAACTGGACGATAGTTAGAGGGTTGGGAATGGTCACCCTTCTTTGAGACTGGCTGAATGAGAGCAAACTTCTAGCAAGAAGGAAAGGTACAAGCTGAAAGACAAAGGCAAAAGAGTTTACTTTGGCAGGGTGTAAGCACAGAAGCACAGTTCTTGAGGACAATAGGAGGGACTGCATCAGGCCCATATGCCTTATTAGTATTAAGGCCAGTGATAGCAGAAAATACATCAGCTGAACAAATCTTAATGTCAGCCATGAGTAAGTCAGAGGGGGAAAGTGATCGAGGAACAGCACAGGAATTGTCTAAGGTGAAACTAGAGGAGAAAGTCTGCACAAAGAGATCTGCTTTATCAGTAGAAGAAATAGCTACAGAGCCATCAGAATAGAAAAAAAGGAGGGACAGATGATGAGATAAAGTTGTTACAAAGCTTTTTGGCAAGATGCCAGAACGAGCGGGATAAATTCGAGTTGGGGAGTTGAGAGCACTCAGTATGGATGAAATTATTTTTAGCAGAGCGAAGAACAGACTTAGCACGATTCCGGGCAAAAACACAAAAAAGATGTGATTCAGGGGTGGGTTGGTTCTGGTACCTTTTATAGGCCCTCTCCTTGTTGCGTACATCATAAGAACATGCGTAAACTAAGACTTCCTGGCATTAGTCAACGGATATGAGAAGGGAATGTATGCTTCCATGCCCGAGAGAATAGCCTCCATAATGCACAAGGCACACTCAGATGGCTCCTGGCCATGGAAGAAATAATCATTCCAGGGAAAATCAAAGAAGTACTGCCTGAGGGCCTCCCAGTTCACAGCTCCAAAGTGCCACAGTCGATGTTTCTTTGGAGGGTCTGCAGGCCGTACCTGAGCAATTGGACAGGTCAAGGTAATTAGGTTGTGATCGGAGGAGTCCAACGGAGAGGAAAGATTAACAGTGTAAGCAGAAGGATTAGTTGAAAGTAAGAGGTCAAGTATGTTGGAGATTAACAGTGTAAGCAGAAGGATTAGTTGAAAGAAAGAGGTCAGGTATGTTGGAGCCCTCTCTAAAGCAGTCAGGGATACACTTAGGGTGCTGTACATGCTGCTCCAGGTCATTAACCCGCCGCATGCCGGCTATTTTTAGCCCTCTGGGTCACCTCAGTGCCGGTGTCATATGCACGGAGTGACTTTATGCTGGAAGTTACCGTTCCCTTCTTTGTTATGCCTAAATTAACCAAACCTAACCTAACCTTAACCTAACATTATCCTAGATCAACCTAACCTAAATAAATCTAAATTAAACTAATCTTAATTCATGAAATGACTAATTTCATAATCTGCCTGTAACATACATATATATCCTTATCTATATATATCCATATATCGACCTATAGTTACCTACAGGTCGATAAGATATCCAACTATCTTCCTGGCACATGTATTTCATACAATGTTGTTGATAAATGGCACAAAGTTTGGGATAATATGCAGATACTTTCAAAATAGAAGCCACTCGGCCACTCGGCGCATGTGCAGTGAGCGGAACGGTGACTTCCAGCATAAGTTACTCCGTGCATACGACACCGGCCATTTTTCGACCTTTTTTTAGGGGGGCTAAAATGATAGATTTTGATGTGGAAACAATAAATTTCGCCATTAAAATGCTCACCGAGGCTCGAAAATGAGTTTTATTGGGTCCTGCATACTCATGTACAAGTACAGCTGCTCTTTCACGCTCACCACGTACAGCACTATGTACAGCACTGGGTGAGGCACACAGACAGAGTGAGGCAGAGCAAGCATGAGCGGGGGAGTGAGTGAATGTATGGCCTTGACAGCCTGGGGGATGGTAGAGGAACAGTTTCCTTACATGCCTGCCAATTTTTACCCGCGAATCTTGAAAAATGCGGTCACAGTGAAGTTTTTTATTTTAGACCATTTTAAAACGGCACTGTCACTGGCCACGGCATTGTCAGACAGTTTTAAAACGGCACTGGCACCCAGAGAGTTAAGGATAGAAAAGATGTAGACTTGTTCACCAGGTGGATCAGTGAAAGGAGAGGAGAGCCAAAGGTGGTGGTGAACATTGAAATCTCCTAGAATGGAGATTTCAGAGAAAGGAGAAATGGATAGAATGTGTTCCATCATAGAAGTAAGATAGTCAAAGAATTTTTCATAGTCAGTAGAATTAGGAGATAAGTAAACAGCGCCTATAAATTTAGTCAGAGAATAACAAGAAAACCGAAGCCAGAGAGTATAGAATTCAAAAGACTCAAGTTCAGGAAAACGAGAGCAAGATAAGTTGTTGCGTACATAAACACAACAACCACATTTGGCTTTGAAATGAATATAGAGAAAGTAGGAGGAAACAGAAAAGGGTTTGCTGTCAGTTGCCCCACATAACTGAGTCTCAGACAGGAAGAGAAAGTGAGGTTAAGAGGAGGAGAGGTGATGTTCGACAGAGAGAAAGTTAGAGGAAAGACCGCGAATGTTGCAGAAATGAAGAAGTGAGTGAGACAGTGGTTCTAGGCATCTCTCTGAGTAGTCACCGGGAGAGGGGAGGATGGTGGGTGAATTTAAGGTCCCCCCCCCCTGGGGACTCCGAGGCCAGATTGTTTTTATTGGAAAAGGAAGTGTTCTGTGTACTGTGCATGTAGTTTGGTGCTGACAGTTAGAGAAACTTGTATTGGAGAGCATGCTGGCCTACCCTCCATGTTATTGAGACTCTGAAGAAGTTCAGCAAAGAGGGATGGTCAGCAACTAGTCCTGAGGGCTGATGAAACGGGAGCTCCAGTTCTCCCTTTCATCGGCTTTCCAAACACCTTGAGAGTACTGTCCTGCTCGACTGGTGTTACCCCAGCACAGTTGTTGACTTAATACATGGGTTTTATTCGCCCCTGTTTGGAGTACAACTCTCATGTGTGGGGAGGCTCCCAACATACAGCACTTCTCAATAGGGTGGAGTCAAAGGTTATTCATCTCATCAATTCTCCTTCTCTTACTGGCTCCCTTCAACCTGTCTCTTCGCCGCACGGTTGTCTCTTTATCTCTTTTTTATCGCTACTTCCATGGTCACTGCTCCTCTGAACTGTCTGCTTGCATCCCTTCACCTCTACGACGGGCGTGTAGCACCCGTGTAGCAACAAACTCCCATCCATTTTCTGTCCAACTTTCTAATGCAAGAGTTATCCGTTACTCCCAGTCCTTCATTTATGCAACAGGTCAACTCTGAAACTGTCTCCCTCTGTCTGTATTTCCTACTTCCTATAATCTCCAGTCTTTCAATCACAGTGTGTCCAGGCATCTCGAAATGAATGGATCTTGAATTTGGCTCTCTTTTGTATTGTTTTTGCTTTTCTTCTTGGAAGGAACACTTTACGGGCTCAGCCTTTGTTTCGTTCTTCCTCGCATAAAAAAATACCTGTTTATGTGTGTGTGTGTATTTATATATATATATATATATATATATATATATATATATACATACATAGAGAGAGAGAGAGAGAGAGAGAGAGATAGCGTAACTCGTAACTCTCCATGTACACTTATTCACCCTAAAAATATCTTGAATTAATGACGAAAGGTAGGTGGTTCCCCTCATTAAATTTTCCTGCGAGATGCATTATATATATATATATATATATATATATATATATATATATATATATATATATATATATATATATATATATATATATATATATATATATATGAACGTGGAGAACCAAATCGATTGTGTAATTGGGAATAATGTGGTGAAGAATGTAGAAAACTTTAAATATCTGGGAACGATTGTATCGTCTAATGGATCATTAAACAATGAAATTGAGGACAGGATTAGACAGGCTTGGAGAGCAGTTGGAATGTTGAAATCTGTTTGGAGTAATAATATGCTTTCGGTTCATACTAAAGTGAGAACATACAAGTCCATGGTTAGACCAATTTTAATTAACGGGCATGAGTCATGGTACAGTACAATTGCAACAGATCAGAAAGTATTAGGATTTGAGAATAAAATACTGAGAAGGATTCTTGGGGTAAAGTGGCAAGATAGAGTTACAAATGCAAGAGTAAGGGATATTACGAGAGTGGAACCAGTTAATGAATATGTGAGACTGTCTCGCTGGAAGTGGCTGGGGCACATATACAGAAAAGAAGGTAGTTTAATACAGGATGTGCCAGAGTGGACTGCTAGAGGAAGAAGAGGTAGAGGTAGGCCGAGAGAACCTGGTTGAGGACAATGAAAAAAGAAGCAGGAGATGAGTGTTGGTGGGACCTGAAGGAGATGGCAAGAGACAAATATTGGTGGAGAGAGTTCATTGAGGCTCTATGCATCCCGTGGGGTGCCACAGGAAATGATATATATATATATATATATATATATATATATATATATATATATATATATATTGATAGATAGGTAGAGATAGATAGATATGGATATAGGTATAGTTATGTATATGGGTTGCGCAGCCATTTTCATCATCAGAAGTGAAAGAAAGATTATTAAAAATAAAGAGATATGCTCAGTAATAATTAAGAAACACAAAGTAGTCTTTCAGCTGGAAATAAAGAAAATATTGCAGGCTCTAAGTAATGCTGAATGACATACTAAAAAAAGTGATGAATGACATACTAAAAAAAGTGATAAGAGAATCAGCGTAGGTAGAAGGGAAACTTAATAAAACCACAGCCAAGAAGTACTCGGAAAAGACACTCATGTTCATGATAAAAAGAAAAGAGATAAAAGTAAAAGCATTGAAAGATGAAGTAGAACGAAATGAATTAAATAAGCTCATCAACAAGAGACAAAGATGAGAAAAAAGAAATCGAAACATGGATCAGATCAAAGAAACCATCAACAAAGGAAAAAGTCTGAAACAGGTCTATCTATCTATCTATCTATCTATTGCCAGACGCCTCAATCCCGTTTGGGGTGGCCACAAACAAATCGCCTCCAAGGCGCCCTGTCCCCCGCCATTTCACTGCCCTGCTCCCAACTCACACACCCCTCTCTCATATACCTCTCCACCCCATCCCTCCATCTCATCCTCGGCCTCCCCCTCCCTCTTCCCCCCTCCACCTCACTCACATACACTCTCTTCGTCAGTCTTTCACCCTCCATCCTCTCCACATGGCCAAACCACCTCAGTGTGTTCCTCATAACGCTTCCTATCACATCCACATCAACACCACAACGCTCCTTTATATCCTCATTCGTCAGCCTGTCTCTGCATGTGACTCCACAGGCTCCTCTTAAATAACTCATTTCCACTGCTCTCACTCTTGACTTGTGTCCTTCCAACAACGTCCAAGCTTCACTTCCGTACGTTAGAGTTGGTATCACAATACTGTCATATAGTAACTTTTTCACTTCCATGCTCACTTCCCTGTTTCTTATCACTGCTTTCAAAGAACCAGCAACCTTTCTTCCCTGCTGTACCCTTTCAAGCACTTCACCCTCCAAACCTCCATCCTTACTCATCACACTACCCAAGTACTTAAACGTACTCACATTTTCCAATTCCTCACCATCCAACCTCGCTGTACATTCACTGACTTCACCTCTCTCAAAGACCATCACTTTACTCTTCCCTACATTCACCTTTAGATTCCGTTTCTTACACACTCTCTCAAACTCATCCACCAAGCCTTGCAGCTCCCCTTCGTCTTCACTCAACAACACAGTATCATCTGCAAACAACAGTACAGGGAGTTTCCAAACACTATCCTCTCTCACCAGGGCCACTCCAACATCCACTACCCTACCTTGTACCTCTTTTATTACCCCATCCATGTACAGATTGAACAACCATGGAGACATGACACATCCCTGTTTCAAACCAACTTTCAAAGAGCAAAAATCACTTAGTTCACCATCCACACACACTGCAGCCTTCGCACCATCGTACATACTCTTCACAGCATTCAACAAATTCCCATCTACTCCATATATTCTTAACACTTTCCACAATCCTTGTCTATCCACCCTGTCTTATGCTTTCTCCAAATCCATGAAAGCCGCATACAACTTCTTTCCCTTCTCTAGAAACTTTTCCACTAAAGATCTAAGAATGAATATCTGATCCACACAACCTCTTCCCTTCCTAAAGCCTCCCTATTCTTCTCCAACTAATTTCTCTGTTCTTTCTCTAACTCTGTCAATAAGTATCCTACCATACACTTTTCCTATTATACTAAGAAGACAAATGCCCCTATGATTACCACACACTTCTTTTTCCCCTTTTCCTTTGTACAAGGGAATAATTATACCTGACTTCCAATCCTCCGGGACTCTACCTTCCTCCCAGGCCAATCTGCACAACTTCCACATCCATTCTACTACTATCTCTCCCCCATGCTTCAGCATTTCACCACACACTCCATCAATTCCTGGGGCTTTCCCCGATTTAACTTTCTTCATTGCTTCCACAACTTCTATCCTACTGATTTCTTTCTGTCTTCTCACCTCCCTCCTTCTCCCAGCCATTCCCCAGCCACTTATACTCGCATTACTTCCATCCTCTACGTTCAACAAATCCTTAAAGTGTTCTCTCCATCTGCTCACTTTTTCTCCCTTCTCCACTAGTAATCTACCATTTTTATCTTTCACTCCCCTGCTAACTTCACTTCCACCCTGTCTTACTCTTTTCACCTCTCTCCAGAACATTTTCTTACAGTCCCTCCACTTTACACTCAAATTCCTTCCAAATTCCTCATCCACTCTCTTCTTACTCTCTCTTTCTAATCTTTTCACCTCTCTCTTTCTTTCTACATATAATTCTCTTCCGCCTCTCAACTTCTTCCACGCCCCTATTTCTCATCCATTCATTGTATGCTTTCTTCTTTTGTGCCACAGCCTGTTTCACCTCTTCAGTCCACCACGCTGTTCCTTGCACCCCCCTCCGTCTTCTCTTCCTTCCACACACCACATCACATGCTGCACATATTTCTTTTGTAAATATTCTATACACACCTTCCACATCTCCCATCTGCTCCATTTCATATTTGCCCAATCGTTCCTCCACTTCTCTCTTATGCTCTGCCTTTTTCTCATCTTCTTGTAACCTTTCCACTTTCCTTGCAACTACTCCTAGTGGTCAGAAAGTCCACTCCCCCAACCTCTATAAACTCTTGCATCCATTACACATCTTTGCATCCTTTCATCCACACACACATAATCAATCATTGCCTTCCTTCCATTCAGTTCACCACCCACCCTTCTCATCACTCGCCATGTATACCTGTGGATCATTTTATGCCTGAAGAGGGTATTGGCTATCACCAACCCCCTCCCAGCACAAATGTCCTCTAACGCACTCCCATTCTCATCTATCTTAGCAGGCACACCCCACTCACCAACTATTCCATCCACCTTCACATTCCCAACTTTACCATTCATATCACCAATCAAAAACACTTTCTCATTCCTTCCAAACTTTTCCATGCACACTTCTACATTTGTCCAGAACTCTTCTCTCACTCTTCTAGCACGATCTTGCGTTGGCGCATACACACACACAATCGCCCACATTTGTATTCCAACTTTCAACTTTACCCACACAATCCTTGACCCAACTAATCCATAATGCCTTATGCTCCTCTTCCATCTCTTACTCACAACTATACATACTCCTTCCTTTGCCCTCTCATTCTCACCTACTCCTGCACATATACCCCATCCATACTCCCATTCTCTCACACTTTCTCTTCTCCATTTTGTTTCAGTTATTCCACATACATCCACTTTCGCACCCTCAAGCACTTGGACAATCTCTCTCTCTTTCACCTCATCATTCGCTCCCCTTACATTCCAAGTTCCAATTACCATGTCCTTTGTCCGGTCCTTGGTCGTCATCGTTTGGTCAATCCTTGTCCGAGGCTTGTTGTTTGTTTTTTTAGTTAGTTGTTTTCCGGGGAGGGGCACTAACCCTCCGCCAACCCTTTTAGTCGCCTTTCACGACAAGCAGGGATACTGGGGGAGTATTCTTGAAAAAAAAACCTACCCCCAGGGGGGTATGAAGCAAAATGACACTAGGAGAGCAACAAATTATATCACTGAAAGACGAATATGGAGAAGTAATGCAGAGTTAAGATGGTGAACAGAGTTGAAAAATTTTACAAAGAACTGTATGCATCAAAGACAGTAGAACAATTGGTTAATTTTTCAGCTGACACAAGTGAAATACATGAGGTTACACCAGACGAAATAAACATTTCACTTAAAAATAAGAAAAGAGGGAAGGCGCTGAAGAAGATGGACTAATAGCAGATTTAGTGTCGGATGCTGGAGTAGAAGTGCAAAACACGCTTGCCCACTTATTTACTCAATGCATAGAAAAGACGAAAATTCCCAAATTATGGTGTAACGGAATAGTTACTGACTTTACAAAAAAGGGGGGATTCAAAAGATCTTACTATCGACCCATTAACTTATTATCATTTACAAACTCTTTAATGCAGTCCATATGAACAGAATAACAACCAATTTGGAAGAAAATCAACCTTGTGAACATACCAAAGTGGGTATTCGACCACTGACCACCTACACACAATGAATCAGCTAATTGAGAAAACTACTGAATATAGTAAACCACTGTGCTTAGGAGAAAAGGCTTTTGACTCAGTGGAGCACATGGCAATCGCGGGAACAAGGAGTAAATGAGAACACTGTAAAATTGTTCGAAAATATATTTCAAGAAGGAACTGCTAAAGTTAAATTACATAAAAACTCGGAAAAAAGTAAGATTGAGAAGGGCGTGTGCCAGGGAGATTCAGTTTCACAAAAATTATTTGCATGTCTGAAAAGTATTTCCAGAAAGCTAGATTGGGAAAACAAATCAGTAAACATAGATGGAAAAAAGCTAAACCATTTAAGATTTCCAGATGAAATTGACCTAATCTCAGAAACAGGAGAGACATTGCAAGAAATGTTAAATGACCTGACAGAGAAAGTCTATAAGAAGGCCTAAAGATGATCAAAAGTAAAACTAATGTTTAATCCACATACAGCAAAGAGCATCATGAAAATAAGCAAAGAAATTTTTGAAGAAGCCTAGGAGTAGAATAACTTGAGGTAAATACCAGAGTTAACGAAAGACCATGATAGCAAAATAAAAATGACGCATTGATATTAGATGGAATGCTTTCGATAAACAAAAAGACATTATGAAAAGCAGTTTGCCAATATGTATGAAAAGAAAAGTGTATAATGGCTGTATAATTCCAGCAATGGCGTACGCTGGTGAGACCTGGAAACCGACAAGATCGATGGAAAAGAACTAATCACTTCTCAGAGCGCACTGGAAAGGTTATTGTTGGGATTATCTTTAATAGACAGGAAAAGATAAACTTGGGTGAGAGAGCAGACTAAAGTTAGACTTTATAAACGTTATACATGATCAGAACCGGAGATGGGCAGGCCATGTAGCAAGAGAAATGGATAACCGATGGAGCAAGAAGCTGAATTAGCGGACGCCAAATTATTGTAAGCATAGCAGAAAAAGGCCAGACAAGAGATGAAGAGATTAGATAGAGAAATTTCTGCAGGGAAAACGTGACAAAGACTGGCTCGGTCAAGGAATTCGTGAAGGTTTGGAGAGTCCTTTGTTGAACAGTGAACTTGAAATGGTTGATGATGACGATGATGATGGTGATTATATATATATATATATATATATATATATATATATATATATATATATATATATATATATATATATATATATATATATATGTCTCTGTGTGTGTGTGTGTATAGATAGATAGATAGATAGATAGATATACACATACTCTAGCAGGGATAGCAGGGATATTACTGGTGACCTCAAATTACCTCCGACCAGTGACGTCAAATGACCTCGGAGGTCAACCTCACGTAGCCTATGTCCGAACTGGAGGTCATATAAGTCTCCATGCCCGAAATTGGCCTGCAGGGTCAAGTTGTTTGAGTGTGCATTACTCTGATCTCAAATTATCTCTGACCAGCGACCTCAAATGACTTCGGAGGTCAACCTCACATAGCCTGTGTCCGAACTGGAGGTCATGTGAGTATCCATGCCAAAAATTGCGCTGCAGGGGTACCCGGCATTGCCCGGATCAAAAAGGCAAACACTACCTGTGATCTCAAATGACCCAGATCTGAATTTTGATCCCCCTAAAACCATCCTTGGGCCAACCTGATTCAGAATATATATGGGTCTGGGGTTATCTGGCCCTTGGTTTGGGCGTGATTGAAGGACAAACAAATAAACAAAAACAATACGGTCCTTAAATATATATATATATAGATAGATAGATAGATAGATATAGATATAGATATAGATAGATAGACAGATAGATAACCCTATCTCCCTCGTGAGGACAGGGTCCACCTGGCCAGGCTGAGATGTGGGCATCATCCAGCCCTCTTAAGTTATCAGAAGAGGCTGGATGACTCCGTCGCTGATGCCTGTCCAGGATGTAACACAGCACTCCATACTATTAAGCACATTATGGAAGACTGCATTGCCGTGGCCTTCCTTAGGGACTTCAGGCTGTTCGGCCACTCTGCCTAGGGAACAACTACTACTAGTACGTCACTGTTGTAAACTGTTTACAAACGTCACTCTTGTACACAATTTACACTGTGGAAAAAGAACAAGAATTAAAACAAACGTAATTTTCTCCCAGGAAAGGCATCATAGGCGAGGAGGAGAATGATGGTGGCACCATGTTCTCCATGGGATATGTCTTTCCTGATGATGACAATTTATGGCTCGACAGAAGGAAGATAACAGTCACGGCGCACGAGTTTAAAGGTGCCATTATCGTACCCTGGCAACCTACCAGTCAACAGTGCATCCGATTTCGAGTCATACATGAATCATATTATTATTATAAATGAATATATTATACACAAATATTATTATATACGAATATATTATATATGAATCACACGTGTATCATATTATACATGAAATCGGATGCACTGTCGACGGGTAGGTCGCCAGGGCATGACAATGACACCTTCAGACTCATGCACCAGGAATATAGTATGCCCAATACAGCCTTTGGCGCTATCACTAAGCCCCTTTCTTGGGGGCTTTGGTGGAAGCAACGTGGCAGAGATGAGAGGAGTGGAGGTGGCACACTGCGAGTGGGCAGGTAAGGAATCAGACGAGGTGGAAATCTCGTAATATCTACAAGGCAATAAGCAGGTGACTAATGGGGCAGTTCGCACACTCAGCTGATTCAGATGAGATGCCAGAGGCCACATGATACTTAACTTATGAGCACACTCTTCAAAGTATGGTGTAGTCGCGATTGCGTGTATGTCAGTGATGTGAAGTAGCTAGAACATCACCACGGCAGGAATGTTCGTGATCAGATGTGTAAAGGTTAACGTGCCTATCATGGCGTTTCTCACCAAGTCATGCTTTATCATTATAATGCACTCTTTAGGTATTCTGCTTTACTAACAGACAAACTATTTTCTTATAGTTGATAAATCATTACAGATGTAATGTCATACAAAAGATAAAAATCATGGCAGCCATGTTACTTTCATTTACAATAAGGAACGTCCTATTGCTCCGTATGTAATTACGTCAACTGTCTGCCAAGTGTCTAGTGACTGATCATTTCCAGGGTCACTTCCACTTGAGTCAGATCAGTATGATGATTGGCTACGGAAGTCTGAGAAGACATAGTGACGTTTAACTCAGACCACTATAATCCTTAGTCAACAAAGGCCTACAAATATACAAATATTCAAATAAATACCACCCTAGGGATTTTTCGTATTTGTTCGTAACTTTCGCCTGGAAAATGTCCGTAGCAAAAGGGAGTTAGTAAATATGGGTCATAATCTCTTGGATGCAGATTTGGCAAAAGGTAATGCGACCTTTCCAAGATAACTCCAGAGGAAGTGAAACCCCTAAAATAGTGAGAGATGGTACATGATTAAGTTGGAAATAGTTGAATATCCCAGGATTCTCCTATGGAAGATTTTGTCTGGTAGAAAGTGTGGGAACTGAATTTCTGATGTATTAAAATCATAATAGCTACTTTTACCACGCTCAGATAAATAAAACTAGTCAGATATTTGATGTGCTGCAGCTTCATTCAGTATTTATTGAAGTAACTACTGTGATGGGAACTGGGAGAAGCAGATGAAAATGTGGAGGGGAGAGTCATCAGCAAAGGAGTCGATTGGCTTACTTGTACAGTACAGCTTAGAAAGCCTTCATGAATAGAAGGAAGAGACCCAGTGACAGGACAGAATCCTGCGCAACACAAAAGCGTTACAATGATCAGAAAGGAGGCTATTGATGAAGGCGTTTAAAAAAAGGATAGAGTCTATGAGAGGGTAGTTTCAGAATTAAAGAGTTATACCAGACTCAGTCGAGTGTTTTTTGAGGTGTCAAGTGCAATGACAAACCTTGTGCCTGAGTCCTCAAAGGCTGATGATCAGGACTTTGGAAAGGTCAGAAAACCGCCGGTAGAGCATCTGAAACAGAACCCAAACATGTGAACAAACTGGAGGTTATGATAGGGTAGGTGCTTTAAAACATTTTCGTAAGAATAAATAAAATATAGAAATACAGGGTATTAAGGCAATCAGCAGATAGCACATGTCTGCAAAAAGTGTCCAGAAGTTATTGTCTGTATCTTATCCAATTCCATGTGTAGAATTTAAAAAAAATATATATATATGCTGAGATTTAGTATCACATGCAATTTCTTTACCAAATTAGATTTTGAATTCATAGAGCCCATAAAAATTCAGGCTGATCAGACTCTGGTCATGGTAGCATAACCTTTTTTTTTTTTTTTTTTTTCCATAAAATAGAATCCAACGAATTCACTCGTGAATGTGTATCGCCCACCATCACTAAAAAACAAGATCAGTAATTCTTTGGCAGTCGGAGGCATCAATGTAACTTTGCAAAATCGAGAAAAAAATAGAACTAGGATTTTTCCCACCACGTTTGTGTCCAATAGCATTCCTGTCAAAAAGAAAAAAAATAGATCAGTAATCCTCTGGCAACTGGAGATATATCATCGCATCCTTGCCAAAATTATTAACCAACATGCCACATATCCCGGGATACTGCACCCAGACTTTGGATACAATATGTCTTCTTCATTTTGAGATATTTTATGAACATACAGCCACACACAGACACACAGATACGAGTACACACAGAGATGCAGGTGATTACATTTTCGCCTCGCTGGGCGGGTGATAATTACAAATCTAGACGTGAATCTGGCACTTTTATTTATCATATAACAGGATGATGAATGTTAATAAGTGGGAGAGGTTCGGAAATGGAAGCAAAGAATTATGGCAATTTACATCTTGCCTCAGAACTGCTCAGATGTACTCGTACATTTTGTAAAAATGTAATTAGCTTTAGTACTGTCCTAAGTGCAATGTATGAGTGTTACTTTTGTAGGGGAAGGCACTGTACTGTATTACTTATCACAAAGGCAGCTGTAGTTTACCTGGCAATCGCTACATGAGGTTGTGATAACTATCCGGACAGTTTCTCTTATATCAGTGGTAAATTTACCATAGAGAAACAAAAGAGAAACACTAAAGTTTGTCAATCACACGCACTATGCATACTTTGAAATGAAGCATGGCAACAAAGACAAATCACGAGATTCACAAAGTATACTCTGTGTTGAAGTAAGGCAATGGAGAATAGGAACAAGAAAATGCTTTTGCTTTAGTGTTTCAACAAGTGCTCGTATGCCTTTCGGGCCCCTTGCACTTCCTCCTGAGGAGGGCTCTCGCGTTTATGTGCTGTTTTAGCATATCGTTGTCACTCTGAGTTTTTGCAGCTAACCAGTTGACCGTGTTATTTGCAGCTTCGGGAATGGAACCCAAGTTGTCCGGACGCAAGTCCGAAATACACACACAGATTCACGGCTGCTGCTACAGTATATTTTTGTTGTACCTATTGGCAAAAAATTCTACGGAGATCCTATGGCGGGCGCTGGGAGCGGCGTTTTCTTGTCAAAATTTGATAGTTTATTAAATATAGTTATAGCTTTTCAATCGTGATGAGACCAAGTTTTTTCACATCAGTGAATAATTTGCGATTACTGTGCCAATTTCGGTGCGATTTGAATGTGGAGTTTTGGCTGTCCAACACACACACACACACACACACACACACACACACACACACACACACACGACTAGTGCTATAGTATATATCTGATGACCTGGAGGGAGTCAGAAAATCACAGTGATGACTAATTTTTTGCACATGCAGTGTTCAAGGATACAACATACAGTTTAGCTCTGATCAAGAAATCAGTCGCAACAGTGATGCTGTAGACTTCCTGTGTGATAGCCATAACACAGAACCTCATGCAATATTTATTCTGAAAATGAACAAATGATCTGGTGAGAGGCTAAGGCCTTGCTAAGGAGGCTACCGAGATTTTAGGTTCCAGACTTAAATCAAAAAAATTTTAAGCACCTGGGACATCATTCTCCTGGTGGTGGAACTGAGAAAAAACTTACTCCCATACTTTATACCAGAAGAATATTAAGTTAATTGCATAGATCCTGCTGAATTAATAGAAAAATTTGGTGTCATTTACTGTGTAAGAGGAGAGACTATCTATTGATTATTTAAAAAAAAAATTACTTAAGGCAGTTCTTTTACACAGTGGTAAAATGTGTGCTTCGTGTTCCTGTAGCTCAAGCAGTACATCTCAAGGAAAGTAATGAAAACTTACTAATGGTTTCAAATACGATTAATTACAGAGACCATAAGTAGATGATTTGTGGAGGCTTAAAGGTACTGTTTGGACAACAGTCCCACTGTGTGAATGGGATAGCAGGGCCAGGAATCTCCACTGGTCTCAGAAACAATGGCCATATAAGAGACAACTTGCACCAGAGACAAAGAATGCTGTAAAAGAATGCTTGGTTAATATAAAAAGGGTTCTTTTGCCTCTTCTACATATAAAACTTGGCCTAATAACAATTTGTCAAACATTTGTGCAAGAAGTTGCCAGCACTGTCGGAAGTTCTGCTGAAAGAGGACATTTTCACTGGACCTGAAATAAGGAAACTTGGCATCTAATGCAAGGTATCAAAACTCTCTTCTTGCCATTGAAAAAGAAGCATTGACTGTCTTGAAAGATGTCATTAACCCATTAGCTCCCAGGGTTTCTGTGTGAGGGATTGTGCAGGAAGGACACTAAGCATACTTCCCTCCGCCGATGGGCTCATTGTCGTGAAGCTCATAGGTCCTACCCCGCGGTTCCCTTTTTATTAACTTTTGAAACATACTAGTTCTGTCCTATACCGAGAACACTGGACGCAAGTGGGTTAAAGAAACTGATAGATCTGCCAGTGCCTAACCCTTTAGCTCCCATGGTTCCTGTGTGCAGGATTGTGCTGAAAAGGTACTAAGCATACTGCTCCCTGACCATCGGCTCATAATCGTGAAGCTCACAGGTCCCTACCCTCGGGTTCCCTTCTTCATTAACTTCTGAGAATGCTCAGTTCCGATCTATACTGAGGACACTGGGCGCAATGGGTTAAAAACTTTTTCGGTAACTTTAAGAGTTCACACTACAAAGACAGTGTAAACGGGATGCTGGTTATGTTGAAGGCCCTAGGATGAAATATGAGCCTCAAAGAACATTTCCTGAATGTTCATTTGGACTACTCTCTGGAAAATTTGGGAACTTTGATTGAGAAACATGATGAAAGATTTCATCAGCAAATAAATGAGACAGAGATAAGATATCAAGAAGAATGGGTTGTCAACATGGTGGCTGCCTTCTGCTGGATGTTGCAGCGCAAAAATCCATCAAAACCCCATAAACGTATAAGTTCCAGGAGCAGTTCTGAAACAAAAAGGCAGCTGTTATGATTTAAGGGGTCCATAATCTAATAGTAGTATGCATTTTGATTATTGTCATACAATATTCATTGCTGTACAGACTTTATTTTTTTCCACGCCTATATACCAGTTCATGCATACTCGTGAGTAATAATCATCATTTTGTGAGAAAAGCTTACGTAATGGAGGAAAATCGTTGTGGACTTTGGATTTAACAGCTCCAAAAATATACTAATCAAGCGAAAATCACAAAATAACTTTCAACGTAGTGAATTTACCAGACCTGTGACTACAGTAATATGAAAAGCGGGAAGAAGACATCCTTTTCAGGACAGGCTGAATGAGGGCAAACATCTAACTATAAGGAAAGGTGTCCACAGCAAAGGTGAATGAATTCAGCTAGGCAGCTTGCAAGCACAGAAGCATCGTTCTTGAGGAGAAATGGAGGGACTCAATCAGGTTTGTGTGGCTTGTTAATACTGAGAGTCCAATGAGGGCAGGAAGTACCTCGATATAAGAAAATATATGTCAGCCATAAGGAAGTCAGAGGTGGGTTGGGATGGAGGAAAAACACCGGAATTATACAAGAAAATGTTTTATGGTCATTAATGCAGTACCTGTAATTGCTGGAAAGCTTTAGCCAACATCCTACATCGCAGTGTTGGCATCAACTTACAGAAGGGTTAAGTATGTTGAATCATCGCCACTTACTTCAGAATTTTTAGAAAATTCGAGTTCTTTTCCACAACCCTCGTGTTCTCGGTTTTAACTGGGCTATAGGTTCATAAAAAATAGACTCACTGACAATGTAGTGGATATGTAACCAATAAAAACCATGCTAATTCTCCTGTAACATTTCTCTAGCAACTAAGATTCGTTTTTCCAACAAGAAGAAAACGCTGGGAGATATCCAGTGCACTGTGCTTGTCCCAAATGCGAAAGCAAATCATGTGTATGGCAGGGAATCGGTCGTCCTATTTTTTTTTTTTTTTTTTTTTTTTTTTATCCACCCAGATATACAAGCTGCTGGCTATGTTGAGAGGGATAAGTATTTGCAAAGTGTCAGTCTGGGGCCTTTACATTTTATTCTTGCTTCCATAAGACGACTTGATTCAGCTCGGTACAGGCTTTTCGATATAAGTATTGATTTCGATACTACACTACCAGGCGGGCATGCGCATGCCTAATAAAATGGTTAGAATATAACAAAATGTGAATTGTGGCTATAAACCCATTCTTTTCAGCATATTTAACGCGAATAAACCATGGAAATTGGACGAGGAAGACAGTAAATTAATGTACGACGAAATAAACTCATTCATAGAAAACAAAGATGGCACTGTTAGGAGGGATATGAATAATCCTAATATTAATTGGAGAAAAAATCGCTTGAAGACAAAGGTTGCATCAAGTGTTCCAACTAACAGATTATGTATTTTTTGGTCAAACAGTGAATACACTAGCTTGTGATAATAATAAATTTGACCTTGCCCTAGCATCAGGCAGTGACCTAATAAATTTGTGTGCTGTTGGTAAGAATGTAAGCAACAGCGATCATATCATTAGACTTGACATTAACTTAAACTGTACATATAGCCTCTTGATGCCTAAATGTTTAAAACCTCATTTCGATCGTACAAGAAATGACACTGCCAACATCAACTATGTTGTCAAAACAGGTGGAAAACCTCGAAGAAATATTGACAATATTCATTAACGGATTGGTGTCTATCGAACGAAAGAATGTACCGAGAATTAACTGACGAAACAATCACATTAATAAACCAACCTGGATGTCGAAGAATGCTGAAGATATCATCGGTCGCGAGAGAAAACCATATTATAAATTTATAAACGTACAGGAACTCACGATGATAGTTCCGAGTATTTTGAATTACAGTGGCTATGTTTTTTTTTTTTTTTTTATGCGAGGAAGAAGGAACCAAAGGCCATGAGCCCGCAGTAACAGTTCCCTCCAAGAGAAAAACAAAATACAATAGAGAGCCAAATTCAAGATCCGATCATTTTGAGATGCCTGGACACACTGCGTTTGAAAGACTGGAGATCATAGGCAGCAGGAAATACAGATAGAGGGAGACAGTTCCAGAGCTGACCTGTTGCATAAATGAAAGAATGGGAGTAACGGTTAACTCTTGCATTAGAGAGTTGGACAGAAAAGGGATGAGAGTTTGCTGCCAGACGGGTGCTACGCGCCCGTCGTAGAGGTGGAGGAATGCAAGCAGACAGTTCAGAGGAGCAGTGACCATTAAAGTAGCGATAGAAAAGAGATAAAGATGCAACAGTGCGGCGAAGAGACAGAGGTTGAAGGGAGTCAGTAAGAGGAGGAGAGTTAATGAGACGAAAAGCCTTTGACTCCACCCTATTAAGAAGAGCTGTATGTGGGGAGCCTCCCCACACATGAGAGTTGTACTCCACACAGGGGCGGATAAAACCCCTGTATAGAGTCAACAATTGTGCAGGGGTAAAGAAAGAGCGGAGTCGGCTTAGCACACCCAATCTCTTGGAAGCAGATTTTACAAGAGATGTAATATGATCTTTCCAAGATAAGTCCCGAGTAAATGAAACCCCAAGCATGTTCAAGGATGATGCAGGATTAAGCTGAATATTATTAAACATTAATGGGTATACCTGTGGAAGATTTTGTCGGGTTGATAGGTGTAAGAACTGAGTCTTAGATGCATTAAAGACAACCATATTATTTTTACCCCAGTCAGAGATACGAGCCAAGTCAGACATTAGGTGTGCCATAGCCTCATCCCTTGTTTGTTGAAGTAACTGTTGAGATGGGCGTTGTGGGAACCGAATGGAAAGGTGAAGGGTGGAGTCATCAGCGTATGAGTGGATAGGGTTAGATGTACAGCTTAGAAGATCATTGATGAATAAAAGGAAGAGAGTTGGCGATAGGACAGAGCCCTGAGGAACACCACTGTTGATAGATCTAGGAGAAGAACGATGGCCGTCTACAACAGCGGCTATAGAACGACCAGAAAGGAAGCTAGCGATGAAGGCACAGATAGAAGGATAGAAACCGTAGGAGGGCAGTTTGGAAATTAAAGATTTATGCCAGACTCGATCGAAAGCCTTTGAGATGTCAAGTGCAATGGCAAAGCTTTCGCCAAAGTCCCGAAAGGAGGATGACCAGGAGTCTGAAAGGTAGGTGAGAAGATCGCCAGTGGAGCGTCCCTGACGGAACCCATACTGACGATCGGAAAGAAGGTTGTGATAGGAAAGATGCCTTAAAATTTTTCTATTTTGAATTGACTCGAAAACTTTTGAAATACAGGACGTTAAAGCAATTGGACGATAGTTGGAGGGTTGGGAGTGGTCACCCTTCTTTGGGACTGGCTGAATGAGAGCAAACTTCCAGCAAGAAGGAAAGGTACAAGTTGACAGACAAAGACGAAAGAGTTTGCCTAGGCAGGGTGTAAGCACAGAAGCACAGTTCTTGAGAACAACAGGAGGGACTCCATCAGGCCCATATGCCTTGTTAGTATTGAGGCCAGTGATGGCAGAAAATACATCAACTGAAGAAATTTTAATGTCTAAATGTGACTATGAGGCATGAACTTCTGAAGCAAAATGAACCCCCTGTTTTTCATTATGCAAGGAGTTAGGAAAATATAAAAGTTAGGATAGGCCCTCTACTTAACTCAGGAGGTAGTTCGTGATAACGAAACAATAGCATCCGTGCTGAACGACTCTTTTCATAGTGTTTTGACGAAAAAAAAAAACAACAACAACAACGTTGAACACATTCTTGTCCCACAGTCGGCTTCCTCAGTACCAGAAGATGGTATGTAATCAATCAACGAAGTTACAGGACATGATGTGTTAAATTACCTTCAGAAAATCGACGGAAATAGAACAGCTGTTCCAGACCACAGATCGCGAATTCTGCGAGAATGTTGTAGAGAGCCTTTCCTATTGGTAAAGGATTCAATAAACAATGAACTGAATGTAGAGTACCTGATCAGTGGAAATTCACAAATATATCACCGGTCTTTTAAAAGGGCTATAAAAAGATTGCCAAAATTAACACCCAAAATACTTAACGTCACAACTATGGAAATTAAAAAGAAAAAAAATTAGATAATTTTTTTTTTTGTTCCATAACAAGCATAATCTTATAAATTATAAGGTTGTGCTTATTAAGGAACAAAGTTTGAATTTTTGACAACCGTATAATTATGATAAGTGGGTTACAAAAACACCGTCAGATGTTTTATACATGTACAGTATTTCAAGAAGATGCCTGATAACGTTCCATATCTAAGACTACTAGAACAAGTAAAAGCCCATTGTGTTTCTAAAAAAATATTTTCATGGATGCCTGATTTGTTAACGAATCCCAAGCAGCAAGTAGTAACAAATGATGAACAATCAGACTGGCTAGAATTAACAAGCAGAGTTCCTCAAGGGCATGTTATGGGACAAGTTCTTTTCACAATATGTCTGTGATCAAGAATATGAACTCGTCTCAAAGGTATCGAAATTTCCATAAGACGTGAAGACTGAAGGCAAAGTAATAACGACTGCAAGCTTGATAAGTTAACGAATTTGACTGAAAAATGACACAAGAAAGTTTGTGTAGGTAAATATAAAATAATGCACTTTGGCAACAAAAATAATAAGTGCGAATATCGCATGTTCAACACCCCACTGACGGAAGTAAAGGACTAGAAGGATTTAGCAGTTATCATTAGTAACGACCTCAAAACTCAAAACAGTGTATAATATCCAGTAACAATGCAAACAAAACGCTTAGCTTCTTCACCAGGATCTTTAATCATAAAGCACCCGATGTAACCTCAAAGCTTAATATGTCATTAGTCAGAGCACAACTAGAATAATGTGTGGAGTAATGGTCCGCAAATCTAATTATGGACGAAGACAGACTTAAGAGAGTGCACCGCACAGCCGCAAAAATGATCCCATTGCTGTGAAACGTACCTTACGAAGAACAACAACATAATTAAATATGATTTCTTTCTTAAAAAAAACAACAACAACAACGACTCAGAGCTCTGATACAAGTATTTACAGTAATCAATCTATCTATCTATTGCCAGACGCCTCAATCAGTAATAATCTTCAAAAAAAAATTGACGATGCTGGATACTGTGACAACACACAATAGAATGAAACTCAAAAGTATGAAATGCATCACTAATATAGTGAAGAATTCCTTTAATATTAGCGCAGTAGAAAACGTAGAAAATGGAGCAGGCTACCATCGACAGTATTTAGTGCAAAAAGTATCGGTACTTTTAAAATTGAACTAAACAAATATTTTCGGACTATAGGCCGAATTTTGCAAAGTTTGTGCGCCTGGGGAAGCAGAAGATATTGTTGTAGAAACTTGATATTTCACAATAATTTTTTTCTCATGGGTACACAACTTTTGAACACTATTGGATTTTGAATTTCTAAAAAAGTGTAAAAACGATCCACCCTGATATATATATATATATATATATATATATATATATATATATATATATATATATATATATATATCATCATGATCATCGTCAGCCATTATACGTCCACTGCTGAACAGAGGCCTCCCCCAACCTTCTCCACGAATTCCTTGGCTGAGCCAACCTTTGCTACGTTTTCCCTGCAAATTTCTCTATCTCATGTCTCCACCTCCTGTCTGGCTTTTTTCTGCTACGCTTACCATCTCTTGGTGTCCAGTCAGTCAACCTCTTGCTCCATCGATTATCCCTTGTTCTTGCTACATGGCCTGCCCACCTCCATTTCTGTTCTTTTATAACTTCTATAATATCTTTGACTTTAGTCTGCTCTCTCACCCAAGTTGATCTTTTCCTGTCTCTTAAAGATATTCCCAACATTGACCTTTCCATTGCTCTCTGAGAACGAATTAATTTATTTTCCATCGATTTTGTCAGTTTCCAAGTCTCACAACCATACGTCATAGCTGGAATTATACATTCGTTATATACTTTTCGTTTCATACAACCTGGCAAGCTACTTTTCATAATGTCTCTATGTTTACCGAAAGCTTTCCATCCAATTATAATGCGTCTTTTTATTTCGCTATCATTATCTTTCGTTAATTTTAGTAT